>NW_026781321.1:45000-394281 GCF_030144855.1 Hypanus sabinus
CAAGACGCAACATCACCTGAGGGAACCATTGTGACAAAGTAGGAGCTGATATACCCTTCCATTTCAGCAAGGTGGCCCTCCTAGCTGTCAATGTAACAAGCATGTTGGTGAGACACAGAAATACAATGGATATTTTGAGGAATTATTCCAAAAAGCATAGTCAATTTATTAGGTTGTAAATTGATTCTGAGTGCTTTAGAAATTGTCGAAAAGACTGACTTCCAAAACTGATTTAATATTGAACATGACCAGAACTTACGTGTCAGTGTGGCTATCTCATTTTTACATCTATCACAATACTTGTCAACATTGGGAAATATTTTTGGAAGTCTCTCCTTCATCAAATGGTAACGATGTACAATTTTAAATTGAATCAGTGAATGCCAAGTACAGATCGAAGAAGAGTTAACCAGCTTCAGAATCCGTGTCCAATCCTTCCATATAAAAGGGAAATTGAGTTCCTTCTCCCAATCCTGTTTAATCTTAAGTAAAGGACGCTTATCCCTTTGCAATAATAAATTATAAATTCTTCCAATAGAACCTTTCAACAAGGGGTTCATATTCATAATAGTATCTAACAAATCAGCCTCCAATATGTAAGGAAAATTACTTAAATATTTTGTTAAAAATGTCTAACTTGAAGATATTGTAAAAAATGTGAATATAAGAGAGAATATTTATCGACAAATTGTTCAAAAGACATCAATCTGCCTTCTTTAAATAAATCCAAAAAATAATTAATACCTTTATTTTTCCAAAGTAAAAAAAATTGGAACACTCCAAGAAGGATTAAAAAGTAATTACGATAAATTATACTACAAAGTTTAACTTCTTTAAGATAAAAAAAAATTGCGGAACTCAATCCAAATTTGTAAAGAGTGCTTAACCACAGGATATAGGTTTATATTAGCAACTTTAGCTAATTGTATAGGTAGAGTAACTCCTACTAACGAAGTTAAATAAAACTGTTTCACAGCTCTCAGTTCCTGGTCTACCCAGATTGGCTGATCATTCCTATTAACCCAATAAAACCAAAAGGACATACAACGCAGGTTAACAGCCCAATAATACATTCATAGATTAGGCAAAGTGAGACCATCATCCTTTTTCAACTTTTGCAAATGACGTTTACTAAATCTTGGTCTTTTATTATCCCAAATAAAAGATAGAATAATAGAATCAATCCGATCAAAAAAATTCTTAGTAAACAAAAACTGGAATATTCTGAAATAAATATAAACATTTTGTTGGGCGGAAGCAGACATTTTGCTTGCTTCTTCTGGAATAATCCCAAAAATTGCTGTAAGTGAATTAGGTTGAACATCCACATCTATAACCTTAGATAATTTTCCAAACACATCCCTCCAGAAATTGTTTAAACTTACACATGACCAAAACATATGTTAGAGTAGCTACTTCTTCAGTACATCTGTCACAAATAGGGCTTATATTAGAAAAAATGTGCGCCAATTTATCTTTGGACATATGGGGCCTGTGTACTATTTTAAACTGAATTAAGATATGGCATTAACAGATAGGTGAATTATTGACTAAATAATAAATTTTACTCCACTGAACATCTGAAAGTGAATGTTGAAGTTGTACTTCCCAGGTGCATTGAACCCTATCATTTGGCGACATGCGAGCATTCATTAACTGTTTATAAACAATTGCTATTAATTGTTTTTGAAAAGGTCTAAACTGAAAAATAGCATAAGCCAAATTTAAAGAGCAGGCTGAGGGGTAAATTGGTAAAAAATCACGTTAAAAATTCACAGCCTGCAAATATCTGAAAAAATGTGTATTAGAGATAACATATTTGTCCATTAACTGTGAAAAAGACATTAAACAGTCTTGTAAAAACAAATCTGAAAAAGTCCACTAAAGGAGGGAAATTGGCTTTTTAAAGATCCTGATATTTTTAGTAATTATAGCACCTAAATATCTAAAAGAATCCATAACTTTAAAAGGAATATTATCATATATAGTGACAGATTCATTTAACGGAATTCACTTCTACTAAAATTTATTTTATATCCTGAAAGGTCTCCAAATTAGTCATATAATTTTACCAAAGCAGGAATAGATTATTCAGGCTTGGATATATATATCAATAAATCGTCAGTGTAAAGAGAGATCGTGTGCATGGTCTCATTCACAAGAATCTCATGAATATTTTCGGCTTCACAAAGAGCAATAGCAAGGGGCTCTAATCTTAAGTTAAATAACAAAGGACTTAATGGACAACCTTGGCTTGTCCCCCGTGATAGCTGAAAAAAGGAGACCTACAGTTATTAGTGACAACAGTAGCAATTGGAGCTTTATATATCATTTTAATCCAATTATTAAAATTAATACCAAAACCAAATTTTTCTAAAGCGTTAAATAAAGATTTCCATTCAATTCGATCAAATGCTTTTTCAGCATCCAAAGATATAAGGCATTGTGGAGTTTTAGAAGAAGGTGAATATATAATGTTAAATAATATCCGAACATTTGAGAAAGAATAATGACCCTTTATAAAGCCTGTTCGATCTTTAAGAATGATTTTACTCAAAATACTCTCCAACCGATTGGCCATTATCTTTAAGTGAATCTTAGCATCAACTTTCAACAACGAAATAGGTCTGTATGAGGGACAATCAGAAGGATCTTTATCCTTTTTGAGAATTAAAGAAATAGAAGCTTCATAAAAATTAGAGGGTAAATTAATTTTCACAAAAGATTCTTTAAACATCAACATATCTGGAGAAAGCAATTTTCCAAATTTTTTATAAAATTCTACAGGATAACCGGCAAGTCCGAGGGCCTTACCAGACTGCATTGAGAAAATAGCTTTATGAATTTTGGATTCAGTAATTTAGGCATCCAGAGTTTTTTGATCCTCAACAGAAATTTTAGGAAAAGCAATCGTTCGTAAAAAAAAAACACATTCATTTCAGAAGAGTCTACTGGACATTGAAATTTATAAACTTCAGTATAAAAGTCTTGAAAAATCTTGGTACTTTCTTCATAATGCCGAGCCAGGGTACCATCTTTTCTACGAATTTTCAAAATTTGCCTCTTGGCTCCGGCTGATTTTAATTGAGATGCGAGTAGTTTATTATTTTTATCTCCAAACATATAAAATTGGCTCTTTAACTTAAGTAGATAACCCTCAATTGAATGCGTTAATAATAGGTTATATTATGATTGAAGTTCCACCCTTTTTTAAAATGTCAATATTAGGGAAAGTCACATAGATATTATCTAAATCTTTAATTTGTTTTGAAATTTTATCTAATTTTGCTTTAGCCTGTTTTTTAAGTTTAGTTGAATAAGAAATAATCTGACCACGTAAAAATGCTTTAAATGTATCCAATATAATTAATTTAGACATACCTCCTATATCATCAAAAAGAAAGAAATTATTTTGTGTGGCTTTCGATAAAACTGGTAACGTCAGAGCTTTGCAATAAAGTCTGAGACATGTGCCATGGTGGACGGCCAAAAATGTCATTGTCAAATTCAAAGGACAAACTCAAAGGCGTATGATCAGGTATAGCAATAGCATCATATTCACAGTTTTTAACATTAGGCAAAAGACGGGGATTAACTATAATATAATCAATCCTTGAATATACTTCATAAACATGGAAAGAAAAAGAATATTCTCTGTTATCAGGGTGTAAATGTCCCCATAATTCGATCAACCCAAAATCGGTCAAAAAAGAGTTAATAACTGATGCAAAACGATTTGGAAGTCGTTGATTAGTTGAGCTCTTATCAATCATAGGATTTAATCAAAAGTTAAAATCCCCACCCATTAACAACATATACTCATTTAAATCTGGCAGTAAAGCAAATATTCTTTTTAAAAAAGAAGGATCATCTAAATTAGGACCATACAAATTAACCAAAACAACCTTTCTATTACAAACACTCCTTTAACTATTAAAAATCTACCATTAGAATCTGATTCAATTTCCTCTTGTGTAAATATATTAGATTTAATAAAGAGAGACACACCCTTAGTTTTGCTCTGAGAGGTAGCATGGAGTTGTTTTCCATTCCACCAGCAAAAAAATCTATTTTGATCTCCTGTCTTGCTATGTGTCTCCTGAACAAAAATTATATCAGGTTGGAATCGATTAATAATTTTAAGTCTTTGTTTCATTTAATAGGATGATTCCAACCACGTACATTCCAACTTATTACATTAATCCATTTAACTGCCATACTATAATTTTATTGTAATTGACTTTATACTTGTGAAGAACGCATACCATTATGGGATTATCAAAGATGGCAGTGATGAAGAATAAAGCCATATAGAAAACACGCATGCTCCGGAACCACCCAATGGGAAAAAACTCCTAACTCTAAACCCACCCGCCCTCCCAAAAGCCTGAAAAAAAAGCAAGTGAACTAAGATAGATGCAATGACATGGGCCACTCTGTTGGTCTCGTCTCTGCCTCCCCCCAGCCAGTACATAAAATATATAAAATGACCTTGCAAGAAAGACAGTAAAGTCTCAACAAAGGAGAGTGTTTACATTCCATCATTTTTTTAAACAGAAAAATAATCAAAATAATATAATCTCTTAGAGAGAAAAACCAGCCCCATCTTAAGTTTCGCTTTAAATCCCTAAGAAAACTTTAAATTCAGTTATAGGGCGCTATAATAAAACAGATTTAAAAAAGTTAATAGTATACTTAACAGAACTAAATTGATGAAAATATTAATTAGTAAAATCATAGTAACTTAACCCTCCCAGATAAATATATAAAATGAAACCCTGTTGGTAGAAAAAAAAACTACCAGTTAGTAATTTAAGAAACAACAAAAAATCAAACCAAATATTAGATAAAGGGAACAAATCCTTTTATCCACTTTTCTCAGTCAAATATGTAATTAACCATTTAAACAGTCAAACTTGATCCGTAAATCTTCTTTCCAAAAAAAATCAGATAGGATATAATGATGAGCAGGTTTTCTTTTTTTTCTTTTATTAATCTGTCAATGAAATATCCAAATAGCCTTCATATATCTTCTTTTCGTAGTGTGAGTAATATACAGATAATCAAACAGCTTTACAGATAGTTCATTCGGTAGTAACGTTAGTGATGGTAACAGGTATAGCCTGGACAAAATCCAGCTCGACTTTTGGGTCAAAGAAAGTACATGGGGAAGAATTAGGAGGAAAAACTTTCATTCTTGTCGTGTAACTCAAAGAGGGAAATCGTTTCTTATCATATGCTTGTTTCATTACCAAAGCAAATCTTGCTCTTTGTTCCATTACTTCTTTTGGATAATCTTCGTAAAAACGGAGCTCAGACTCATTGAATCTGAAAACTCTGTTTCTTGCCTGTCGCATTATTTGATCTTTAATTTTAAAGTGATGAAAACAAACCAAAATAAATCTTGGTCTGGTTGAGTCTTTAAATTTCGAAGTGGACAGCCTGTGTGCTCTTTCAATAGCAGGTGGCTGTGATGAAATAGTCAGAAATAGATCATGAAAGAGCTTAGCAAAGTAAATCATTAAGTCTCCATTTTCAGCTCCATATTGCAATCCAACGATTCATATGTTGTTTCTGCGAGACTTAGTTTGCAAATCAATAATCTTATTAACGATATTTTTCCAAACGGGTTGTAGTTTCAGACAGTTTTTGCTTAGTTGACTTCAATTCCTCTTCATGATTAGTAACTTGAGTTTCCATATCTTTAAGATTTCCCAGAAATAAGTTCATTTCATTATATTCATTTCCAGTTGATCTTTAATTGCCTTATTCTGATCTTGAATTGATTTCAGTGTCCAAACAATATCTTCAGCCCATGATGGCATTTCAACAGATCTTTCCTTCGGCGTCTTTCCTTTTTCATTACCTTTGTCAGTAGGTTCATGCAGATTTTTCCCACTTCTCATAGACATAGACATATCACCCCCCTTCAAGAATCAGCAATTAAAAATTTGAAATTCAAAATTTAATCTGTGAGCGGGAGAGAAAACTAAGAGCAGCACAGGATTAGTGCTACTCCATCGACAGACAGAGGCAGTTTCCATTCACCTGTAATATTAGTTCTCTTCGGGGTTGATTGGCATTTGAAAGTCGTGTTCCAATGATACGTCAAAGCTCGTTGCATTCGATTTTGGTCATTGTCTGGCCAATCCATATTATTTGTTAATGATGTGGGCTAACTTAGTTGGTAAGCATTGAAGCAGTAAGACATTAAATTGGGGGGACAGATTCCCATCATTAAAGGCTTGGTCTCCTGAGAAAGTGCTGTCGCAGGCCACAAAACTCTACAGGGTCGATATGCCAGACACGGGTTCGGGATCCCGTGTTTCCCTATCAGTTCTAACTTTAGACTGACGTTCCTGCCTTTCTCTCCCATGTAGGCTGTCCTCGGTTTGCGTACGGTGTTTCTCCTGCTGTCGTTTTCGGCGCCCATCCACCCATTCACGCTCTGTTTTTAATGTCTCCCAACCTTTGGTGTTCCTTCTGCAGTACTTACCTCTATACTGGTGATTGCCAACCTGTCGATTGTGATCGACTAGTCTATCTTTGAGACTTCGCCAGTAGATCCCGGGAAAAAGAAAGGAAGAAAGAAACTGTTGAGAGATTGTTTCCGGGTTGTGGGGTTTTAGTTCCATTCTTTCTACATGCGTGTAACTACACAGTGTCCCCAACCACTGGGCCGCGAGGAAACAACATGAGTCAGCTGCACCTTTCCTCGTTCCCTGTCAGCCCACTGTTGAACTTGAGTGCATGCGAGGTCATCAGTCGCCGAACCGCAGTGACACCCTCGTGCCAGAGATCACCGGTTGGCCTCGGGTGGCCGGTGGGAAGTGCCGTCACTACTGGCCTGGAGTGCTGCCTCTAAACCTGTTTAGCACACTGAATGTTCGTGGGGAATCCAGTGCTAAAATGTTCGCAGACGACCTAATTCGGGCTCAGCGTTTCATAGGTATCAGACCAGCTACCGTGCTGTGATCCACTGAAACAAACTTTTGTCGGCTGATAGGTCCTACAACGGGGGGTGGGCGCGTGCCCTGTCACACTCCTTGCTCGGCCGGTCACTCTCTCCGGACTGTGACTGCCGCGGCCCCGGCACAGGGACCTCCGGTCCTGACATTGTCCTCTCACCCGACCCACGAACAACCAAACCAAGCCAAGGCATCTGGCGGCGGGCCGGCAGGAGGCTGTCCAATGAGGCAATGAAGCCCTCAAAACTGCTTCGGTACCCCAAGTCCAAGCACCCTGCACTTAAACGCAAACGTGTTGAGCTTTTTCAGCGGAGAAAACTTGAGCAGCGTGGGACAGAAGCTAAGTGCCGAGAGCCAAGAAAAGTAAATTACAGAATAGACTGGACATAAGGAACCAGCTTCGAGTATCGCTGTATTCCCATCGTTTTTAACACCCCCACCCACCCCATTCCCCGTCGGCCGGTCCGCAAGAATATTGTCAATATTAAACCAGTCTGTGGTGCAAAAAAAGGGCGGGTGCCCCAGTGTTTATACATTATTGCTACTTCCAGGTTGTGGGGCTTTACTTCCAGTCTTTTCTGCCCTGGTGCGCATGTGTGTAACTAATTGATCTGGGTCGATCTTGCATTTTACTAAGGCCAAGGTACGGGATCTTGGGCTTAATATGGTTGGTGACCACTACTCTATCCCTTTATCACATGCATTATTCCTCCAACTTGCTGATAATATACTGTTCCACTTTAAAGGTATGTCACATACCAAATTTTTTCCAGTTAGCCAAGGATTTCCTTCTACGCCACTGTGTGGTGTTGGGAAATCATGTACAAGGCAAGTTACAGCAGTAGTTTGCCATTGCCTTCTGCTGGGTGAGTTGTTTTGTTCACCAGCTCTAACCCTGCCCAGATGAAAGTGTGCAAGGGAATCAGCTGGATTCGAACTCGGGACCTCTTGCCTCAAAGTCCAACGCTGAAGCCACTATGCCACCATTGGCATAGCCAGCAAAGTTCCACGTTACATCTGCCTTTTCCTTCCATTCCCTTTTCAACAATTTCCACTTCTTTCCTCAGCTTTTAAAAATCAAATTTACTGTTTGTTCTCATGAGGTAATAACCCAGGCTCCTGCACCCTCCCCCATCCATGGCCGCATTTTGTTCTCCAATTTCTTATTCAGCACTGCACTCAACATTCACAAATATTTTTCCTTGTCTGAAGAACTCTCATACAAATTGTATCGGGCTGCTGCTGGCCTACTTGTATCAATTGACTGCAATTGACCAATGTAATTTATTGGGCACAAAGCCTCCTGCTCAATTAACAATGAGATAAATTTACCCGGCCTGCACCTCCTGCTTAATTGATGAATTTACCTGGCATGTCTGCCTCCTGGCCACTTAGTAAAATTTTGCCTACCTTATACAAATCTCCCAACAAATTCTTTCCTGATCCTGTCAAGGTATGTGATCAGCCTTGAGTGAGGCACCGTACGTCCAAAGGAACTAACGGTGAGTGACAAATACCCATTGGGCTCCCTTTCGGTCTCCGCAGTCCCCAGAGTGGTCCAGCTGCTTACTCAGCCCGTCTGCTTGACACTCCCTATATTGGGATGCTGTTCATGATGCCAAATGTTAAAGTTGAATCTGAATAAAACTCAGGAGACCAGCTTCTTATCGACGCCATGGTTTATTGTGCACTCAAATGCCTGCAGGAGTTTTGAGACCCAGTTGTCAAAGGGGAGCACTGCCACCTTCTGACAAGTCGAATGACTTGGGTTACAGCCATATATTTATAAATAGTACATCCCATACATTAATATTGCAAGATGTTATTTGAACTGGCACACACACTAAGTGTGTTGATGCAAAACTTAATTACTTAGATAACAGAGTTTGGTTTTAATTATAGATGGATGGACTGTCCAGTCCTTATCAGTTATTCCCTTTGCAAGGCCCTGACTTAATTACAAATAGATGTTCATTCCTGTCCCTATCAGTGAGTCCTCCTCCCTTTACTCACAACAAGGATACAATGTATAATCTTATCAGCTCTCAATGTGTCTCTCTGCAAGCCACAGAGAACTGGTAATGAGTCTGTCTTAGCTAAACGCTGAAGACGGAGTTCACTTCAGTTCAAAATTCCTATTCACTCCCAATTATTCTTTTAGCCAGAGGTTACACATATTCAAAATGAATTTTTTATATACCCTCAATTCGTCAGGAGGGTTCAGGGGAAATCTTTATGCCCAATATAGAAACTGGTGTTACCTGTGTGTATTGTGGCAATGCAAGAGGTGCTGGAGAATTTGTAAGTGGGAAGAAGTGGAGTAATATTTGCAAATCTGACTTTTTAAAGCATAATTTAGCAAGCAAATCACATATGGACAATATGCAAAAGCTTTGATGAGAAAATCCTTCATTACCCATTACAGGCCTGCTACATAGGTTGTGTGAGAGTGCAGATGAACTCGATCAAACCCAGGGGAGATCAAAGTATTTATCAACAGTGATTTGCTAGCTGTGAAAACAATTACCTCTCTGTATAAAATTTACTGTGCACATGTCACCGAGTTAAAAATAGTGCACAGTACAGGATTTGTGTGCACACTGGTCATTACAAATTAGAGAGGACATTGGTGGGAAGGTGGTGAGACCTCCAGTGTCCCTGATGTCCTCACCTACAAGATGTGCACCCTGCACGTTAAGGAGATGGAACCTGAAATGGATGAATTCCGGATCATCCGGGAGTTGGAGGGGATGATGGATATGACATGAAGAGAGGTGAGTTACACCCAAGGTGAAGGACACAGGAAACTGGGAGAGAGTCAGGAAGGGGAATGAGGTTAAATAGCCATTGCAGAGTACTCTTGTGCCCATCAAACACAACAAAAGGTAGACCACTTTAGAAACTGGTGGTGAAGGGGATTACCTGACAGAGAAAAGTCAAAGGGGTGATAGGGGATTCATTAGTTAGGGGAACAGAACAAGAGGGGACTGATATCCAAGTGGTAAGGCATGCTAGTGCTAGTGAGGGTGAAGAGGGTGATGTGGTTAAAATAAGCTGTAAGGGGAATGGGAGCCAGAATGACCAAACAGATAATGGAGAGGGTGAATTGAATTGAATTGACTTCATTAGATACATACTTCATAAACATGAGGAGTAGAAATCTTTATGTTATGTCTCCATCTAAATGTGCAATGTGCAATTTATGGTAATTTATGATAGATCGTTTGTACATAGGACAGTCAATATAACATCGAAATGCAATTGTATCAGCATGAATTAATCAGTCTGAGGACCTGGTGGAAGATGATGTCCCGGAGCCTGTTGCTCCTTTTGCTGTGGTACCGTTTCCTGAATGGTAGCAGCAGGAACAGTTGGTGGTTTTGGTGAATTTGGTCCCTGATTTCCTTTGGGCCCTTTTTATACACCTGTCTGTGTAAATGTACTGAATAGTGGAAAGTTCACCACTACAGATGTGCTGGGCTGTCTGCAACACTCTCTGTGGTTTCCTGCAATTAAGGGAAGTACAGTTCCCATACCAGGCAGTGATGCAGCCATTCAGGATGCTCTCAATTGTGTCCCTGTAGAAAGTCCTCAGAATTTTGGTCCCCATCTCCAACTTTTTCCACTAACTGAGGTGACAGAGGTACTGCTGTGCTCTTTTCACAACACAGCCGGTATGCACAGACAATGTAAGGTGCTTTGTGATGTTTATACGGAGGAACCTAAAGCTGTTCACCTTCTTAACCCCAGATCCATTGATGTCAATAGGGGTTATCCTGTCTCCATTCCTCCTGTCGTCCACAATCAGCTCCTTTGTTTTTGTGACAATGATGGAGGGTTTGTTTCCTTGACACCAGTCAGATGTTCAGATCATAGAGAGATTCAGCAGTTAGATGGTTGAGCCTGGTATGATGAATGTGGTGAGCTGTCTCTATCACAATGCAAGAAGCGTCGTAGGAAAGCCAGATGAGCTCAGGTAGGGAATTCAGATATTGTAACCAATACTGGGACTTGGTTGCAGCCAACAGTCTGAGGGATTTAGAGGATCAAATTTGTAGAGAGATTGCAGACCATGCCAATAAACAGAAAGGTTGATTCAGTAAGTGATTTTAACTTTCCATATATTGACTGGGACTCCTAAACTGTAAAGGACTAGATGAGGTAGAGTTTGTCAAATGTGCCCTTAATCAATACGTAGAATTCCTGATGTAGAAGTGTGCATTAACCTGTAAGGAAATGATCAGGGCTGGTGACAGAAATTAGTGATCATAATGCCATGAGATTCAAAGTAAATATGGAAAAAGAGAGGTCTGGACCACGGGTTGAGATTCTAAATTGGAGAAAGGTCAATTTTGATGCTATCAGAAAGGATCTGACAAGTGTGGTTTGGGACAGGTTGTCTCCTGGCAAAGGAGTACCTGTAAGTGGGAGGCCTTCAGATGTGAATTTTTGAGGATGCAGAGTTTGTATGTGCCTGCCAAAATGAAAGTTGAAAGGTAAATTGAAGCCTTGTATATTTTGTTACTCTAAATGCCTCAGACTGTTGGGTGCTACCGAGACCCGTTAATGACTAGAAGTCATGATTCCATGCACTGAGCTCATCTGAATTTTTTTGTTGTCTTCTTTTGGTTTCTCAAAGCTTCCGAATAGTTTTTGTTCTTTTGTTTGCCCTCTCTTTGACATTTCTGTTGTCTTTGGCTTCTCATTTTAGCCACAGTTGTGTCCTCCTGTCTTTCTAATGCTTCCACTTCTGTGGAATCACTCAGGTCCTGAATTGCTCCAGAAACTCCAGCCACTGCTGCCCAATTGTCAATCCTACCCTTTCCCTTCCAAACAAGTTTGGCCAGCTTCTCTGCCATAGAAACACGGAGAAGTTAAGTGAAGAAACAGGCTCTTTGGCCCATCTAGTCAATGGCAAAAAAACATTTAAACTTGCAGTGCGATCTGGACCAGCTGGCAAAATGGTTTGAGAAATGGAACAAGGAATTTAATGCAGACCAGTGTGAGTTGTTGCACTTTGGTCTGACCTACCAATGGAGGTCTTTCACAGTGACTGGTCGGGCACGGAGGAGTGTTGTACAAGAAAGGGACCTGTTGTAGAAGAAAGTCCTTAATTCACTGAAAGTTGTATCACAGTTAAATAGAGACGGAAGGGAAGATTTTAGCCCAATGGCCTTCATGAACAAAAGTACTGACAACAATAGATGGATGTTATGTTGACATGTAGAAGACATTGGTGAGGCCTAATTTGGAGTACTGAGTGCAGTTTTGGTCACCAACCTACAGGAAAGATGTAAGGACTTTGAAAGAGTTCAGAGAAAATTCACAAGGATGTTGCCAGGTCTGGAGTATTTGGGTTATAAGGAAAGATTGAACAGGTCAGGACTTTATTCCTTGAATTGTAGGAGATTGAGGGGAGATTTGATTGTGATAGAGGGGCATAGATAGTGTAAATGCAAGCTGGCTTTTACCACTGAGATGGGGTGGGATTACAACCAGAGGCCATGGGTTAAGGGTGAAAAGTGAAATGATAAGGGGAACATGAGGGGAAACTTATTCACACAGACAGTCATACGGGTGTGGAATGAGCAGCCAGCTCAAGTGGTGCATGCGAGCTCGATTTCAACATTTCAGAGGTGCATGTAGGTACCTGGATGGTATGGGAGTGGGCTGTATAAATAGTTCAGCACAGACTAGATGGCCCAAAGGGCATGTTTCTGTGTTGTAATTTTCCTACAAGAACGTGAAATATTACAAAAATTCACTCTGTCTTTTTAACAGCTGTGCGGACCAACCATTCACCTCAACAGGAATTTTTTATATGACATTAAAACTGTGGCACTTTAAGTTTATAATACATAAAAGAAAATCCCAGATGCACATCAAGAAAGACTAATTACGTGAGACAGTTTTTCTTACTGTGGGGCCAGGCACCCATGCAGCTCAGCAGGAACAGGGAATAATACCAATGGAAAGAGTCCAACTCAGCCAAGGTACAAATTGGAGATGCCAGAAATGCCCGATTCTTATAGAAACAGGAAGAGCATCAGGGAATTGATGGTCATTCCAGATACCAGCACTCTGCCCAGTCAGGAGATGATTTCTCTGTCCAACTTGGGTTGTACCTCACTGTAACAGTGTGATACCAGATCAAACCTTGGTAACTCAAGTAATCTCATCTGAAATGTTGTCCTGCACCCATTGATGGATTTTGTAAATCTTTTTACAGGTTAAAAACAAGAAGGAATTTGTCTCCAGGAAGTTCAAACATGGCACACCAGTTTGGTTGTTTCTGTCCAGATATTTAAGAAGTGGAGCAAGGGATTCAATCGATCATCCTTCCTGCTCAGACTGTGGGGAGGGATTCACTCGGTCATTTTACCAACTGGCACGCCCTTCATTTTACACAGGAGAAAGTCTATTCACCTGCTCAAATAGAGGGAATGGATTCACTCGGTTATCACAATTGAAGGTACATCAGCACATTCACACTGGGCAAGGCCATTCACCTGTTCTGTGTGTGAGAAAGGAATCAGTCAGTCTTCCCACCTGTGGACACACCAGTCAGTTCACTCTGGGCAGAGGCTGGTGATCTGCTGAATATCTGGGAAAGGATTCACTCAGTCATCTGACCTAATGGCACACCAGCGTGTTCACACTGGGGAGAGGCTGTTCACCTGCTCAGAGTGTGGAAAGGGATTCACTCGGTCATCCACCTTACTGGTACATCAGCGAGTTCACACTGGGGAGAAGCCGTACACCTGCTCAGTCTGTGGGAAGAGATTCACTGAGTCATCCACCTTACAGAATCATCAGCGAGTTCATACTGGGGAGAAGCCGTTCACCTGCTCAGAATGTGGGAAGGGATTCAGACAGGTATCCCATCTACTGAGTCATCAGCGAGTTCACACTGGGGAGAAGCCGTTCATCTGCTCAGAATGTGGGAAGAGATTCGCTCACTCATCCAACCTACTTAGTCATCAGCGAGTTCACACTGGAGAGAGGCCATTCACCTGCTCAGAGTGTGGGAAGGGATTCACTCGGTCATCTCAACTACTGACACACCAGCAAGTTCACACTGGGGAGTGGCCTTTCACCTGCTCAGAATGTGGGAAGGGATTCACTGAGTCATACACCTTACTGGTACATCAGCGAGTTCACACTGGGGAGAAGCCTTTCACCTGCTCAGAATGTGGGAAGAGATTCACTCAGTCATCCAATCTACAGAGACATCATCGAGTTCAAATTGGGAAGAAGCCGTTCACCTGCTCAGAATGTGGGAAGAGATTCGCTCACTCATCCAACCTACAGAGTCATCAGCGAGTTCACACTGGGGAGAAGCCGTTCACTTGCTCAAACTGTGGGAAGAGATTCACTCGGTTAGCTAACCTACAGAGACATCAGCAAGTTCACACTGGGGAGAAGCCATTCACCTGCTCGGTCTGTGGGAAAGGATTCACTCAGTCATCCCAAATACTGGAACACAAGTCAGTTCATAGTGGGGAGTGGCCATTGTTATGAATCCCTAGGTTTCGGTTGATATGGACTGTCATTTTAAGAGAGATTAAGAAGGTGAATCAGTCTGACTTGCAGCTTGTTTAGTTTTAACCGAGGACACAGACACTCAGAGTCAGACGGAGAGGGATGAAAAATGGAAGGATTGAAACCAGGGAACTAGTGGCCAAGGGTCACTGTTTGGAACTTTCCTTTGCTCACAAGGGTGGGTTAATTATCCATTCACCGTACATCCAATGTGTGGTTGTCACCTCATTTAACCCATAGGAGTGGATCTGATTTGGGATAGACTGTGGAGACCACTTATGTGTTAACCCTTGCCTGGGTGTGATGTGGTTGTTCATTTGAAGATGATGCCCCTCATGACAAGTCACTTTCGGTGATAATTCGTATGTGGATTTGTAAAGATGACGGATAAAATCTACAGCTACTGTTCTCTCATTTTAACACTGTGGAACTTGTAGGACAGACAGACAGACAGATGTACTTTATTGATCCTGAGGGAAATTGAGTTTCGTTACAGCCGCACCAACCAAGAATATTGTTGAAATATAGCAATATAAAACCATCAATAATTAAATAATAATAAGTTAATCTTTGCAAGTGGAAATAAGTCCAGGGCCAGCCTATTGGCTCAGGGTGTCTGACACTCCGAGGGAAGATTAGAAAAGTTTGATGGCCACAGGAAGGAATGACTTCCTGTGATGCTCAGTGTTACATCTCGGTGGAATGAATCTCTGGCTGAATGTATTCCTGTGCCTAACCAGTACATTATGGAGCGGATGGGAGTCATTGTCCAACATGGCATGCAACTTGGACAGCATTCTCTTTTACAATACGACCGTCAGAGAGTCCAGTTTCACCCCCAGAACATCACTGGTATTACGAATGAGTTTGTTGATTCTGTTGGTGTCTGCTACCCTCAGCCTGCTGCCCCAGCACACAACAGCAAACATGATAGCACTGGTCACCACAGCCTCGAAGAACATCCTCACCATCGTCTGGTAGATGTCAAAGGACCTCACTCTCCTAAGGAAATAGAGACGGCTCTGACCCTTCTTGTAAACAGCCTGAGTGTTCTTTGAGCAGTCCAGTTTATTGTCAGTTTGTATCCCCAGGTATTTGTAATCTTCCACCATGTCCACACTGACCCCTTGGATGGAAACAGGGGTCACCAGTGCCTTAACCCTCCTCAGGTCCACCACCAGCTCCTTAGTCTTTTTCACATTAAGCTGCAGATGATTCTGCTCATACCATGTGTCAAAGATTTCCACCATAGCTCTGTACTCAGCCTCATCTCCCTTGCTGTTCGACATAACTGCCTTCCCTCGACATTTACCCTGAATTACAAATATCTCTCTCATCACCTATTTTGTGGATGAACTGAACTTTCACACTTTACCATCTGAAGGCTCCAAGCCTTGTTTCCCCTGAGCTCAATAGTTTTGGAGTTATATTTACACACGTATATATACATAACACTGTTAACTTTTGTTTAACTTGCTTAAGTTACTATTTTATAACTGGATACTAATAAAGATTGTGGTTCACATCATAAACAGACTCCAGTAGTAGTCTGTTGCTGCTGGTATGTTTCTGAAGCATTACAGTTCATAACAAAATGGGGCCTGCATCTGGGATATCATCAAATTTGAGGATTGATTAATTATCGATTTCATTTGGGAAATCTCTTTTGATTTATTTCTGTGTGGAAAATCAGCAGCAATGGATGTTGATCGATGTAAGGAAGCACCAACCTCTGAGGCATTAGAGGGCGTCAGAAGGATTGAGTTGTTGAGTCTTGCTGGAAGGTTAAAACTTGCTAAGGTGAAATTGACAATGAGGAGGGTACAGATGCAGAGGATAATAGCTGAACATTATGTTTCTGAGAGTGTGTTTAAAATGGAGGAGTTGGAGGTGTTTCCGGAAAGTAAACCTCGTGAGCTTGAGCTCCAGTACAAGTGAGAAAAATTAAAAATGGGAGGCTGCGGAAAGGCAGAGGCAGTTTGAGGCTGGAGAGGCAGAAAAACAGACAGAAAATTGTCTCAAAGTGTAATTAAGGGGCAGTCTTAGCATGCCTATACTGCTTTGACAGTTGATGAAGCAGCTGATTATTATACTGCACCAATCATCTCCACTGGGCTATAAACGTGCAGGAGCAGTGTGTGGTTAAGTGCTTTGCTCAAAGCCACTCACGCTGCCTTGGCTGAGGCTCTAAATCACGACCTTCAGATCGCTAGTTCAACACCTTAACCAGCTGGACACGCACCACACATTATGACCTGGTGAAGCAGGCTGTACCAAAAGCTTATGAGTTGGTCCCAGAAGCAGACAGGCAAAAGTTTAGAAATTTGAAGAAATCAGTGAGCCAGACTTATATGGAATTTGCTTTATGAAAAATCTGTGCATATTGACCACTGTTGCACATCTGAACATGTAAATGATGATTTTAATAGCTTGAAAGAGTTGGTTTTAATTGAAGAATTCATAAGGTGTGTCTCTGATGACATAAAGATGTATTTAGATGGAAATGATGCTGCTAATAGGCAGGAGTCTGCTAGATTAGCAGATGAGTTTGCTTTTACTCATAAGGTTATGTTTACCCGGAATAAGAGTTTCCAAAAGAGTAGCAGGGATAACCAAGGTCAACCAGAAATTAATGCTGGGATTTGTCACACTTGTCAAATTGTGCCTAAACCTAATCAGGTCATCCCAGTGGCCCCACTCCAGCCTATACCTGCATTTGGTGAACCCTTTTCCAAAGTTATAGTGGATTGTGTTGGCCCAATGCCAAAGAATAAAGCTGGCCATCAGTATTTGCTAATAATTATGTGTACTGCATCCAGATTCCCAGAGGCAATACCTCTAAGAAATATTAAAGCTAAAACTGTGGCGAAGGCTCTTACCAAGTTGTTTTTACTTTATTCAATTTGCCTAAAGAAATCCAGTCTGATCAAGGAAGTAATTTTACATCTGGATTATATCGGCAGGTAGTTTATGAACTGGGAGCAAGACAAATTACATCGTCTACATACCATCCGGAATCACAAGGGTCTTTGGAAAGATTTCACTCTACCCTCAAAACAATGATTAAGACATACTCTGTTGAAAATAGAAAAGACTAGGCTGAAGGAATACATTTGCTTTTGTTTGCATTAAGAGAGTCGGTACATGAATCACTGGGCTTTACTCCATTTGAACTTCTATTTGGTCACAGAGTGAGGGGACCTTTGACTCTGTTAAAGGAACAGTGGATTGATGCGGATGTGCATGTTAACTTGTTAGACTATGTTTTGAATTTCAAAAATAAACTACACCGAGCCTATAGTCTAGTGAGACAAAACTTAAAGATTTCTCAAAACAAAATGAAGTGTTGGTTTGATAACAGGGCTCGAGAAAGGTGGGAGATAAGGTGCTTGCCTTATGTTGACGAATCCACTTCAGGGGAAATTCAATAGACCGTATGAAATAGTCTCCCAAATTAATGATGTGAATTATGTTATTAAAACACCCGACTGACGTAAACTAACACAGGTGGTACACATAAATATGAAAAAGCCTTATTTTGACAAGCAGGCACCATCCGTGAGTGTTGTTGTCAAAATATATGAATCTGTCAACCCTGAGAATGAAGCAATTGACTCGTCTGAGACTTTTCACAAGCCAAACATGGTCCCAGTTAGGCTAAGGAACTCAGTTGTTTTAGAAAACATTGATACCAAGTTTTTTTTTTTCATCTGCAGCCAAAGCACCAACAACAGCTGAAGGAATTAATTCTGAAGTTTAAAGATTTATTTCCCAATGTTCCCAAGCAAACCACTGTCGCAGTACATGACGTAGATATTGGTCAAGCCAAACCGATTAAACAACGCCCATATTGCATGAACATTGAAATGTGAAAATTGGCTGAGGAAGGAATTGAATATATGCTGGGAAATGGTGTTATTAGTCCTTCAGCATCAGATTGGAGCTCACCCAGCGTTATTGTGCCCAAACCTGATGGCAGAGTTAGATTTTGCACTGATTATCGGAAGGCAAATGCAGCACCAAAAACAGACGACTATCCTATCCCTAGGGTGGATGAAGTTGGTAAAGCTAATTTC
This sequence comes from Hypanus sabinus, assembly GCF_030144855.1. Taxonomy (NCBI): domain Eukaryota; kingdom Metazoa; phylum Chordata; class Chondrichthyes; order Myliobatiformes; family Dasyatidae; genus Hypanus; species Hypanus sabinus. The sequence continues at coordinate 63,587 of NW_026781321.1, forward strand.
TTACAAAGATTGATCTATTGACAGGGTATTGGTGTGTTCCATTGACGGACAGAGGGACACCTCTGCGTTTGTGACACCATCTGTGTTGTATGAATACAGTGTTTTGCTGTTTGGAATGAAAAATGGTCCAGGAACATTCCAGAGAATGAATGATTCTGAATTCGAGGGTTAAGACACACAGATGCCTATATTGTTGAAAGTGTCACAGGGAGTGACACTTGGGAAGAGCATATCTCTGCAGCAGAGAAGCTGTTTGACAGGCTTTCCCAGGCCAGCCTTACATTAAGCTAAGAGTGAGTTTTGCCATGCCACTGTGACTTATCTTAGCTATGTTGTAGGTCAAAGCAAGTGGGCTCCTGTTCAGGCAAAAGTCCAGGCAATTTCTCAAGTTCCTATTCTGACTGCTAAGAAGCCTCTTAGAAGGTTTCTGGGAATGGTTGGATAAAGTTCAGCAAGAACTTTACTGATATCGCTCTTCCTCTGACTAATCTCCTGAAGAAGGGTAAAAAGTTTGTTTGGACCGAGCCTTGTCAGGAGGCACTTGATTGATTGAAAGCCATTTTTATGTCATCAACCTGTGCTCAGGGCACCTGATTTTACAAAGCCATTTTCTGTAGCTGTGGATACCAGTGATCAAGCTGCCGGGACAGTGTTATTACAGAAAGATGATGATGATTGTTGAACATCCTGTAGCTTACTTTTCGAGAAAATTCAATGAGCATCAAATAAATTATTCCACCTTAGCGAGCTCACGTTTGACATTTCAGAAAAACTTGGACAGATATATGGATGAGAGGGGCTTGGAGGGTATGGCCCAGGTGCAGGTGAGTGGGACTAGGCAGAAAAATGGTTCGGCAGAGCCAACAAGGGCCAAAACTGTTTCTATGCTGTTATGTTCTGTGGTTCTTAGAGAAAGAGTTGCTGTCACTCATCTTGGCTTTGCGGCATTTTGATATCGATGTTTGTCCTGAGAAGTAACCTCTTGTAGTTTATACTGATCGCAGTCTGTTGGTGTTTTTGATTAAGGTAAAGGACAAAACGAGATGATTGTTAAACTAGAGTCTGATTTTGCAAGAATATGGTATTGTGATAATGCATATGAAAAGCACGGACAATATCATTGCCGATTGTCTTTCCAGATGCTGAACATACAGTTTTAATAGTGAAGCAGAATTTGGTATTTTCATACGATTCTGCAATGTGTTAGATGATAACCATACATGCATTATTTTACATACTGTAGCTTGCAATTAAAATTTTTCTCTTTTAGAGCAAAAATAATTTTTTTTTGTGTGGAAGGGTTATGAATCCCGAAGTCTCGGTTGCTGTGGACTGTTAGTTTAAGAGAGTGCCTGAGTGAGGTGGGGACTAACAATGACGTCAGCCGCTGTCTTTCTCAGCTCACTTTTGATTTTTGCAGAGAGAGAGATCAAGGAGGCGGGACTGTCTGACTTACAGTTTGTTTCGTTCTAAGCGAGGACACAGACACTCACAGTCAGAAGGACGCAAAGAAAGAGAACAAAAGGATTTAGACATGGAAACTAATGGCCAAGGGTCACTGTTTGGAACTCTCCTGAGCCCACAAGGGCGGTTTGATTATCGATCCAGTGCACATCGACTGTGTACCTGTCACCGCGAATAATCCACAGGAGTGGGTTTTGTTTGGGGGATCCTGTGGAGACCACTTACGTGTTAACCCTTACCTGGGTATGTGGTGTGGCGATTCACTTGAAGACGATATCCCTAAAAGCAGACACGAGGAAATCTGAAATTCAAACAACAACACACACAAAATGCTGGTTGAACACAGCAGGCCAGGCAGCATCTATAGGGAGAAGCACTGTCGGCATTTCGGGCTGAGACCCTTCGTCAGGACTAACCGAAAGGAAAGATAGTAAGAGATTTGAAATTAGTGGGAGGAGGGGAAATTCGAAATGATAGGAGAAGACCTGAGGAGGTGGGATGAAGCTAAGAGCTGGAAAGGTGATTGGCGAAAGTGACAGAGAGCTGGAGAAGGGAAAGGATCATGGGACGGGAGGCCTCGGGAGAAGGAAAGGAGAGGGGGTGTAGATGGAGAACAGATAAGTAAATATGTCAGGGATGGGGTAAGAAGGGGAGGAGGGGCATTAACGCGTTAGACATTTTAATTACACGTCCCATTCCCATTCTGATATGTCTGTCCACGGCTTCCTCTATTGTCAAGATGAATCCAAACTCAGGTTCGAGGAACAACATACAGGCTGGGTAGCCTCCAACCTGATCGCATGAACTTTGCCTTCTCTAACTTCCGTTAATGCCCCTCCTCCCCTTCATACACTATCACTGGCATATTTAGTTGTTTGTCTGTTCTCCATCTCCCTCTGGTGATCCCTTCCCCCTCCTTTCTTACGCTCGTGGCCTCCTGTCGCATGATCCTTTCCCTTCTCTAGCTCTGATTCACTTTTGCCAATCATTTTCCAGCTCTTTGCTTCATCCCAACCCCTCCGGTCTTCTCCTATCATTTCGCATTTCCCCCTCCCCCCACTACTTTCAAATCTCTTACCATCTTTCCATTCGGTTAGCCCTGACGAAGGGTCTAGGCCCGAAACGTCGACAGCGCTTCTCCCTATAGATGCTGCTTGGCCTGCTGGGTTCCACCAGCATTTTGTGTGTGTTGTTGATCCCTGTGACAAGTCACTTTCGGTGATCATTCGTACGTGGATTTGGAATGGCGACGGATAAAATCTACGGCGACTGTTATCTCATTTTACCACCGTGGAAGCTATGGAATTCGATGTAATTGCCTTCTCTCTGTATTTGCCCTGGATTAAAAATATCTCTCTCCCATCCCTTATTCAGTGAATGAACTACACTTTCATACTTTACGATCTCAGGACTCTAAGCCTTCCTTCCCCCCCACCCCCACCCCAACCCAGTACCGAGCTCAATAGTTTGGGTGTTATAATTACACACACATATCTTGCTTAAGTTACTATACTGTTAGATACTAATGAAGATAGTGGTTTTAACATCAAAAGCGTGCTAGTCAGAGTAGAAGTAGGAGGACATTTCAGATGAACACGTGGCTTGAAAAATGTTGCAAGGGGGAGGGATTCAAATTTCTGGGACATTGGAACCAGTTCTGGGGGTGGTGGGACCGGGATAAACAGGACGGTCTGCACCTGGGCTGGACTGGAACCAACGTCTAAGGGGGAGCGTTTGCTACTGCTGTTCAGGAGGATTTAAACTAATGTGGCAGGGGGATGGGAACAAGTGTAGAGAGACAGAGGGGTGTAAAATGAGGGTAGAAGCAAAAAGTAGTAAGGTGAAAAGTGAAAGTGGCAGGCAGGCAAATCCAGGGCAAAAAGCAAAAAGGGCCACTTTTCAACATAATTGTGTAAGGGCTAAGAGTGTTCTAAAATCATGCCTGAAGGCTTTGTGTGTCAATGCGCTGAGCATTCGTAACAATTTTGATGAATTGAATGTGCAGATAGTTATTAATGATTATGATATAGTTGGGATCACAGAAACATGGCTCCAGAGTGACCAAGGAGGGGAGTTCAACATCCAGGGATATTCAATATTCAGGAGGGATAGACAGGAAAGAAAAGGAGCTGGGGTAGCATTGCTGGTTAGAGAGGAGATTAACGTAATAGAAAAGAAGGACATTAACCTGTAGGATGTGGAATCGATATGGGTAGAGCTGCATAAATCTAAGGGGCAGAAAACGCTGGTGGGAGTTGTGTACAGGCCACCTAACAGTAGTAGTGAGGTTGGGGATGGCATTAAACAGGGAATTAGAAAAGTGTGCAATAAAGGGACAGTAGTTATAATGGGTGACTTCAATCTACACATAAATTGGGTGAACCAAATTGGTAAGGGTACTGACGAAGAGGATTTCTTGGAATGTATGCTGGATAGTTTTCTGAGCCAACATGTTGTGGAACCAACAAAAGAGCAGGTCATTCTAGATTGGGTATTGAGCAATGAGGAAGGGCTAGTTAGTAATTTTGTCCTGCGAGGCCCCTTGTGTAAGAGTGCCCATAATACGGTAGAATTCTTCATTATGATAGAGAGTGACATTTTTAATTCAGAAACAAAGGTTCTGAACTTAAAGAAGGGTAACTTTGAAGGTATGAGACGTGAATTAGCTAAGATAGACTGGCAAATGATACTTAAAGGATTGACGGTGGATATGCAATGGCAAGCATTTAAAGATCACATGGATGAACTACAACATTTGTTCATTCCAGTTTGGCAAAAGAATAAACCAGAGAAGGTAGTGCACCCATGGCTGACAGGGAAATTAGGGATAGTATCAAGTCCAAAGAAGAAACATATAAATTAGCAAAAAGAAAAAAAAAAGCGGCGCACCTGAGGACTGAGAGAAATTCAGAGACCAGCAGAGGAGGAAAAAGGACTTAATTAGGAAAGGGAAGAAAGATTATGAGGGAAAGCTGGCTGGGAACATAAAAACTGACTGTAAAAGCTTTTATAGATATGTGAAAAGAAAAAGTTTGGTCAAGACAAATTTAGGTCCTTTACAGGTAGAAACAGGTGAATTGATCATAGGGAAAAAATACATGGCAGACCAATTGAATAACTACTTCTGTTCTGTCTTCACTAAGGAGGACATAAATAATCTTCTGGAAATAGTACGGGACCGAGGGTCTAGTGAGATGGAGGGACGGAGGGACATAAATGTTAATAGGGAAGTGGTGTTAGGTCAATTGAAGGGATTAAAGGCAGATAAATCCACAGGGCCAGATGGTCTACATCCCAGAGTGCTTAAAGAAGTAGCGCAAGAAATAGTGGATGCATTAGTGATAATTTTTCAAAACTCTTTAGATTCTGGATTAGTTCCTGAGGATTGGAGGGTGGCTAATGTAACCCCGGTTTTTAAAAAAGTAGGGAGTGAAACACCGGGGAATTATAGACTGATTAGACTGACATTGGTGGTGGGGAAAATGCTAGAGTCGGTTATCAAAGATGTGATAACAGCACATTTGGAAAGAAGTGAAATCATCGGACAAAGTTAACATGGATTTGTGAAAGGAAAATCATGTCTGACGAATCTTATAGAATTTTTTGAAGATGTAACCAGTAGAGTGGATAGGTGAGAGCCAGTGGATGTGGTATATTTAGATTTTCAACATGCTTTTGACAAGGTCCAACACAGCAGATTAGTGTGCAAACCTAAAGCACACGGTATTGGGCGTATGGTATTGATGTGGATAGAGAATTGGTTGGCAGATAGGAAGGAAAGTGTGGGAGTAAACGGGACCTTTTCAGAATGGCAGGCAGTGACTAGTGGGGTACCGCAAGGCTTAGTGCTGGAACCCCAGTTGTTTAAAATATATACTAATGATTTAGACGAGGGAATTAAATGTAGCATATCCAAGTTTGCGAATGACACGAAGCAGGGCGGCGGTGTTAGCTGTGAGGAGGATGCTAACAGGATGCATGGTGACTTGGATAGGTTAGGTGAGTGGACAAATTCATGGCAGATGCAATTTGATGTGGATAAATATGAGGTTATCCACATTGGTTGCAAGAACAGGAAAACAGATTATTCTCTGAACGGTGGCCGATTAGGAAAAGGGGAGGTGCATCGAGACCTGGGTGTCATTGTACACCAGTCATTGAAGGTGGGCAGGCAGGTAAAGCAGGCGGTGAAAGTGGCAAATGGTATGTTGGCATCCATAGCAAAAGGATTTGAGTGCAGGAGCAGGGAGGATCTACTGCAGTTTTACAAGGCCTTGGTGAGACCGCACCTAGAGTATTGTGTGCAGCTTTGGTCTCTTAATCTGAGGAAAGACATTCTTGCCATAGAGGGAGTACAAAGAAGGTTCACCAGATTGATTCCTGGGATGGCAGGACTTTCATATGAAAAAGACTGGATCGACTAGGCTTATACTCTCTGGAATTTAGAAGATTGAGGTGGTATCTTATTGAAACGTATAAAATTCTAAAGGGTTTGGACAGGCTGGATGCAGAAAGATTGTTTCCGATTTTGGGGAAGTCCAGAATGAGGAGTCACAGTTTAAGGATAAAATGGAAGCCTTTTAGGAACGAGATGAGGAAAAACGTCTTCACACAGAGAGTGGCGAATTCTCTGCCACTGGATACAGTTGAAGCCAGTTCATTGGTTATATTTAAGGGGAAGTTAGATATGGCCCTTCTGGCTAAAGGGATCAGGGGGTATGGAGAGAAAGCAGGTATAGGGTTCTGAGTTGGATGATCAGCCATGATCATACTGATTGGCGGTGCAGTCTCGAAGGGCCGAATGGCCTACCCCTGCCCCTATTTTCTAAGTTTCTATAGTAAGGGATAAAATTGGTTCTCTAGAAGATCAGTGTGGTCGACTATGTATGGAACCAAAAGAAATGGGAGAGGTATTATATGGGTTTTTTTGCATCTGTATTTACTAATGAAACTGGACTGGAGTCTATGGAAACAAGGCAAACAAGGGGGGAGTTCATGGAATTTATGCTGATTGAAGAGGAGGAAGTTCTTGCTGTCTTGAGGCAAATCAGAGTAGATAAATCCTCAGGAACTGACAGGGTATTGCCTCGGACCTTGAAGGAGACTGGTGTTGAAGTTGCAGGGGCCCTGGCAGAAATATATAAAATGTCGATATCCATGGGTCAGGTGCCGGAGGATTGGAGGATCGCTCATGTAGTTCCCTTGTTTAAAAAAGGCTCAAAAATAAGCCGGGAAATTATAGGCCCGAAATTTTGACATCGGGAATAGGTAAGTTATTGGAAGGAATACGAACAGATAGGATCTACAAGTATTTGGATAGACAGGGACTTATTAGAAAAAGTCAGCATTGCTTTGTGCGTGGTAGGTCATGTTTAACCAATCTATTAGAGTTTTTCGAGGATGTTACTAGGAAAGTGGATGAAGGGAAGGCAGTGCTTATTGTCTACATGAACTTCGGTAAGGCCTTTGACAAGGGCCCGCATGGGAGATTAGTTAGGAAGATTCAGATCTGGCCTAATAGAGAGAATGGAGGCGAAGGGAGCCGGGTGTAGGAAAGAATGGGAGGCACAGATGAGGAGACAGTGGTTAGCGCGGGAGCAGAAAGTGCAAGAGAGGGATAATAGAGGTAGCAGGTTAACAAAGGAGTGGTGAGATGGCAGCGGGAGGCAGAGGGAAGCGGAGGTGGAGAGTGGGATATAAGGAAAGAGACAGAGAGCGTCGGGAGCAAGATAGCGGGAGCAGGCAGGGGCAAGAAAGGGAAAGAGAATGAAGCAGAGGTAACATGGTGTAGGGAGTAAGTTTTGGGCGGAAGGAGATCAATGGTACGAGAGGGGATTGCGTGAGTAAGTGAGGAGTGAGGGTGAGAGTGCGATAGAGAGAAAGAAGGGGAGGAAAGGAACAGCGGGGGCCAGAGTAAGAGACCGGCAGGGGAGGAAGGGTCAGGGAAAGAGGAAGCGTGGGAAAAACTGGGAGTATGGATGGAAAGCGGACGGAGAGAGTAGGTTATGCGAATGTTCTTGGTGTTTACGGATTGTGGCGATCTCGCACGAATGTTTCGATGATCCGTGATTTTCGCCGTTTCTTGCCTTTTGATTTCAATGGAGAGTGAGGTTTGAGTCGATATTTTTGTTCTGTTTTCCGCGGGGCAGTGGGGCAGGGGGTTGGCGATCGGTCTGCTGTTATACGACAATTAAAAAGACACGGACTCGCATTATTCACAAAATCTTGCGAGCATACTTTGACTGTGAAATCATCATAGAATTCGGACTCGGCCATTGCCGCCGCACCGTGCACGATCTAGCGGCTGCAAAGCTATGAAAAGGCATGTCAATTGTCTCCGCTTTCCCAGCTCCAGCCCGCAGTGAAACAAAACAGGCCAGTCCAGTCGGGTAATGAAGCCCCAGCCTGGGCAATCTCCGCAATATAGAGTTCCCCTCCTCCTGGCAACACCTCGTTAATCTTGTCCAAACTCTTTCCACTTTAAACACGTGACGCTCTCAGTGCGTAATGAACTGAAGCACCGAGGTGACCGGATATTTTACCGCGCTGATCACCTGCTCCCTGAATTTCGACTGAGTGACCGCGTAAATAAATGTGTTTGTGCAGCAGCTCAAATTCTTCAGCAAGGCTCCCACGTTATGAAAGATCCATTCAGAGTCATTGAAATCGAATCCTATTCCTGAGATCTCATAATACATGTATCCGAAGCAAATGGATAATGTTATAGTGTTCATCCAAAAAGCTTCGAACGGCGTTTGTGGACAGGAAAATATGATGTTGACCTTCGGAAGTAGTAATTCTGAGGGGCGCAGGATGAAGTGAAGCTGGTTTGAGACCTGCTTCGTAACTTTCCGACATCAAAGATTTAAAAACCTATCGTGTCTTCATCACTTCTGGGCTGTAATCCTCCAGGAGACGGAACCGATAATTTTGAAATATGATCATACTTTGCCGACGAGCGATGCTGAGAAATGCTCTTTAGCATGCACATAATGGAGCCGGACAATCACTGCTCGAGGTCTGGCCCCAGGGTTCGGATATCGGGGAAAAGAGCGATGAAAAGCTCAAGTAATGGACGTTCGTTTGGAAATTCAGAGGTAAACGCATCCTTTACAAGTTGAGAAAGGAATTTTTAAGGGTCCCCTTTCTCGATATCTTCGGGGAGACCGATTAGACGTAGATTCTGTCTTCTGGGTCGGTTTTCGAGATCGATGATCTTGGATTTGCAGCTCTGCAACTGTTAAACTGTCGAAGTCGGAGTTTGTTCCAAACGATCAATTTTCTGATCTTTCTTCCGAGCATCGTCCTGTAGTTCTTAAATTTTGGAATTTTGTAGTTTAACTTCGTGATCGAGCGCAGCCGAAGAGTCCTGAAGTACCTTCAAATCTTCTTTAGTATTTTGGCGTAGTTCAGTAGATTGTGCCTTCAAAAAAATCGAACGTTGTCTCCTCAGTTAATTCAGTTTGCTTGGGTTCACCTCTTTTCTTCTTACCGTTCCCGTCGGATTCTTTCCCGTTTTTCAAAATCTGTCCCTTTAGCTCTTGTGGACATCGTACTCATCTCCGTGCTCGTTTCTTCAAAAACTCACTATCATAGCTCAAGAAAGAGTTAAAAAAAAAGTCATCTAGAAAAAAATGTTCCATCGTCGGCACCTTCCTGGTGATACACAGCTGCAACTATTGGAAGACACGTCAGCCTTGTGTAGTATTGAATATTCAGTGTTCTGGAGCGGGTATAAATGAATGACAGTGGAGATTCATCAGTTCAGAGTTTCTTCAGCGAGAACGCGGGCAGCTGAAAGACAGGCTGAATCTCACACAGCATGTCGGAAACATGTTACCACATCTCCCCCTCATGTTACGCATGCGCGGATTAGTTTGATCAAACACTTGTACCGAGTCGTGTTAGTACAGGGACACGCCGGGCAATTAACAATGTGGGTGCTACGAACCGAACCCACCGAGACGAAAAACATGGACTCTCGAACGCCTGCGCCAATACAGCACCTCCGACGGCCAAGAGGGGTAATCGATACACACCCCGCTCTATCGAACAGCCGCATGCGCACCTGCCACTTTGTCACAGTTCACATCCTTCCACTGCACTTCTTCCCATCTCCACGATACCTTCGCTTCCATCCTCCGACCTCTGACATCTTCTTGATGTCTGTAACTGTTTATGGAACAACACAAACAGAAGACTTGTGTAAAATAGGATAATATTAACATTTTATTGTGATTTACTCTGTTCCAGCAGCTTCCATTTATAAAGGAAACACACACTAATCCCACAGACCTGTGTCAGTCTCTGTGTTAGTTCCTGAACTAATCACACTTTCCCACAACCTCCCCACAGCTCGTGTAAATCCTCGAACTCATCACACTGTCCCTCTCTCTCGCCATAGTGCGTGTCAGTATCCAAAGTAATCACACTGTCCCACTCTCTCCCCAGAGTCTGTGCCAGTCACCGAACTAATCACACTGTCCCACTCTCTCCCCACTGCCTGTGACAATCCCCAGAGTAATCCCGCGGCCCCGTTCTCTTTCCACAGGTCCACGTCAGTCCCCAAATTAATTCCGCTGCCCCTCTCTCACTCTGTAGTTCGATTCAGTCTTCGAACTAATTACCCTGCCCCACTCTCTCCACGCAGACCGTGTCTGTCCCTGGAATGATCCCACGGTTCCCTTCTCTTCCGACAGGCGTACGACTGTCCCCAAATTAATTCCACGACCCCTCTCTCTCCCCACGAAGCAGCCTGTCCGACTACCAGCAACAGACAGCGTCAGACCTCAAAACATTCAGTCCCTCGATCTACCCACAGACCGTTCAGCCTCGAACCATTATTTGCACACAGCTCTGTTTCAGTTTCTAAAGCAATGAGTTGAGGGAAGTGCAATTGCAATGGCATGCAAAAGTCTAGGCACTCCTGGACAATATTTCTGTTGCTGCGAATAGCTAAGAGAGTAGAAGATGACCTGCTTCGAACAGACATAAAGTTAAAGATGACACAGATCTTTAAGCAAGATTATTTCCATCTTTTACAGATTGGAAATAACAACAAAGCAAAAGGCCCAAAGCAAACGTTTTGGCACTCTGGATGATGGTGATAATAAACCGAATTCTGATCTGACTCAGATCAGCACTCACGAAAACCCCACTACACTTTGTGAATAACCCAGCACTTCTCACCCAGGGACAATAATTACCACACACCTCAATATTGACCCCGATTGCCGTCCAGTGCCCATCCAATGAAATTAATCCCATAACCCATTAATTTATTACTGCAACGACTATCTAGTCACAGTGTGAGCCTCTTCTTATGTGTCATTCACTTCAGACCATGTAATACACGAGCACTTCTTTACGAACAATCATTTATGTTATATTTCCAATGAAAGCGCCGGACAGTTCGTCAAATATGTCAATCCGAGTACCTGCCTCACAGTCAACAACGCTACCAATTTTGTGCATTAGCAAAACAATTGCATTGTTGGTACAAATGTAATGAATGCAGATTCTCTGTCGGTTTAAGCATTTTCACCAATCCGAGGATCATGTGAACGGTAATTGAATTACTTTACGTCAGACCGGCGCGAACCTTGACTGGAGCTGGTTTACCACGTAACGGGCTGCACCAACGCTGGAAGAACAGCATCTATGGAAATGAATCGGCCCTTCATGTTTCAGGCCGAAAACTACAACAGAACTGGAGTAGAATGGAAGGTGCCAGAAAAGGAATGTTTGGGAGAGTGGGAGGAGGTCACGCCGGAAGATGGTAGGTGAAGCCAGGTGTTTGGAGTCGGGTGACCAAATACGAGGCTGGAAGGTGATTAACGGAAAAGACAGAGTGTTTGAGAAGAAATAATCTGATTGGAGAGGACAGTGGATCATGGGAGAAAGGGAATGAGTAGGGGGGTCGGTGGGGGTGGGTGACAGACAGAAGAGTAGAAGAGTTGGAGCCCAGAGTGGAGAAATTCAGAAGAGGGAAGGGAGAGACGGAAATATCGGAAGATGGAGATATCCATGTCCATGCCATAAGATTAGAGGTTATTTGACGGAATAAAAGGTGTTACTCCTCCAGTGTGAGAGTGGCCATATCGTGGCAGAATAGGGGGCTATAATTATGTCGGACCGGAAATGGAAACGGTTTGCTACTGGAATAGCTTGTCGTTGGAGCTGAGGTGTTCGACGACGTGTTCATTAATGAGAAGAGGGGTCTCGGCGAGAGCGATGGCTGTCCATATATTTCCACAGATGCTGCCTGACCTGTTGACGTCCTCCAGCATTCTGTGTCTCTGCTGCAATTCATTCGATGAACGGTTTGGGCGTTGACTATCTTCGTAAGCTTGGATGGGATATTAGTTTAAGGCCCTTCACTATATACAGCGACATGCAAACAACTTAATCTGTTTTGTATAATACTGTTGTAAGATCTATCACCGAAACAGTTCTCAGTGAAACAGTCAGACAATGCCAATACAAAACTTGTCTATGATGTCCATGTCCATTGGAGCCAAGGAATGAAACGATCAACAATAACAATCATGAAACCGAGAGGCGAGCCTGAGCTTATTTCGCAGCAACATTCACCGATGTAAGGTCGTCTTTGAGATTTTGCAATTTCGTGTCAAGCTACCGTTACCTCATCACAACTGGGATTTTAATTGAATTACCTCATGTTTATTTTTACCCCCAGCTGTTGGAAGACACGTCAGTCTTGTGTAGTATTGAATATTCGGTGTGCTGGAGCGAGTATAAAAGAATGACTGTGGAGATTCACCAGCTCAGAGTTTCTTCAGCGAGATCGCGGGCAGCTGGAAGACAGGCTGAATCTCACACAGCATGCTTGAAACATTTTTCCTTGTGAGAAAGATATACTTCTTGATCACTGCCGTTATTGGCGTCCCTGGTAAGGACCGAGGCGAACTAACGTTTGCTGATCTGTGTGTGCGGTCTTTGGACACGCTCAGTTACCGTCAGCGTCGTGATGCCGGTGTATCAGTAAGTGCGGTGCAGACATTGTAACAAAGCTCTGTGTTCATTCAGAAGATCCCTTACAGTTTGATCCGTGACCTCGACTCAAAATAAACCGGCAGCTGAAACAGCTGCAGAGCGGAAGATAGATCCATTTTGCGGATTCATGACAGACAGTTGTGATTTATCAATGCAAAGCCTCTGTCAAAGTACACGCCGATAATCCAGCGCGATCGGTATCTTTACGGACAGCTTGGTGATATTCCGTATCAATGGCATAAAATACTTTACATTCAGATTTATCGTATTGCGTTGTGTTCCAGGAAATTGCTTCCGGATGTTTGAAGATTTATAATGATTTCTGCAAACCAAAGAACATACAATATTTCGTTTACAACGCCTCCTTCCCAAACCCTGCTCCTCTTCCAGTATCGAGTAGCAATGCCATTCACCCAGCATGTAATTGTACGAGGCTTCTGCAATCCCAGTTTACACCTGTTAAAATCCAGAAATGCGTTTCCTGTAAACTTTGATTTTTCTCTATTTTCAGCATATCTCTGGGCTGACACTCGTGGTGCGGCGTGACAGTAATTCACTCATTCTTTCTGCTGTTTCTCCAGTGAATTTAGTGGCGATTGTGATCCTGTCCCGAGGAAAGTGCGGACTTTCCACCTGCACCACTCGCTACCTGGTGGCCATGGCAACGGCGGATCTACTGACCATCATCTTTCAGGTTATACTGGGGCGGGTTTTTAATTATTACTTGCCCGGGACGTTTCTGGATATAACCACCATATGCAGTGTGAACTATATCCCGTTAAGGGCAGCCACAGATTGTTCTGTCTGGTTCACCGTCACTTTTACGTTCGATCGGTTTGTCGCCATATGTTGCCAAAAGCTGAAAGCAAAATATTGCACCGGGAAAACTGCGACTGTTGTTTTGACAACAACCGGCGTTTTTTTTTCTTTTGTAAAAATGTGCCCTACTTCTTTATGTATCGACCTATGAAAGTAATTGACAATATACCCTGGGGCTGCATTCGCAAAGCGAGCTACTATACGGACCCTGGCTGGGTGGGATACAGCTGGCTTTCTACCGTTCTAGCGCCATTACTCCCGTTCGTGTTAATACTACTGTTCAACGCTCTGACAGTCAGACACATTTTAGTCACAAGTCGCGTCCGTAAGGGGCTGAGGGGTCAGAGCAAGGCGGAGAACGGCAGTGACCCGGAGATGGAGAGCAGGAGAAGGTCTGTGATCTTACTTCTCTCCATCTCCGGAAGCTTCATCACTCTGTGGTCGGTAAAAGTTGCCGAAATCCTTTATTACATCATCGCCGGATTGGATCAGAATAGTTACAACGATTCGGAATACATATTTCAACACACCGGATACATGCTGATGGTATTAAGTTGCTGCACAAACACGTTTATTTATGGGGCAACTCAGTCCAAGTTCAGAGAGCAGTTCATCAGCGCAGCGAAATATCCACTAACGTCAATTATTCAACTGATTAACAAACAAACTACCTAAGTTCTTCCCAGAGGCTGGGGCAGTTTTTGTTTTCCATCTCGACACGACAGAACCGACGGTCATCGGTGAACGAGGCAGCTGCGAGAGTGGTTGAGAGCCCGAGCGAGACCCAGATCCGGAACAGACTCTTCGGCAACTGCAGCCGGCGGCTTCCACCTCCGACCGGTCATTAAATTCAAACCACCTTCTATTTGTATGTTTCACCACATTCCCGCTTCCGTTACCGCCACGCGTCTATCGGTAACAGATCCCGCCCTCCGGTGTAAATGCTCACTGGTCAAGTGATCGGCATATCCGTTGCTTCTCGCTGACGGTGAGGAAATGGAGCACCGGGCAGAAACACTGCCGGCACAAGGAGTACGGGCGGAATTCACACTGAGCTCACCGGAGACCAGCTCGGGACCGCTCCGTGCTCTCAGTGAGTAGACAACACCGCAGTAAGAATTAACTGTTCGCATCCAGCATCGGATCGGCACGTCCGCCAACACGCTTTGAGGAGACAACGTCCCTGTTTATAGATATTCAAACTTCAACATTCGTCTTCACCTGCACCCAGTGAGTTTGTATCATCTTCCTGCTGTGTTCACCTGCCCAGGGAATGTCTGCCGAAGGTCCGATTATCATTAAAGTTGAATTATATTACTTTGTGAGAAAAACACGTTTCCTCATTTCCCTGGAAATTTGGCGGGGATGGGGGAGGTATAGGCATCCGTTAATCTTTGTGAAACCATGCATTTGCTCCTTTGGAAGGCTTCCAGGGCGCAGGCCTGGGCAGGATTGTATGGAGGACCGGCAGTTGCCCATGCTGCAACTCTCCCCTCTCCACACCACCGATGTTGTCCAAGGGAAGGACAAGGGGCCGATACAGCTTGGCACCGCTGTCGTGTGGTTAAGGGCCTTGCTCAAAAACACAAAACGCTGCCTCGACTGAGACTCGAACTAGTGAGCTTCTGATCAGTAGACCAAGGCCTTAAACACTTGGCCACGCGCCTGCACGGGAGGAAGAGTAAAAAAAGACCTGTAATGACTTCTCAATTGCCAGAAGCTTTCCGTCTATTCTAGTGGTGTTTAGTGTTGTGGCGCTTTGGACAATTACATAAATATTGTTGTGTCGGCCTAACTGTTTAATATTATTGTGTAGTGACTTTAAGGTGGAAACAGTTGTAGATATTACTGTCGGTACAATATATACACTGTTCATACCATCGTCTATCCATTTTCTCCTTGAAGTCATAATATTTCAACTGTTTTCACTTCTGGATTTCAGAATGTTGTGCATGTTTGGAATCGGTCCATGAAGGAAGTTGTTCTTGCTGGTGTGTCCTGTAATATTCTATGGGAAAGGTTATTGTGGATATGTAATAATAGATCGGTCCTCGTATCAATATGTACTCCGGCTGTCAGACTGAATGAGGATTGTATTGATAGTAATGGACCGTATCCTTCATGAGTTTGTGTTTCAAAGCAAGTTTTTGGTGAATGATGCTTGCCACTTGGTTCTGCCTGTGTGAGTAACCGGATTGAACTAAACTGTTGCAAGATCCCGGAATGTGTCGGATAGTTTCCGGATTCTCTTGGCATTTTCTCCTTTTGTCGTCTTGCTGGTCTTTAACTGTGTAATTTAATTTTTTGTGTTCACTTTGCAGCAGAGGGAATTAAAACTCCACTAACACCCTGTTTTTGAATGTGTGCAACTCGCTCACATTCGTCTTCCCTCCCCTCTCCACAGTGTTCAACTATTTCGTTTCTCCCTTCCGCCCTACCCCTTACCATTCTCTCAGCCCACTCCAACCCCTCAGCACACCGTCCTACCACTCAGCAAGACACGTCACCAGCACTCACACACAGTGAGCACGCAAAAGATCATGATGACGTAATAACAGTCCCGAAACCAGCCTTCCCAATCCACCCCCCCCCCACCCCGGTGACGCCGTGGCTGCATGTATACGTCATCACACCCACACAGAACATCAGTAAAAAAACAACAACGCAGGACAAATATAGCTTAACACTGGACATCCCAGCCCACCGATATCATCTCCCGACGCTCCCCGACCACCTGTTAGGCGACACCGCGGCTTTATGGAGCAGTTCCCCTCCCGACCATCGACTCCGACAATGTCCAAGGAGTGAAAAGGTGACCCGGAACTTTGAGAAATCGATGATCATACCCAACAGACACACACAGTGAGCACACACAAGGACACATTCACGCAATAAATATCTCGAGGCCCACTTCACCTCTCGAACACAACCACTTCCCCTCGACGAGTGTTTGGAGACTGGGTCTATGGAGAGAGAAACGGAAGGATGGGGTGAATCCAAGGGGAAATGAAGTCTGCGGTGAGAGAGACTGACGCAGACATAGTGGGGAATATGAGAAATACTAGGAGAGAACAGACAGGGGTCAGAAGAGACTTTGGAAAGAGTAAGACGAAGCGGGTGGAGATACTAGTGGAAAGGCAGACATTGGGGAGACACGGGGACAGAGATTCGGACGCGAGAGAGAGACAGGGGAGAACTCGTTACGGAGAGAGATTGTGGGAGAGACGGAGTGGTCCGGGAGAGAGTGTCTGGAGGTAGCGAGAGAGAGAGAGACTGGAGAGAGGGAGAGACTAGGAGGAAGAACATCTGGAAGAGAGTGACTGGCTGACTGGATTGCTGAGGAGAGTGAGAAAGGGGCGGGATGTGACAACAAGAGAGAGACTGGTGGGGTAGAGATAAAAACATGAGAAGTTTGAAAGGGACCTTGGATGCGGCGAGTGGCCATGGTGAGCAAATAGATCGGGGTGGGTAAAGCTCGTAGATGTGGTTTGGGAAGAGAGATCGGAGTGGGGATGGAAATTCGGTTGGGCAGAGACCAGGATGAGGAGCGAGATTGGGGCACAGAGAGACGGAGAGAGCGGTTGAAACCTAGGAGAGAGATTGGGAGGGGGAAGCGACCGGAGTAAAGAGAGCCTGGAGGAAAGTGAGATGGAGGGGGATACGTAGCGATTGAAACTGTGCGAGAAAGTGACCGGGCTCGGGAGAGACACGAGGTTGTGGAGACGGGAAAGAGTAACTGAGGGAGTTAGAGATTGGTGGGAAGGGGAAGAGACTGGGGGTTAGAGAAGGACAGTTGGGTGGGGAGACACACGGGGGATTATACTCTGAGGGACAGAAAAACAGCAGAGATTGACGGGGGGGTGAAAACGGGCTGGAGAGAGGTGGAGATATGGCAGTGGGAGAATGTTATGAGAGAGAGACCGGAAGTGTGAAAGTGGGTAGAGAGACACTGGGCAGAGAGACGGAAGTGAGAAAGGTTGAGTAGAGAGAGTAGGGAGAGAGAGAGAGAGAGAGAGGGAGAGAGTGACGAGGAGATAGTAGGGTAGAGAGAAACTGGAGAACAGAGAGACTGGGGGAGAAGGATAACGTGTAGAGCGAGTGGGTAGGGAGACGAATCGAGGGGGCTGAGGGGATAGAAAGCGTAGGGGTAGAGACTGTGGGTTCTGAGAGATGCTGAGAGATATGGAGAGAGAGGGCGAGGGAGACTCCAGGGCGAATGGGGTGGGGCGAGAAATACTAGGAGAACAGACAGGGAGAGAGACATTTTTGGGATAGACAGATTGGGGAGAAAGAGATTGGAGAAGAAAGATGACATATGTGTGCCAGTTCAGTAAGGGACACAGATATTTTGGGCTGAAAGAGAGACTAAGAGGTAGAGGGGATGACTGTTTATTAAGACAAACTGGGTAGGAAGAGACTTTGGGAAAGAGAATGAGGAACAGGACAGATGAGGGGATGGACACTGGGGAGCGACAGAGACGGGGAGAAGGCGGGTGAGAAAGTCGAGGGACAAAGTGTCGGGGAAGATAAGATGTGAAGAGACAGAGCGCTTGTGGCGAAAGAGAAGGGGGACACTAGGAAGAAACGAAAGGGAGTGATAAGGAAGAGAGCGAGAAAGAGCGAGAGAGTTAGAGACTGGACGAAGAGATTGGGAGAGAGAGAGAGGATACGGGTGACAGTGTCTGGAGTGCTGAGGAGAGAGAAAGTGGGGAGTGAGAGTGAGAATAGAGTGACTGCTGGGGTAGAGAGAGTTTGAGGTTTGAGAGAAAGAGCAGGCGGAGAGAGTGGACGAAATGGAAGAGAGGTCGGGGTGAGCTGAGGGATCTGGAATGGGCGGAGATATGGCGAGAAATATCGGAGCGTGGAGGGAAATTGGGTTCAGGTAGGAAGTGGAAGGAAAAAGTGCCGAGAGAGAGACAGAGAGAGAGAGAGAGAGAGAGAGAGAGAGAGAGAGAGAGAGAGAGAGAGAGAGAGAGAGAGAGAGAGAGAGAGAGAGCGAGAGAGAGGAGTGCTGCAGAGAAGGACTTGGGGGAGAGAAATAAGAGAAAGAGACGGGAAGAGCAGATATCGCTGGTAGGTTTGCTAGCATGGTTCGGCTGTAAACTAATTGGCAAAGGAGATGGGAACAAGGGGAGAGAGACAGAGGGGTGTAAAATGAGGGTAGAAGCAAAAAGTAGTAAGGTGAAAAGTAAAAGTGGCAGGCAAATCCAGGGCAAAAAGCGAAAAGGGCCACTTTTCAACATAATTGTATAAGGGCAAAGCGTGTTGTAAAACAAGCCTGAAGGCTTCTTGCGTCAGTAAGAGGAACATTCGTAACAAGGTGGATGAATTGAATGTGCAGATAGTTATTAATGAATATGATATAGTTGGGATCTCAGAGACATGGCTCCAGGGTGACCAAGGATGGGAGCTCAACATACTGGGATATTCAATATTCAGGAGGGATAGACAAGACAGAAAATGAGGTGGGGTAGCATTGCTGGTTAGAGAGTAGATTAAAGCAATAGAAAGGAAGGACATTAGCCTGGAGGATGTGGAATCGATATGGGTAGAGCTGCATAACACTAAGTGGCAGAAAACACTGGTGGGAGTTCTCTCTCGGCCACCTAAGTGAGTTTGGGGTTTGGGGATGGCATTAAAGAGGAAATTAGAAATGCATGCAATAAAGGAACAGTAGTTATAATGGGTAACTTCAATCTACATATAGATTGGGTGAACCAAATTGGTAAGGGTGCTGAGGAAGAGGATTTCTTGGAATGTAAGCGGGATGGTTTTCTGAACCAACATGTCGAGGAACCAACTAGAAATCAGGCCATTCTAGATTGGGTATTGAGCAATGAGGAAGGGTTAGTTAGCAATCTTGTTTTGCGAGGCCCCTTGGGTAAGAGTGACCATAATATGGTGAAATTCTTTATTAAGATGGAAGTGACATAGTTAATTCAGAAACAAAGGTTCTGAACTTAAAGAAGGGTAACTTTGAATGTATGAGACGTGAATTAGCTAAGATGGACTGGCAAATGATACATAAAGGGTTGACGGTGGATATGCAATGGCAAGCATTTAAAGATTGCGTGGATGAGCTACAACAATTGTTCATCCCAGTTTGGCAAAAGAATAAACCAGGGAAGGTAGTGCACCCGTGGCTGACAACGGGAATTAGGGATAGTATCAAGTCCAAAGAAGAAACATAAATTAGCCAGAAAAAGCGGCACACCTGAGGACTGGGAGAAATTCAGAGTCGAGCAGAGGAGGACAAAGGGCTTAATTAGGAATGGGAAAAAAATATTATGAAAGAAAGCTGGCAGGGAACATAAAAAAACTGACTGTAAAAGCTTTTACAGATATGTGAAAAGAAAAAAAAAAAGATTGGTTAAGATTGTTTCCGATGTTGTGGAAGTACAGAACGAGGGGTCACAGTTTAAGGATAAAGGGGAAGCCTTTTAGGACCGAGATGAGGAAATCTTCTTCACACAGAGAGTGGTAAATCAGTGGAATTCTCTGCCACAGGGAAGATTGAGGCCAGTTCATCGGTTATATTTAAGAGGAAGTTAGATATGCCCCTTATGGCTAAAGGGATCAGGGGGTATGGAGAGAAGGAAGGTACAGGGTTCTGAGTTGGATGATCAGCCATGATAATATTGAATGGCGGTGTAGGCTCAAAGGGCCGAATGGACTATTCCTGCCCCTATTTTCTATGTTTCTATGTGAAAACAAGACGGGAGACAGTAGCAAGTGATTTGTCGGGGGTTGGTGAGAAGCTTGGAGGGAGATCACAGGGTTGGAGAGAGGCGCAGATGAGTGACTGTGAGGTGTAGAGAGTCAATGAGACAGCCTGTTAGAAGTGAGGCGAGAGACTAGATGTTAGATAGAGCCGGCAGAGCAAGAGACTGGGGGAGGGTTATAGAGAAACTCGGGGATGAGACACAGACTGGGATGAGGGAGGATGGGGCATTGTGAGTCAGATAAAACGTTTATGTATCGTGATTCATTAGAGGGTTTTCATACTCGCTCGTCATTTTAGGATCGCACAACTTCCATTGTAAAATCCCTCTGAAGCATCCATCCAGCCCTTTCCGTCTCGGACTGCCCCTTCCCTCCCTGTCACACTGATCCCCCTCTCCACCATAACTCGCGATCCCCTTCTCTGACCACCTTCGCGACAATTCTCACTTCCGCTCCCGACCACCCTCTTCTGTATGACGCCCTCCCTCCCCTCCTCCGACTTGACCCTCACTATCTCGGTGACCCTCTTCTGAAATTGTGTTCCTGCCCTCTTTGTTGCCCCTTGTCCTTCACAATCGGGACAGTGCCTGCCTGCTGGCGAGAGATGCAGCGCCCCGGGGAGTGGAGGGGGTTGTGTACGCAGACTGGATACAGCCAGCCCTGTTCCCAGTCTGCAGTCGGATTTAGAGTCGCAGACTGGAGTCTGGGTGGACTGGAAGTAGGTAGGGAGAATCTGGCCCGTGTCTCCGTCGCCTGTACCTTGAAATACCCGTGTTCCCCCTCCAACCAGCAGGTCCATTCTACTTCCCATTCAATACGGTGATTCACTGGTGCCTATCCTTATCCGGACGCAAAACGCCCCCGGCTCCTGCCTCTGTCCCAGACGGTAAGGGTGCTGAAGGCGCGGGAGCATCCTGATTGTGTGTTCAGGGTGGCCTCGCCTGCGAGTCGTTCTGCGTCCATTGGTCCTGAGGCCGAAGTGGCTGTGGGAAGGTGAGGGAAGGTTGGAGCTTTACCTCAACTCCGTGATTCATGGGGGAGAGCCGTCCCGGTGGGTTGGTGATCAGAAGTCCAGGCACTCGTGTGTTTGGCGGTGCTCCTGGGCTCGGGGATTCCGTAGCCTGGAGGTCAATGGAAGGCTGGAGTAAAAGCATGGGAATGCGGGACTGCGCCGTTAGGGGGAGCTACTGGATGGAGGGATGTGGCGGGGAAGCTCGATTTGTCATTGTAACTATTTATGGAATAACACGAAACTGACTACTGTGAAAAAAAAACAGCAACATTTTTGTTTTAGAGTGCATCACTCGGTACTGGCACACACCTTTCGTAAACGGGGACACACAGAGGCCTGTGTCAGTATCAAAATAATGCCACCATCTCCCTATGTCTCCCCAGCCTGGTGTCACCCCAAACAAACCCCACTGCCCCGTTGTCCCAGCATATTCCCCATAGCCATGTGTCAGTCCTGAAACAAATCCCCCTGCCCCGCTCTCTCCCCACACCATCGTGTCAGTTCCCAAACGAATCCCGTTACAGCGAACTCTCCACACGAACCTATGTCAGTCACTGAAGTAACACTGAGGTTGTCTACAAGAAGGGTCAGAGCCGTCTCTATTTCCTGAGGAGACTGAGGTCCTTTAACATCTGCCGGACGATGCTGAGGATGTCCTACGAAGCTGTGGTGGCCGGTGCTATCGTGTTTGCTGTTGTGTGCTGGGCAAGCTGGCTGAGGGTAGCAGACACCAACAGAATCAACAAACTCATTCGTAATGCCAGTGATGTTGTGGGGGTGGAACTGGACACTCTGACGGTGATGTCTGAAAAGATGATGCTGTCCAAGTTGCATGCCATCTTGGACAATGACTCCCATCCACTCCATAATGTACTGGTTAGGCAGAGGAATACATTCAGCCAGAGACTTAGTCCACCGAGATGTAACACTGAGCGTCATAGGAAGTCGTTCCTGCCTGTGGCCATCAAACTATACAACTCCTCCCTCGGAGTGTCAGACACACTGAGCCAATAGGTCCTGGACCTATATCCACTCGGCATGATAAACATTATTATTTAATTATTTATTTGTTATTGTTATATTTCTTCACCATTCTTGGTTGTTGCGGCTGTAACGAAACCCAATTTCCCTCGGGATCAATAAAGTATGTCTGTCTGTCTTTCTATTTGTCTATCTCCTCACAGGCCCGAAGTTTCCAAGGTAATGAATTGGCTAAATGTAATTGTGATACTTTAGGCTGGAATCTCAGAGCTAAAACAGGAAACGGATGCACCCTGGGAAATGTTCACCGGAAATGAGAAGGTATTTTAGGCAGCACTTGGATAGGGTTCTGGGCAGGTGAATGAGCCATGTTCGACAGAGATGTGGATCATCTGGTCAAGAGGAAGAAAGAAACTGGCCAGGTTTAGAAAGCTAGGATCGGTCACGGCTGTCGAGTTACAAGACAGCCTGGGACGAGCTGAAGAATGGAATTAGGGAACTTGAAACCCCCACGGCATTCTAGATGTATGTGAAGAAGAGGATGACTAGAGTAAGAGTAGGACCGGTCAGGGTAATGATGAAACATACGGCTGGATTTGTTAGAGGTGGGACAGGTCCTTAATGTGGACTTTACTTAAATTTTCAACAGTAAGAGCGATCCTAACATTTGGGAGGACAGTTCTAAACGGGCTGTTGTGCAAAAACAGGACGGGGATGTAAAAACGTGGATGTACAGGAGCTTTTGAAAAACATTCGAATAGATAAGTCCTCTTCTGAAGTTGCGAGAAACCCCAGCTTACTGTGGGAAGCGGAGGAAGAGATTTCTGCGCCCTTAGCGATTACCTTTGCGTTATCACTGCCGCACTTGTAGTATAGGGGACCTAATTCAGTGACGGGCAAATTATTGGAGAAGTTTCTTAGAAACCGAATTTGCGAGGTTTGGGAGAAATTGATTTCGGAGAATCAGAATGGCTTTGGGAAAGATAGGTCATAGCTCACTACCAGGTTCAATTCGGTGAGGATGTGACAAAACACATTGGTAAAGGTAGAAAAGTTTATCAGGTATACATAGATTTTAATAAGGCATTTGATACGGTTAACCGTGGTAGGACCGTTCATAGCGTCAGAAGGTTTGGTATCCAGGGAGAGTTGGCTGGTGGATTCAGGACTGACGCCCACAGAAGGCAGACAGTAGTTGTGGATGGAGCGTTTTCTCCCTGGATTTCGGTAACCAGTGGTGTCCTGCACGGATCAGTTTGAGGCCCCGGCTTTTGGGTTTTTATGAATGATTTTAGAAGGTCGTCACCGATTTCAACAGGACGGTGACAGGACGCAGAGCTGCCCTGAGGAGTTACAGATGGAGCTCAATCCGAATGTTACAGAGTGATTCTCTTTAGGAGAATGGATTTGCAGACAGAGGGACTACTTGCTCGAGTCAACCAAGGGTCGCACATTAGTACAGGTTCCACAATGGATAAGACTTTCTCCAATAAGCCGAGGGCCGCTCATCGCTCCGAGAACCACAATCGGCACGGAGCGGTGCACTGCAGGAGCAGAAGGAAGTGTGATTGACAGGTGAGCTTGACCACATCCGCTGTTCTGCACAGAATCATAGTGACGATTGTCTTCTGAAAACAGTTGAACTCGGCCTTTTCTCCTTGGAGCGATGGAGGATGAGAGGTGACCTGATGGAGGTGTACAGGGTGATGAGAGGCATTGATCATGTGGATAGTCAGAGGCTTTTTCCCAGGGCGGAAATGTTTGCCACAAGAGGACACAGGATTAGGGGGCTGGAGAGTATGTTCAGATGAGATGTCAGGGATAGGTTTTCTACGCAGGGAGTGGTGTATGTGTGGAATGGGCTGCCAGCAAAGGTGGTGGAGGCGGATGCAATAGGGTGTTTTGAGAGACTTTTGAATAGGTACATGGAACTTAGAAAAATAGAGGGCTATGGGTAACGCTAGTAATATTTAAGGTAGGGACATGTTCGGCACAACTTTGGGCCAAAGGGCCTATGTTGTGCTATACGTTTTCTATGTTTCTATGTTTGTATGAAAGACAATACACCTGGAAGCAAATCAGGAGAAAGACAGACAACTTTGTGGCAAATAATAGAACAGCCTGAAAACCAGCGGAATGGTCACAGACTTCACTTGTTAAGTTTTCTTCAAACATAGAATGGATGGCGAAATACTCGTAGAATTGTGGCGGGTTTGAGAATATCTTTAAAGTTAAATCGACTGCATCGCAGGTCACGGGTATGGGGTGGTCAAGTCATTCGCTGGAAGAGCTCAGGTTCCTGCCAAACACCCCATGTTGTGCTTGAAAACACTGTTCTTCAAACTGTCCACAGCCCTCTCTAATTTCCTGAGGACACGTTCCATTTTTGATCACAGGCCTCTGGAATACCGCTGTGGATCTTTTACAGTGTTTGGAGGAAAATAAGTGCAGTTTTATTGTAATACATGTCAGCTGTAATGTCATTCCATCATTCACACTGCCCGGAATGACTGGAATGGACGAAAGAAAAGAAAGAACGAACGTTCCCCTTTAATAAATAAGTGTTCTCCATTTCACCCGACAGAACAAACTCCATCCTCAATCTCAGAAGCGAATGTGCTCCGTCAAATGTTAAAAAATAATTTGACTTCAATATGCATGCCGACTTTAAAGGCAACACAGATATAAAAATATCCTACTTAAATTGCTGAAGCCAGGTATCATGGAAAATAACATGGAAAATTCACATCATATTTTATTTAAAGTAAATAGATTGCAATATCCCTTGAGGAGTCAAATTAATGACACGGGGACAGAGTGAGTAAAAATAGTTTAACGCAATTGTTTGTGCAGTTGGTTGTCACTAATGTCCCTGACGTGATCGCCACGCTAATTGTCTTGTGGAATTGTGGAATTGTTCTCACCTCAATAAAAGTCTGCTAAACCGATCCCCAGTCAACCTGAGCAGCTGAAACGCTCCGTAAAACTGAACGCTGCTTCTGACGGAACATGCGATATCCGGCGATTTACTACATCGCAGCCATTTTCTATCCCACACTTGTAGCGGTTGGTGTCCCCGGTAAGATGCCGGAGCTGGTCACTTTATGTATGGTGCCGTCGTTACTCTGCTGCGGTATCCGCACTGTTACTGAGCACAAATGCTACCGTCGGTGGAAACGTGTTTCCGGAATGAAGGATTCCGGCATCTAATGGTTTTATTTTCATTTTTCATACTTCACTCACAGGGCTTTCTTCTTCTTTCGATATTGACACTGCTTCATAATTTGATCGAAGTGATCTTTCTTTTATCAATTATGTTTGTGCCGATATTGACATTGTTTCATAACTTCACTTCGCTAGGCTTTCTGAAGTAATGCTGGTCTCTGCTTTTCTAGGTCCGAGTCTCTATCAGTGCAGACACTCCGACCTTTTAACAATGTGACAGCTTATTTAAATGACGGTCCAGTCTATTTGCGACTCGTCGGTCTGTTCTTCTGTAAGGCACTAAAAGAGAACTCGTGTTTTATATCTCCTCACTTTGATACAACTACAAATAATCACGTCTGTTCTTTCACTTCCAATAATGGAAACGGTGCAGTTTACAGGAGCGATCGACTGCTCAACGGTCCGTGTGTCGTGGAGCTCGGATGCCTCGCTCTAAACTGTGGGAAGGTCGCCAATCCACTGACACTCACACCCGTCATTGTCCTCCAGCAGGAGTGCAGCGACTGAGACCGCACACACTGGACTCCCGCTTTCCACTTCCAAACAGACGATACCCTGCATAGCATCGGTAGAATGGGGGCATTCAGGGAACTGACTATATTCCTATTTTGTTTCCAAATTTCTTGCAGTTAACTTAACGGCGATTGCGATCCTTTCTCGGGGGAAATGCGGACTCTCCAAATGCATCACCCGTTACCTGGTTGGAATGGCCACAGCG
This sequence comes from Hypanus sabinus, assembly GCF_030144855.1. Taxonomy (NCBI): domain Eukaryota; kingdom Metazoa; phylum Chordata; class Chondrichthyes; order Myliobatiformes; family Dasyatidae; genus Hypanus; species Hypanus sabinus. Next base: position 89,545 of record NW_026781321.1, read on the forward strand.
GATCTGATGGTGGTTATCGTTGTTGCTTTGGTGGAACAGACCAACAATATCTACATTTATTCCAGATCCCTGCTCATCACTCCTGTATGCGCTCTGACACTTGTATTTCGGTTAGTAACGATGGACTGTTCTGTTTGGTTCACGGTCAGTTTTACCTTCGATCGCTTCATTGCAATATGTTGTCGAAAGCTGCGGGAGCGATACTGCACCGAGAGAACAGCAACGGCGGTTATCGTGACCGTGGTTATAGTGAGCTGCGGGAAATGTGTTCCGTTATACTTTGCTATTGAACCTTACATCATCATTGATAACACGCCGTGGCGGTGCGCCCTCACACATGAATACGCTACTTCACCCGTGTGGAGAGGATACGCATTACTGGACTGTATTTTAACACCATTGATACCAATCGGCTTAATCCTGGTGTTTAACGGGTTAACTGTAAGACATATCGTTGGGGCAAATAGAGTCCGCAGAAAGCTTCGGCACAGCAGCGACAATCAGAAAGATGCCGAGGTGGAAAAACGCAGAAAATCGATGATTTTGTTGTTTTCTATATCAGCTAATTTCATACTATTTTGGATGCCTGATGTAGCCCATTCCCTGAAATGGCAAAAGGAAAACTATTTTTACCAGGACAGATATTTGAGTTCCCCAGTATACATCCTACAGCAATTTGGGTACATGTTTCAAATGCTCAGCGTGTGCACCAATACTTGTATCTATACACTGACACAGAGGAAATTCAGAGAAGAGCTGAGGAATGGAATGAAGTATGTGTTCACATTAACTGGCCATCGATGTAGATAATGCCCGCGTCTAACGACAATTCAGTGGAGTTTTAAAATAAAGCTGTTTTTCAATGAACAGGTTTGGCAAATATGTCATTAATTCAAACAATCATATCCCTGGTCATCCGCGAAATGCAGAATTTGCAGAGTTGATGACTTCATGCAGTTCAGGTAGGTCGCAATACAAACTCTCAATGCTTCTGGCGTGATTGTCACTTTGGTTGAAGTATGTTCCAAACTGTCACAGACACTCGACTGTCATAAGGGCAGGGATGGCTCCAGGAATTTCCGGGGTTCAGATGTTTCAAAATGGGCAGATTCGGGTAACAAACTGGAAAGTGAGTGCGATGGGAAACCAGGGATATTATCGCAGCTGCGGATACGGAGGGCAACAGTGAGACAAACAGAGACATGTGATCACCTCATTTGGATTATTCTATACAGCCGCCCCTCTAACAAAAAAAAAATACCTGCAACGGGAACAGTGAGGAACCGATCGGGAAGCGGGACGTGGACAAGTTCAATGTTATTGACATGGGTAACTGATACTTCCACAATATTCTTTGGCATCTCCCCAAGGTGAAAAGTTTCGGTACAGCATAATTTCTCAGTTGCGTCCAGGAAGGATTAATGTCACTATAAGAAGACAGGTGGACTAGCGACTAGTCCGTACCGGATCTAATATTAGAAAAGGAAACGGATCAGGTGACAGATCCTTCCGCGGCTGAGCATTACAGAACAACAGGGCACAACACCCCTCCACTTACTTTGACCAGGGAGCATGGTATCTATTTAATTGGGGATCAGCGAATTATGGTGCTACCTGGCAGGAACTCGGGAAGGTAAATTGGGAAATGATCTACTCAGGGAAATACGCAACAAATATGATGGGATTGTATTGGGAGCACTGAGATAGGGTTCAGTATAGGTTGTCTCCGTGAAGCAGGGAAAGGATGATAGCGTAAAGTAACTCTGGGTGACAAGAAAGTTGGAACAACTCCTCAAGAGGAAGAAAGAACGATACTTAAAGATTAGGTAGAAAGGATCAGGTAAGGTTATAGCAGTTCAAAATGTAGAAAGGAAAAAAATTAACAATGGAGTTAGAAGAGGTCGAAGGGGACTTGAGAAGTTCTTGGCGAATTGTACTATGACGAACAGGCGGAGACTGGAGAGAGTCTGTGCAGATCAGAGGAAAACTTGTATCTGGAGTCCAAAAAGGCAGTGAAGCTCCTCACTGAATACATTGATGAATGTGAACACAGCTCGAACATGCCGACGCTCAGAAAGAGGATGCGCTGGAAACTTGGAAAGCATTATGATAGATGATTCCCCGTAACCGGAAGGGATATAGTCCAGGTAATTTGGGAAAGCGAGTGGAGATATTCCTGAGATTTTGGACAGGATATTTGTGTCTTCGCTGGCCACGGAAGTAGAACTAGATGACTTGGGGGGTGGGTGGAGGGTGGAAAATGTTATTCATTTGTTGACGAAAGATAATAGGGATACTTCCAGGAATTACAGACCAGGGAGCCTTACATCAGTAGTGTGTAAACTACTGGAGAGGATTACTGAAGAAGGAAATTATGAATATTTGGAGAAACGTTGTCTGGCTACGGAGAGACAACATGGCATGTTGTCCTTTATGAGTCAGATTGAATTATTTGAAAATAAATGAAAATAAAACCAACAGATGAACCAGGACAGTCGATGTGGGTGCATTAATTCTGGTCAGGTGTTTGATCAGTTCCCCATAGTAGACTCATTCAGAAAGTCAGGAGGCGTGGGATCGAAGGGAACCTGGTTGCGTTGATTCAGATTTGGCTTCCTAACTGAAGGTAGATCATGCAGTAGATAGGGTGAATTCTTGTTGGAAGACAGCGGACAACCGTGTTCCGCACGGAGGGTCGAAATTGTGGTACAAGTTACAACTCTATTTTGGACTCTGCAGAAACAGGACTGAGGGAAATAACCAATTTAATCTGATCACCCAGCAACAGCTGGAAAGTTAATGGAATTAGAGTTGACGATGTAAGCAAATCGCTGAACTAGTGACTGCTAGTGAACTAGTTATCTTAACTATCCCGTCATTTACATATTACGTAAAGATGCTAATTTATGGAAATAGGGCTGAAAACGTAAGCAGATCGCTCAGCTATTGACTGAACCGCCACGTTATCTAAACTGACCTGTCATTAACATATTACAGGACAGATGCTACAATGACTTCAAAGCAATCATTTCCAGTGGAGCCCTACAACTTGAAAACAAAATTTCAAAGTGTTCAGCAGCAGGTTTTTCTGCTTATTAAAATAACTAGCCTTCCAAAATGCCAATTCCAAATTCCCAATTCAAGTACACACCAATTTATCTGAATGGCAATTTACCTCTGAATCGTGGTTTTATCATATCGGGTGTAGATACGCTCAGATTTCGATCTATTTAACCCTGAATCCACATGGCCGGTGTGGAATCCGTGTCTCCGTCTGAAATCAATAATAAATGAAACATACAAAACTACACAAACTGAAAACGCAACGAAGGCAAAGCAAATATTCGGGCTGAGACTTTTCTTCCTTCAAAACCATCGCAGGCAATTGGAGAATACAGAATAAACAATTTCCAAAGCTTCCATCCTTTATCATCTCACATCTGCGCTTCCATCCTTCAGCATCTCACATCTGCGCTTCCATCTTCTCACGCTGTAACCATCCATTAACTCAGTCTCCATGCTTCAGTATGAGCAAGGACAGAGGGATCGGACAGTATCAACGACTTTCTAGATTGGTCGGTGCTGTGAGACATTAAAGCTCTCACCCAGATGCACAGTCAGACAGCCAAAGGAAACCACCGCACAGAAACAGGGTCTTCAGCCCGTCAGGTCAATGAGGAATTATTTAAACTGCCATCGACCTCACCAGGAACGTGGCCATCCATATCCCAGTACCTATCCAGTCATCTCTGAAACGTTCAATTCGGAATCTCAAATACCATTTGTGTTGGCAGCACTGTCTACTCTCTGGAGTCCATCTGGGTGAAGAAGCTTCCCCTCCTATTTTCCTTAAGCATTTCACATTTCACCCTTCACCCATGATCTCTGGGCGTATTCTCGCCCAACATCAGTGGAGAAAGCCCGCTGGCATTTACACTCTCTATACGCGTCTTAATGTTGTATAGCTCTATCATAATCTCCCCTCTGTCTTCTACCCGCTCGGGAATACAGTGCTACCATACCGAATCGTTCCTTTTAATTCAAAACATCCAGGCCCGGCAATAGCCGTATAACTTTGTTCTGTATTCGTTCAAACGTATTTATATCTGCACTGTTGGTAGTTGAGCAAAAACACAATATTCCAAATTAGGCCTCAATAATTTTTTAAACAGCATCGACATACCACCCCTACTCCGGTACTCAGTACTTTCGTCTCCTTTTTTTTTTTTTGCGACGCTTTCTAACTGTACCGCAACTTTCATTGAATATGGACCTGCATTCCCAGATTCGTTTGTTCTATCGTACTCCTCAGTGCCTTGTTTCTCATTGTGACATTGTGACAAAACCCGCCGTTTTTCAGCCCATTGTTCAAGTTGGTCCAGATCCCGCTTAATGCTCCGTTAGTCTTGCTCACTGAGGAGAAAGAGACTGAGGAATGTAAAGAGACGGCGGCGAGAGTCTGAGAAGGACGGGAGGGAAAGAGGCAGCCGAGATTTTAGGAGAGGAGAAACGGCAGTGGGGGAGAGAAACTGAGCGAGACCAGGTGGGGCGGGGTAGAGGCAGAGACCGAGGGCTTAGAGAAAGACCAGGGGGAGGGAGACCGGGGAAGTCGAGAGATCTGGAGTGAGAACAGATATTTGTGATGTGGAAAGATCAATGTGAGGAGGAAGATTGGAAGTGAACTGGGAAGGGTCCGAGACAGGTGTGGATATGAGTGAAAGAGGGTAGGAAGAGAAATTGGCCCGGGGGTGGTTTGGGGAGACTGGTGGATACAGAGAGACGCGAAATTAAAATATTTGGAAGGGTAATAGACACAACGGGTTGAGAGAGAGACTAGGATGTGGTCGGAAAGTGTGAGTCAGAGAATACTGTCAATAAATGCACTGAGCGATTAGAGGACTTTCCTTCCTGCAGGGAATTCTGGGATTGCAGCGCTTCCATTCTAAAGTCCTTCAGAAACGAGCAACCCGTATCGTCTCGCTGACCTCTCTCACCCTGCCTGCTTAAATACTCTCCTTCCCACACCGTATCCTCGATCTCGCTTTCCTAAACTGGTCTTCGCGGTCCTCACCCTCTCTCCGTTTCTGTGATCACATCCGTTGGCTCCTGTTACGAACGCCGCAAAGTAGAATGCTGAAACATACTGAGTCATGTCAGTAACGGGACATTCTGGACCATATACAGCGTGGGACCTTCTCCCCGGGTCCCTCTACCCATATGTCGGCTGTATAACCGGCCCGACCAGAAAGGGAAGCAGTGGAGGCTTACCTAAATGACTCTTTCGCGGCGGGCATTATCCGACCCTCGTCTTCCCCTGTAGGCGCAGGATTCTTCTTTGTGGGGAAGAAGGACAGCTCACTGAGCCCCTGCATTGTCTACCGTGGCCTGAACAACATCACCATAAAGAATAAGTCTCCACTGCCCCTCATCAACTCTGCCTTCGAGCCCCTTCACGGAGCCACAACTTTCTCTAAGTTGGACCTGCGGAGTGTCTATCACCTGGTCAGGATAAGGGAGGGAGATGAGTGGGAAAACAGCTTGTAACAGCTCTCTTGGTAATTTCGAATATCTGGTCACGCCATTCGGCCTCATCAATGCCCCCGCAGTCTTCCAAGCCCCGATAAACTATGTGGTTACGTAATTTATAAACAGTTTCGTTTTCTTTTATTTGGACGACATCTCAATCTTCTCCCGTTATCTCCAGGAACACACGCATCATGTCCGTCAGGTTTTTCAGAGGCTTTTGGAGAACAAGATATTCTTTAAGGCAGAGAAGTGCAAGTTCCATGCCCGTTCCGTCAGTTTGCTGGAGTACATCATTGAGAGCGGCCCAGTGAGGGCGGATCTCGAAAAGATCCGGGCGGTGGCGGAGTGGCCAAACCCCACGACGCTTAAGCAACTCCAGCGATTTCTGGGGTTCGCAAATTTCTACCGTCGCTTCATTAGGGATTACAGCCGGGTGGCAGCGCCCCTTACTCGACTCACCTCTCCTCCCACCCCCTTAAACTGGACCCCCGAAGCGGACTCGGCCTTCTCGGAGCTAAAGATGCGTATCACTTCCGCTCCCATCCTGGGCCAACCTGACCTGTCTGGTCAATTCATTGTGGAAGTCGACGCCTCCGACTCTGGGGTGGGAGCGGTCCTCTTCCAACGGTCCAGCCCAGACCAAGAGCTCCATCCCAGCTCCTCCTTCTCTCGCCGCCTAAACTCCGCTGTGCGGAACCACGACGTAGGGAACCGGGAGACACCGGCCGTCAAACTGGCTTTGGAGGAGTGGAGACACTGGCTGGAGGGAACGGAACATCCATTCATCATCTGGACGAACTACAAGAACCTCGCATAACTCCAAAATGTCTAACACCTGACCTCCCGCCAAGCCCTTTGAGCATTACTTTTTGGCCGTTTCGAATTCACACTCGCCTATCGTCCTGGTTCCACGAACGGGAAGCACGATGCTCTCTCTCGTCAATATGTCTCCGAGTAGGGCTTCCCAACCCCGAGACCATTCTTCCACCATCCGGTGTGGTGGCTACCCTCACCTGGGAGGCCCAGCGGACTCAACCTGACCCAAGGAATGGAACCGCCAGTCGTCTCTTCGTGCCCGACGCTGTTCGGTCTCAGGTTCTTCAGTGGGGAAACACTCCTCGTTTCGCCTGCCATCCCGGGATCGATCAGACTCTGTTCCTTCTGAAGAGACATTTCTGGTGACCCTGCATGGATGCTGACACTCTCTCCTTCGTCTCTGCCTTTTCTGTGTGTGGCCACGGAAATGTCTCCCATCGACAACCTGCTGGGTTGCTTCATCCTCTACCTTTCTCTTGTTTGCTACCCGCTTCACATGGTAACACTGCTGTACTCAACGTGGTGGACTGCTTCCTGAAAGCCGTGTACTTCGTAGCCCATCCCAAACGCCCTACAGCCCGTGACACAGCCGACCTCCTTGTTCATCATGTCTTCCGCCTTCATGGGATTCCCTCGGACATTATTTCTGACTGGGGTCTCCACTTTGTCTCTCAAGTCTGGAGTTCCTTTCGTCAGGACCTTGGAGCCTCAGTCAGTCTGTCTACCGGCTTCCGGTAGACTAACGGTGAAACCGAACGATCAAACCAGGATTGGGAGCAGCACTGCGCTGCATAACCGCCAACAACACATCATAATGGAGCACCCATCTCGCTTGGGTAGAGTCCGCCCACAACTCCCCGGCCAGCACCGACACGGAACGCCGCCCTTCGTATGCTCCCTCGGCTACCAACCCGCTCTGTTTCACGTACATGAAGACCAAACTGCTGTGCCTTCAGTCAGGCCCGTCTCCGCGGGGCCGCAAGATCTGGAGGGATGCGCGCGGCCTTGCTCCGTTGAGCCGACCGCAACCGGAGGATTGACGATCGCCATCGAGTTCCTGCACCCAGTTATCGGCCTGGGCAGGAGGTTTGGCTCTCGTCAAAAGACATCCCCCTTAAAAATGAACCCAGGAACCTCGCCCCTCGTTATATGGGACCTTTGGAAATTGAGTGTGTACTCAACCCCTCGGCGGTCATACACAAACTGCCAAAATCTATGCACATCCACCCTACATTCCACGTTTCACAATTGAAAGCGGTATCTGTCAGCCCTTTGTGCCCTCCTGCCGAACCCCTCCACACGCCCCGATTATTGACGACTACCCAGCAATGAGGCGACCAGAACTAAGTACCGTACTCCAAGTTGGTTCTGACCAGGGTCCTATATAGCTGCAACATTACCTCTCGGCTCCTAAATTCAGTTCCACAATTGATGAAGGCCAATACACAATATGTCCTATTAACAACAGAATCAACCTGCGCAGCTGCTTTGACTGTCCTATGGACTCTGATATCAAGATCCCTTTGATCCTCTGCACTGTCAAAAGTCTTACCATTAATACTATATTCTGTCATTATTTTGCCTTACCAAAATGAACAACTTCACATTTTTCTGGGTTGAATTCCATCTGAGTCTTCTCAGCCCAGTTTTGCATCCTATCAATGTCCCACTGTAACCTCTGACAGCCCTCTACACTATCCACAACACCCCCAACCTTTGTGCTAACGTCAAATTTCCTAACTCATTCCTCCTCTTCCTTATCCGCGTCATTTATAGAAATCACGAAGTGTAAGCGTCCCAGACAGATTCCTGAGGCCCACCACTGGTCACTGTTCTCCATTCAGAATATGACCCGACGACAACCACTCTTTGTCTTCTGTGGGCAAGCTTGTTGTGGATCCACAGAGCAATGGCTCATTGGATCCCATACCCCCTGACTTTCTCAATAAGCTTTGCATGGGTACCTTATTAAATGCAGGTTGATGCTTTGATTTGTTCGCCACTAATACAGCTAGCACTGTAACTGATTGGTTCTTTCGTTCAACCCGCGAGGCCTCAGTTTTGCTTTTTGAACATTACTGAATTATTTATCGGAGCAAAATATCACCCTCCGTCCCGCGACGCACCCGCCGTCTACTCCGGAGTCGAATTAACCAAAAGGAGAAGCAACGAAATCTTCCATTCCTGAAGTCATACTTCAGAAATAGTTGATATACTCTCATTGCTCCTCATCTTCTCCGTTGTACTGTCGATAAAATCCACTGCATTGCAAGATGAGATCAGAAAACCAGTTAAGGCTCCATTACTTCCCATGTGACAGTCCAAATGAAAAGATGACCTGTATCGCCAGCCTTAAGGCACAGAAGAATTCACAGTGAGATTCGTACCACTCCTTAGGATCGTAAACGGCACATCGGACCTTATATTCGGGGTACATTCAGCCGTTCTTTCTGTGAGTGCTCTCACAATTCCACCACCACCTATCAACCCCTCTCGCTAATAACTCCCTCTACCGGTTACTGGTCCACCTGTTTATCACTATTGTCCATGCATTTTTTGAGAGTGGGTGTGGGGGTGTGATCTTCAATAAATGAATTGATCGCAATCACTTTAAGAACACCAGGCAACCTGCTCACGGGTAGTGTAGCCGAGAGGTCTCTGAGGTGACGGGGCTTCGAATCACAGCACCGCCACGGTTCGAATGTATCCCGGTGTTTGTTCGAAATGCTGCCGTTGGGCGGACGGAACCAGCCGACATTCACCAAGCTACTCCTGCAACAGAAAACCCTCATCCCTCTGATAATCCCATAGATCATTTCTACAATCACCCCAGCTCAATAAATTTGTGGCTAATATTTTGTCACTAAATTGACTGTGGATTTGTTTTTTTTTTAAGTGGAGTCCTCGGAGTCCTCGTGTTGTAGGACGCTTCTGAAAGAGCTGAGCATCCACCCGCTGAACAGACAGACCGGAGCTCTCATCGCTGAAGCTCGTCTGCTCTTTACATAGGCCAACCCACGAAAAAGACCAGGCGGAAGAAAGAATTTCGTTTTCTATTTCTTGGGTGTAGAAAAGATTGTTCTGAAGAACAAGATGAATGAGTGGAGAGTGAAGGAGGTGTGCAGGGTGTCTGGTCGATGCTCAATAGCGTAGAACATTTCTGTAGTGTAGTGGTTATCACGTTCGCTTTACACGCGAAAGGTCTCCAGTTCAATCCTGGGCAGAAACACTCTTTAGACTCCAGGATTTAGAGAATAAACCGTGAACGTTTCAGTTCGGATTCAAATGAATTATCATGGGAATGCCCCTGCAGGAAATTGAAAAGTAATGGTCAAAAACTTCGTGCATAATCGACAGAGCATGGGAATTGAATACTTTTATTGTTTCGAGACAAGGTGATGATGATGGGAGATCGCATATCGGTACAGAGACAGGGTCACTATCTTTTAATATATCAACCTTGCTGTGTATTGCTGCAAAATGTAGCTACTTACGAAACATCCCACGCGAGCATACAGATTAGTAATTAACTAGTGATGTTCCCCCCCCCCCCCCCATCGTTAACTTCACAAATAAATATACAGATTTCGGTGTATACTCGGCCCCGTGACTCAACGCACAGCTCCGGATTTTCCCTCGGTACCGTGTACACCTATCACATTATTAAAACCTGACTGCCAGTCAATCTCAATAAAACGGCCACTGTTATATTATTCAACGTCCCGATGACGGACTTACCACTGATGCGCCAATCTGCCCAGTCGATGTAAAATATGTATCATTGAAGTTGCAAAATTTTCAATCAAGATTTATTTGAAATATCAGGGGAATCGAAGGGAGAAAGCTAAAAACTGTGCATCCGAAGTTACGAGAGAGATGGATGGGAAACTCGAGTTTTAATCAGAGCCACCCACAACATTCACACGCTGTACGGAAACTCCTTCAGTTTGTGTTTTCCTTGTAGATTCCTCACCTGCGTGGCAGCGGTTGACACATTTCACCTGTGCGGTGCAGACATTGTGCCGCTCTTCCTCTGTTTCCAGAATCACATGACAAGAACACACTCCACTCGACCATTCTTTGATATCAGTTCGGTACACTCGAGCATTAATCGACAATGCGCTGTGGTCTGAAGGAAGGATTCAAAGTCACCTCCTTCAGGATCTGTGCGCTCAACTCCCCGTTCAGAATTTCCGCACGCACCACCATCCCACCCTCATCTTTGCGACGAGACGAAGGATAAACGAGGGAAGAAGAAGGGTGAAACTGATAAACATCGCATCTTATAACGACGTTCAAGCATTTTGCCCTGTAGGCGCATTTATAGTGATCGTTCAAGGAACAACGGAGTTTCGAATAGATCCAGAGGACCGAAAATTGGAAATGTCTCTCCACTCTTTAAAGGGAGGGAAACAAAAAGACAGGGAAGTATAGGCCTGTTAGCCTTCTCCAGTATTTAGACGATGTTGTCCATTACTAAGGATGACGTTTTGGGGTACTTCGAGGCACATGTAAAAATAGGCCAAAGTCAGCATGGTGTTGCTTAAGGGAAAACTAGGCTGACAAATCTGTTGGAATACTTTGAGGAAATAACAGACAGGATAAATGAAGAAGGGTCAGCGGATATTGCTTGCCTGGAAAATCAGAAAGAATTTGACAAGGTGCCAATCTTGAGGTTGCTTAACAGGAGGAAAGACGGTGGTATTACGGGAAATATACTAGCATAGATCGAAGGTTGGCTGGATGGCTGGAGGCAGCGAGTGGGAATAAAGGGGGCGTTTTTCTTGTAGGCTGCCGGTGATTAGTTGGTGTTTGACCCATTTATTTTCATGTTATATGTCAATACTCTCAATAAGGGGTTTGATAGTTTTGTGGCAAATTGGCAAACCGTTAAATATAGATTGATATTAGTGTTAGTGTTGAGGAGCAGGACCCGGCAGACGAACTTGGTCGTGTGCTTAGGTAATAGCTATAAAGGCTAGTACAGGCTTCCTGAAAGATTAACTTGCAGTTTGACTCAGGATTAACGAAGGGAAATGCAGTGATGGTTTACATATCGAGAGAACTGGAAAATGAAAGGAAGGATGTAATGCTGAATCTTTATACGGCATTGGTCAGACCGTAGTTGGAAAATAGTGAACAGTTTGGCTCCCTGATGGAAAAGCGGATTTGTTGGCATTGGAAGCGGTCCAGAGGACGTTCGCGAGAATCATCCCGGGAATTACAAGGTGAAATATGAAGAGCGTTTAATGAGTTTGTACTCGCTGTAGTTTCGACGAATGACGCGTTGATCCAATTGAAACCTATCGATTATTGAAAGGCCTAGGTATAGTGGACCTAGAGAGGATGCTACTGGTCGTGGAGAAGTATAGGAAGAGAGGAAGCAACTCCGGAATATAAGGACGCCCATTTAGAACAGAGATAAGGAAGGACTTCTGTAGCCAAATGGCTAGGAATTTGTGGAATTTATTGCCACGGATAGCCATGGAGGCCGTCAATCGATGTATTAAAAGAGGTGATTGACAGTGTCATAATCAATAAGGGGGTCAATGTGACGAGGAGAAGGCAGGAGAATGGGGTTGAGAGGGATAATGTATCAGCCATTCCCGATGGTCTCAACGGTCTAATTCCTCTCTCAATGTTATCGTTTTATGGGCAAATTTGGAGACAAGTTCTAATTGTGAACATTATTTATCATGACTCACAAAACAAACTATCTGGTAAACGTTGCAGATCTGGATGTTTTCCAACCGATGGCTCCTCAGAGTAAGAGGTCGCGACGAGGGTGGGATTCGAACCCACGCGTGTGCAGCACAATGGATTAGCAGTCCATCGCCTTAACCTCTCGGCCACCTCGTCTGCTCTTCCCTCTCTTGTGTTCCAAAGTTCTGAATTTCATCACAGCACGTGAAAACCCCGCTTATGTTCCACACATTTGTCTCCAGATTCAACCTCTATTTAGTTTGCCTGTGATGCTTATCGGAATTCATGGAAATGGGGAAGGAAGGCTTATGGAGACAGGTGCTAACCACAGCAAAAACAGAACTATCTATTACTGGCATTTCAGCCGCTACCGCCGTGCTATGCCAGATTGATCGATTCAGTGCTCTGTAACTCTGAGAAACAGTGTGTTTCGAGCTGTAGAGTGAGATAGCACTGTATCGAAGTAAATATGCGTCTAGTGGCTTGCTTATCATGTTGTCTGACTTCAAGAAAACGGATATTATAGTTAATTCTAAGCCAGCTCCAAAACAACGGCTTTTCGTGTACTGGCAATTGTAAGAATCCGATAGCCACTAAACTAGAGAAACACTGAAGAGCACCGAGCACTGCCTGAGGCAGCAGATCCCAATGTCCAAACCTTCACCGACACAAGCGCAGGCCGATAGCCACTAAACTAGAGAAACACTGAAGCGCACCGAGCACTGTCTGAGGCAGCAGATCCCAATGTCCTAACCTTCACCGACACAAGCGCAGGCCGATAGTCACTAAACTAGAGAAACACTGAAGCGCACCGAGCACTGCCTGAGGCAGCAGATCCCAATGTCCTAACCTTCACCGACACAAGCGCAGGCCGATAGCCACTAAACTAGAGAAACACTGAAGCGCACAGAGCACTGCCTGAGGCAGCAGATCCCAATGTCCTGACCTTCACCGACACAAGCGCAGGCCGATAGCCACTAAACCAGAGAAACACTGAAGCGCACCGAGCACTGTCTGAGGCAGCAGATCCCAATGTCCAAACCTTCACCGACACAAGCGCAGGCCGATAGCCACTAAACTAGAGAAACACTGAAGCACACCGAGCACTGCCTGAGGCAGCAGATCCCGATGTCCTGACCTTCACCGACACAAGCGCAGGCCGATAGCCACTAAACTAGAGAAACACTGAAGCACACCGAGCACTGCCTGAGGCAGCAGATCCCGATGTCCTGACCTTCACCGACACAAGCGCAGGCCGATAGCCACTAAACTAGAGAAACACTGAAGCACACCGAGCACTGCCTGAGGCAGCAGATCCCGATGTCCTGACCTTCACCGACACAAGCGCAGGCCGATAGCCACTAAACTAGAGAAACACTGAAGAGCACCGAGCACTGCCTGAGGCAGCAGATCCCGATGTCCTGACCTTCACCGACACAAGCGCAGGCCGATAGCCACTAAACTAGAGAAACACTGAAGCACACCGAGCACTGCCTGAGGCAGCAGATCCCGATGTCCTGACCTTCACCGACACAAGCGCAGGCCGATAGCCACTAAACTAGAGAAACACTGAAGGGCACCGAGCACTGCCTGAGGCAGCAGATCCCAATGTCCTGACCTTCACCGACACAAGCGCAGGCCGATAGCCACTAAACTAGAGAAACACTGAAGCGCACCGAGCACTGTCTGAGGCAGCAGATCCCAATGTCCTGACCTTCACTGACACAAGCGCAGGCCGATAGCCACTAAACTAGAGAAACACTGAAGCGCACCGAGCACTGCCTGAGGCAGCAGATCCCAATGTCCTAACCTTCACCGACACAAGCGCAGGCCGATAGCCACTAAACTAGAGAAACACTGAAACGCACCGAGCACTGTCTGAGGCAGCAGATCCCGATGTCCTAACCTTCACCGACACAAGCGCAGGCCGATAGCCACTAAACTAGAGAAACACTGAAACGCACCGAGCACTGTCTGAGGCAGCAGATCCCGATGTCCTAACCTTCACCGACACAAGCGCAGGCCGATAGCCACTAAACTAGAGAAACACTGAAGCGCATCGAGCACTGCCTGAGGCAGCAGATCCCAATGTCCTAACCTTCACCGACACAAGCGCAGGCCGATAGCCACTAAACTAGAGAAACACTGAAGCGCACCGAGCACTGCCTGAGGCAGCAGATCCCAATGTCCTAACCTTCACCGACACAAGCGCAGGCCGATAGCCACTAAACTAGAGAAACACTGAAGCGCACCGAGCACTGCCTGAGGCAGCAGATCCCAATGTCCTGACCTTCACCGACACAAGCGCAGGCCGATAGCCACTAAACTAGAGAAACACTGAAGTGCACCGAGCACTGTCTGAGGCAGCAGATCCCAATGTCCTGACCTTCACCGACACAAGCGCAGGCCGATAGCCACTAAACTAGAGAAACACTGAAGCGCACCGAGCACTGCCTGAGGCAGCAGATCCCAATGTCCTGACCTTCCCCGACACAAGCGCAGGCCGATAGCCACTAAACTACAGAAACACTGAAGCGCACCGAGCACTGCCTGAGGCAGCAGATCCCAATGTCCTGACCTTCACCGACACAAGCGCAGGCCGATAGCCACTAAACTAGAGAAACACTGAAGCGCATCGAGCACTGCCTGAGACAGCAGATCCCAATGTCCTAACCTTCACCGACACAAGCGCAGGCCGATAGCCACTAAACTAGAGAAACACTGAAGCGCACCGAGCACTGTCTGAGGCAGCAGATCCCAATGTCCTGACCTTCACCGACACAAGCGCAGGCCGATAGCCACTAAACTAGAGAAACACTGAAGCGCATCGAGCACTGTCTGAGACAGCAGATCCCAATGTCCTGACCTTCACCGACACAAGCGCAGGCCGATAGCCACTAAACTAGAGAAACACTGAAGCGCACCGAGCACTGTCTGAGACAGCAGATCCCAATGTCCTGACCTTCACCGACACAAGCGCAGGCCGATAGCCACTAAACTAGAGAAACACTGAAGCGCACCGAGCACTGCCTGAGGCAGCAGATCCCAATGTCCTAACCTTCACCGACACAAGCGCAGGCCGATAGCCACTAAACTAGAGAAACACTGAAGCGCACCGAGCACTGCCTGAGGCAGCAGATCCCAATGTCCTGACCTTCACCGACACAAGCGCAGGCCGATAGCCACTAAACTAGAGAAACACTGAAGCGCACCGAGTACTGACTGAGGCAGCAGATCCCAATGTCCTAACCTTCACTGACACAAGCGCAGGCCGGTCGGTTCTGGCGTCTGCAAGCAACGGTTGACATTTAGAAAAAGAGAGCACGCATCTCTATCAATGACGAATTGTTTTTATTGGACCATTCTCGCTGATTCCAATCCCAGAATATAAGGCCGCCTCAAAAGTCAGTGGCGTGCATCTTTACAGATGTTTTTTTTTTCTGTAAGAGAAACAGCGAAATAGAATATTACATTTAAACAAAGTTGCAAAATTTATTGATATTAACAACAGTAGTCGAATGTTCATCTGGGATGAAAACACTGCGTTTTAAAATTACGTTTAGATCGGTCAGCGGATGAGTCATCTCGTGGAAATGCCTGACAGCAATTCGCACGTTTCGCATTTTTTCTATTCGCATTTCTTGCAGAAGACGATCGTGTGGCCGAATGGATAAGGCGTCCGACTTCGGTGCTTAATTCGAAGTGATCAGAAGATTGCAGGTTCGAGTCTAATCACGGTCGATTGACCAACCTGACGGTTTTGGTTCCATTCTGTCCCCCACTCTCTGCAGCACAGTTGCCTCATGTGAAACAACTGCACGCACGGGGATTAACCGGATTACTCCGCCCTGCTGGGGAACCGAGCGAAATATCACGCCTTCATTATACGCAACTTATAATGTTATGTGTCCCGTCTGTGATGTACTTCTACGAAAACTTACATAAACAACGCGTTGAAGCTTCTCAAACTTTCGGGACGAGCTGATGCTTGGAAGGTGATATCTAGTTCACACTGACCTCCATTTCCGACCCTACCTTTTCTGAACGAATTTTCAACCCCGCACTGATAATCACTTTTCCCGTCTCGAAACCCTCCTCCAATTCTTGGACAACCCGATCTGATTCTACCCCTCCCCGGACGTTTTCATCGCTACCTGCCGACGAGACATCATCCGGCTCGACGTTACCACACTCGCTCCTCGTCGAAGTTGATTCTCACCGAACGCACTTTCCACCTTCCACTCTCTCAACGTACCATCGGACAGCAGGCAAAGGGGTTGCTGCTTTAATGTGGCGGACTATCGCCTTGCTTGTAGAGACCAGGCAGTAGCTTTCAGACACCTCCACATACTCAGAGAGGGAGATACATCAATGGGAAGGGATAGCTGGAGAATGACAGACCGACAGACCAACTCAAGCGGGATCTTATGTAAACCCTAGAGTTCTAACCTGCGATTTCGTTTCCCTAACTCATCCGAGGTCATCTCTGTATGTCTGTCTGCCTCTGTCTGTCTCTCTCTCTCTCTCTCTCTCTCTCTCTCTCTCTCTCTCTCTCTCTCTCTCTCTCTCTCTCTCTCTCTCTCACACACACTCCCTTCCACCACCCTTGTAGCTCTCCATCTCTCTGTTTCTCCCTCCCTCTACCGTTCCTCTTCTTTCTGGCTGGTAGACTTTTTGTGCTGGGTACCATTGACAACCGCTCCCCAGGCATTGTCAAATGAATGGCATCGACCTTGATCGTCCACTCACTTCTGGCCCTGCTTATTCAATCCTAATTGGGATTCCAATCCCAGAATATAACGCCGCCGCTAAAGTCAGTGACGTGTACCTTTGAGAATTCCTTTCTGTGACAGAAAGAGGTAATTGAATTTAAGTGAAGAGCCCAAAACCAGAATGAATGTAGAGATATTGAAAACAATGGCTGAATGCTCACCTGGGATGAAAACACTGCGTGCCAGTACTTTTAGCTCAGTTGGGAGATCATTCTACAGGTGGGAAACTACTTGCAGCAGTCAACATGTTCCCCATTTTTCCCCTGATATTTCTCCTACAATAGGACCGTGTGGCCTAATGGATAAGGCGTCTGACTTCGGTACTGGATTGGAAGTCATCAGAAGATTGCAGGTTCGAGTCCTGTCACGGTCGTTTTGCCAAACTGGCGGATTCGGTTCCATCCTGTCTCTCACTCCCTGCAGAATGGTTGTCTCAATTCCGCGTGGGGATTAATCGGAGTACACCACCCTCGGGGAAAATGTAATGTCTCGTCTTCGTTGTACGCAACCTATAATAGTATGTGTCCAGTCTTTGCAGTATTTCTGAAAGCACTTCGTTACCAATTCGTAAACAATTCATAAACAATTCGTTGGGGCTTCTCAGTGCTCTCCATCAACTGACTAATATTCTCTGGCCTTGACCGTCTCATTTTCTCTATGGATGTCCATTCTCCCATCAAAGGGGCCTTAAAGCTCTTCACTGATTTCTCAAAAAAATAAAAAATAAATTCCCTTCGTCACCACCATCCTCCGTCTGGCAGAACCGGTCCTCAACTCAGCAGTTTGTCCTCCAGCTCCTCCCTCTTACTCTAATTTCAATGGGTGGCCATGGAACTCGCATAGGACCCAGATGTGTCTGCATTTTCCTAAAACAATCCATGTCCCAAACCTTCCCCGGTAACGCACCCCAATGCTCCCACCGCTACGTCGACCAATGCATTGCTGCCGCTTCCAGCAGCCGTGCTGAGCTTGACAATTGCATCAGCTTTGTCTGTAACTTCCACCCTGCCCCACGTCCCACTCCATGCAAGCAAGTCAAAAGGAAGGAGGAACCAGAGGTCCATGAGCCAGTCCTCTACGGAGGACGAGAGAGGGTCAGCAACTTCAAATTTCTGGGAGCTACTATTTCAGGGATCTCTCTTGGACCAATCACGTGCAATTGCTAAGAAAGTACGGCGGCGCCTCTGTTTTCTTAGGGGTTTGCGGAAATCCGGCATGACATCTGAAACGTTGACAAATCTCCATAGAAGTGATACAAAGTGTATCGACTGGCTGCATCATGGCTTGGTATGGAAACATCAATGACTCCGCTTCAGCAGCCGTCCATAGCAATGAGTTCCACAGACTCACCACTGTGATGGTAGAAATTTATCCTCATCTTTCTTCTAAAGGGAAGCCCTTGTATTCTGAGGCAGTGCTGTCTGATCCTAGACCTTCCCCACTATGTGAATTATTTCCACCACATCCACTCTCTCACCGTCTTTCAATGTTCTGTAATTTTTAGTGATATCACCCAAAATTCATCAAACGCTTCCCGCACGTTAACCCTTTAATTTCGGGATCATTGCCCTGTGCTTTCCCGGCCACCTTTCCAATGCCAGTGCATCCTTCTTTCGATAAGGTGATCGAAATTGCTCATCATCCCCGATGTGCTGTCTGATTATATTAAGACTCAGCATTTAATATTGTAGTCCATACAAAATGAATGCTGACGTCGCATCCACGAGGAAATCTGCAGATGCTGGAAATTCAAACTGACTTAGAGTCTCGGCCCGAAATGCCGACAGTGCTTCTCCTTATCGATGCTGCCTGGCCCGCTGTGTTCCACCAGTATTTTGTGTGTGTTGTTGCTTGATGACATCGCATACTGGATGATTTGATGCCTATGGGGACGGCAGCCTGGAAGAGTTTGAAGATGTCCATGAAGACGTCAGTGCTTTGGCGTGCACACTGCCTGAGCAGTCGGCCTGGGATTTTGACTGACCCGGCGCTTTACGGGGACTGGCTGCGTGCAGAGTCGTTCCTATGTCTGCCGCTGCTGCAGACAGCGGCTGCCAGTCTGTTAGACTTGATGTTCCTGTGAGTTTGCTCTCTGCGGAGTCCTTCTCACGTTCCAATTTGAACTTACAGCGAGTTTCACTTTTAATGCGGATAACAGCAAGTCGGCCGTAAAGGTGCCGAGAGCAAAGGATTGTCGGAGTTATCTTCGACAGCGGCTTTACGCTGATAGATGAAACTTCTCTTCCATGATTTCATCTCCCAGATCTTCCACTCTGCATCCATTGCAACGGCAGTTGAATTTTATCTGTGGGCACAGATTAGATTGCAAGGGAATTTCTGAACGAGCACAGCGTTTCTTCACAATGTCTGCACCGACCTCACTGATACACCGGCCACACAACTCGGTCACTAACGGAAGGAGTTCAAAGAGCGCGCACACAGAACTGGAAACATTTGTTCACCTATGTTCTTACCAGGAACACCAATAACGGCAATGATCATGTAATATATCTTTTTCACACGGTAAAACGTTTCAAGCATGTTGTGTGAGTTTCCGCCTGTCTTCCAGCTGCCCGCGATCTGGCCCAAGAAACTCTGAGCTGATGAATCTCCACTGTCACTCCAGCACACTGACTCTTCAATTCTACACAAGGATGACGTGTCTTCAACAGCAGGGGTAAAAATAAAGATGATGCAATTCAATTAAAATCCCATTATGGAGAGGTTGACACGAAATTGCAACATCTCAAAGATGAAGAAAGGACGATTGGAGAAGTCAATGAATGTTGTTGTGAAACACTCTCCGGCTCGACTCTCGGTTCTATGATTGCGATTGTTGATCTTGTCCATTCCTCGGGTCCACTAATGCGATACGTCATTGGGCTGCTCTGCTTCTCTCCGGGAATTTTCTCGATTGTTGATCACAACAATGGAAATTTAACAACGAAAAAGTTCTTCGTACCTTTTTATAATACAGTGCAGAGTCTTAAACTAAGATAGTGTCCAGGTTTACGATTATACTGAACGGATGCAGATTAATGAAATTAATAAACGCTCTGTAGTGCGACTCACGTCCATCGACAAAAAGCGGGTATTCCCAGTGGCCAAGCTATTCCGTTCCACTTCCCAGTCCTTCTGTGACATGTCGGTCCATGGCCTCATCTTCCACCCTAATGAGTCCACTTTCAGTTCGGATGTGCTACACCTCGTATTCCATCCAGACAGTCTCCAATTCCGTTCCACTTCGCAGTCCTTCTGTGACATGTCGGTCCAGGGCCTCATCTTCCGCCCTGACGAGTCCACTTTCAGTTCGGATGTGCGACACACCGTATTCCATCCAGCAAGGCTCCAATCGGTTTCTCCAGCCAGATATTTTTCTGTTCCTCCTTCCTCCTTGTTTATGTCTCCACTCAGGCCTCTAACCTCAGTTCCTGGCCTGCCTACCTCCGCCCCCGGTAACTCTGCCCCTTTACTGCCTCCTATGGTCAATTTTCTCAGTGAGAGTGATTACCGCGTTACCCATCGCCTACAGTCTGTCACTCTGGGCAAACAGTGGAGTTCGCCCCTCTCCGCCTCTGTCCAGCGACGAAGTTCAATGCAAATTTACTTCCAGTGTTTTCATGTCTGCGTCTCCTCTTCGACTCCCCGTTTCTCACCCACACAAAAGGTCAGGTTTGGCTCGCTCCTTTTAAATTCTGCAACTACCCTTCTGACCGGGGCTCGTTCACTCCCTGTCAAGCGATCCGATCGTATTCCTTCTTCTCCAGCCATTTCCACTCATCAACTCCCAGCCTCTTATTTCATTCCCCTACCTCACCAAAGTGGATTCATCTCTCACATTCTAGCATGCCCGCCTTCTCTTCCTACCACATCTTCCTTTTTCTTGTACCTTTCCCTTTCTTTTCCAGTGCTTATGAAGGGCCCCGGCCCGTAAAGTCGACTGTTCATTCATTTTCACACATTTTGCTTCACCTGCTAAGTAACAAATGTTATTCGACCCCCATCACACACCAGATAATTCCGTGTTTTACCCCGTCCCTCCCTCTATTCAAACATGAATATCCCAGCCTGATACAGACCTTCCCTCCATCTACTCAATGATTAAAACACCATTATTACAAACCAATTCTGTCCTCCCTCCACACTCCGATTAATATCCCCCGTACCCCTAACAGTCCCTCCCTCTACACAACGATTATTGCACCATTATTTCAAACCCATTCTGACCTTCCTCCTCTCTCCGATTGATATTCCCCCCCAACATTTCCTCCCTCTAAACAACAGATAAAACACCATTATTACAAACTCATTCTGTCCTCCGATTAATATCCCCGGTGCTCCTAACATCCCTCACCTCCATACACCCATTAATCCGCCATTAAGTATCGTTATTCTGTCCTCCGATTAATATCCCCGGTACTCCTAACATCCCTCACCTCCATACACCCATTAATCCGCCATTAAGTATCGTTATTCTGTCCTCCGATTAATATCCCCGGTACTCCTAACATCCCTCACCTCCATACACCCATTAATCCGCCATTAAGTATCGTTATTCTGTCCTCCGATTAATATCCCCGGTACTCCTAACGTCCCTTACCTCCATACACCCATTAATCCGCCATTAAGTATCGTTATTCTGTCCTCCGATTAATATCCCCGGTACTCCTAACATCCCTCACCTCCATACACCCATTAATCCGCCATTAAGTATCGTTATTCTGTCCTCCGATTAATATCCCCGGTACTCCTAACATCCCTCACCTCCATACACCCATTAATCCGCCATTAAGTATCGTTATTCTGTCCTCCGATTAATATCCCCGGTACTCCTAACATCCCTCACCTCCATACACCCATTAATCCGCCATTAAGTATCGTTATTCTGTCCTCCGATTAATATCCCCGGTACTCCTAACATCCCTTACCTCCATACACCCATTAATCCGCCATTAAGTATCGTTATTCTGTCCTCCGATTAATATCCCCGGTACTCCTAACATCCCTCACCTCCATACACCCATTAATCCGCCATTAAGTATCGTTATTCTGTCCTCCGATTAATATCCCCGGTACTCCTAACATCCCTCACCTCCATACACCCATTAATCCGCCATTAAGTATCGTTATTCTGTCCTCCGATTAATATCCCCGGTACTCCTAACATCCCTCACCTCCACACACCCATTAATCCGCCATTAAGTATCGTTATTCTGTCCTCCGATTAATATCCCCGGTACTCCTAACATCCCTTACCTCCATACACCCATTAATCCGCCATTAAGTATCGTTATTCTGTCCTCCGATTAATATCCCCGGTACTCCTAACATCCCTTACCTCCATACACCCATTAATCCGCCATTAAGTATCGTTATTCTGTCCTCCGATTAATATCCCCGGTACTCCTAACATCCCTTACCTCCATACACCCATTAATCCGCCATTAAGTATCGTTATTCTGTCCTCCGATTAATATCCCCGGTACTCCTAACATCCCTTACCTCCATACACCCATTAATCCGCCATTAAGTATCGTTATTCTGTCCTCCGATTAATATCCCCGGTACTCCTAACATCCCTTACCTCCACACACTCATTAATCCGCCATTAAGTATCGTTATTCTGTCCTCCGATTAATATCCCCGGTACTCCTAACATCCCTTACCTCCAGACACCCATTAATCCGCCATTAAGTATCGTTATTCTGTCCTCCGATTAATATCCCCGGTACTCCTAACATCCCTCACCTCCACACACCCATTAATCCGCCATTAAGTATCGTTATTCTGTCCTCCGATTAATATCCCCGGTACTCCTAACATCCCTTACCTCCACACACCCATAAATCCGCCATTAAGTATCGTTATTCTGTCCTCCGATTAATATCCCCGGTACTCCTAACATCCCTTACCTCCACACACCCATTAATCCGCCATTAAGTATCGTTATTCTGTCCTCCGATTAATATCCCCGGTACTCCTAACATCCCTTACCTCCATACACCCATTAATCCGCCATTAAGTATCGTTATTCTGTCCTCCGATTAATATCCCCGGTACTCCTAACATCCCTTACCTCCATACACCCATTAATCCGCCATTAAGTATCGTTATTCTGTCCTCCGATTAATATCCCCGGTACTCCTAACATCCCTTACCTCCATACACCCATTAATCCGCCATTAAGTATCGTTATTCTGTCCTCCGATTAATATCCCCGGTACTACTAACATCCCTTACCTCCATACACCCATTAATCCGCCATTAAGTATCGATATTCTGTCCTCCGATTAATATCCCCGGTACTCCTAACATCCCTTACCTCCACACACCCATTAATCCGCCATTAAGTATCGTTATTCTGTCCTCCGATTAATATCCCCGGTACTCCTAACATCCCTTACCTCCATACACCCATTAATCCGCCATTAAGTATCGTTATTCTGTCCTCCGATTAATATCCCCGGTACTCCTAACATCCCTCACCTCCACATACCCATTAATCCGCCATTAAGTATCGTTATTC
This sequence comes from Hypanus sabinus, assembly GCF_030144855.1. NCBI lineage: Eukaryota > Metazoa > Chordata > Chondrichthyes > Myliobatiformes > Dasyatidae > Hypanus > Hypanus sabinus. Next base: position 112,888 of record NW_026781321.1, read on the forward strand.
TGTCCTCCGATTAATATCCCCGGTACTCCTAACATCCCTTACCTCCACACACCCATTAATCCGCCATTAAGTATCGTTATTCTGTCCTCCGATTAATATCCCCGGTACTCCTAACATCCCTCACCTCCATACACCCATTAATCCGCCATTAAGTATCGTTATTCTGTCCTCCGATTAATATCCCCGGTACTCCTAACATCCCTTACCTCCATACACCCATTAATCCGCCATTAAGTATCGTTATTCTGTCCTCCGATTAATATCCCCGGTACTCCTAACATCCCTTACCTCCATACACCCATTAATCCGCCATTAAGTATCGTTATTCTGTCCTCCGATTAATATCCCCGGTACTCCTAACATCCCTTACCTCCATACACCCATTAATCCGCCATTAAGTATCGTTATTCTGTCCTCCGATTAATATCCCCGGTACTCCTAACATCCCTTACCTCCATACACCCATTAATCCGCCATTAAGTATCGTTATTCTGTCCTCCGATTAATATCCCCGGTACTCCTAACATCCCTCACCTCCATACACCCATTAATCCGCCATTAAGTATCGTTATTCTGTCCTCCGATTAATATCCCCGGTACTCCTAACATCCCTCACCTCCATACACCCATTAATCCGCCATTAAGTATCGTTATTCTGTCCTCCGATTAATATCCCCGGTACTCCTAACATCCCTTACCTCCACACACCCATTAATCCGCCATTAAGTATCGTTATTCTGTCCTCCGATTAATATCCCCGGTACTCCTAACATCCCTTACCTCCATACACCCATTAATCCGCCATTAAGTATCGTTATTCTGTCCTCCGATTAATATCCCCGGTACTCCTAACATCCCTCACCTCCACACACCCATTAATCCGCCATTAAGTATCGTTATTCTGTCCTCCGATTAATATCCCCGGTACTCCTAACATCCCTTACCTCCATACACCCATTAATCCGCCATTAAGTATCGTTATTCTGTCCTCCGATTAATATCCCCGGTACTCCTAACATCCCTCACCTCCACACACCCATTAATCCGCCATTAAGTATCGTTATTCTGTCCTCCGATTAATATCCCCGGTACTCCTAACATCCCTTACCTCCACACACCCATTAATCCGCCATTAAGTATCGTTATTCTGTCCTCCGATTAATATCCCCGGTACTCCTAACATCCCTTACCTCCACACACCCATTAATCCGCCATTAAGTATCGTTATTCTGTCCTCCGATTAATATCCCCGGTACTCCTAACATCCCTTACCTCCACACACCCATTAATCCGCCATTAAGTATCGTTATTCTGTCCTCCGATTAATATCCCCGGTACTCCTAACATCCCTCACCTCCATACACCCATTAATCCGCCATTAAGTATCGTTATTCTGTCCTCCGATTAATATCCCCGGTACTCCTAACATCCCTCACCTCCATACACCCATTAATCCGCCATTAAGTATCGTTATTCTGTCCTCCGATTAATATCCCCGGTACTCCTAACATCCCTTACCTCCATACACCCATTAATCCGCCATTAAGTATCGTTATTCTGTCCTCCGATTAATATCCCCGGTACTCCTAACATCCCTTACCTCCATACACCCATTAATCCGCCATTAAGTATCGTTATTCTGTCCTCCGATTAATATCCCCGGTACTCCTAACATCCCTCACCTCCATACACCCATTAATCCGCCATTAAGTATCGTTATTCTGTCCTCCGATTATTATCCCCGGTACTCCTAACATCCCTTACCTCCATACACCCATTAATCCGCCATTAAGTATCGTTATTCTGTCCTCCGATTAATATCCCCGGTACTCCTAACATCCCTTACCTCCATACACCCATTAATCCGCCATTAAGTATCGTTATTCTGTCCTCCGATTAATATCCCCGGTACTCCTAACATCCCTTACCTCCATACACCCATTAATCCGCCATTAAGTATCGTTATTCTGTCCTCCGATTAATATCCCCGGTACTACTAACATCCCTTACCTCCATACACCCATTAATCCGCCATTAAGTATCGTTATTCTGTCCTCCGATTAATATCCCCGGTACTCCTAACATCCCTTACCTCCACACACCCATTAATCCGCCATTAAGTATCGTTATTCTGTCCTCCGATTAATATCCCCGGTACTCCTAACATCCCTTACCTCCATACACCCATTAATCCGCCATTAAGTATCGTTATTCTGTCCTCCGATTAATATCCCCGGTACTCCTAACATCCCTCACCTCCACACACCCATTAATCCGCCATTAAGTATCGTTATTCTGTCCTCCGATTAATATCCCCGGTACTCCTAACATCCCTTACCTCCACACACCCATTAATCCGCCATTAAGTATCGTTATTCTGTCCTCCGATTAATATCCCCGGTACTCCTAACATCCCTCACCTCCATACACCCATTAATCCGCCATTAAGTATCGTTATTCTGTCCTCCGATTAATATCCCCGGTACTCCTAACATCCCTTACCTCCATACACCCATTAATCCGCCATTAAGTATCGTTATTCTGTCCTCCGATTAATATACCCGGTACTCCTAACATCCCTTACCTCCATACACCCATTAATCCGCCATTAAGTATCGTTATTCTGTCCTCCGATTAATATCCCCGGTACTCCTAACATCCCTTACCTCCATACACCCATTAATCCGCCATTAAGTATCGTTATTCTGTCCTCCGATTAATATCCCCGGTACTCCTAACATCCCTTACCTCCATACACCCATTAATCCGCCATTAAGTATCGTTATTCTGTCCTCCGATTAATATCCCCGGTACTCCTAACATCCCTTACCTCCATACACCCATTAATCCGCCATTAAGTATCGTTATTCTGTCCTCCGATTAATATCCCCGGTACTCCTAACATCCCTCAACTCCATACACCCATTAATCCGCCATTAAGTATCGTTATTCTGTCCTCCGATTAATATCCCCGGTACTCCTAACATCCCTTACCTCCACACACCCATTAATCCGCCATTAAGTATCGTTATTCTGTCCTCCGATTAATATCCCCGGTACTCCTAACATCCCTTACCTCCATACACCCATTAATCCGCCATTAAGTATCGTTATTCTGTCCTCCGATTAATATCCCCGGTACTCCTAACATCCCTCACCTCCACACACCCATTAATCCGCCATTAAGTATCGTTATTCTGTCCTCCGATTAATATCCCCGGTACTCCTAACATCCCTTACCTCCATACACCCATTAATCCGCCATTAAGTATCGTTATTCTGTCCTCCGATTAATATCCCCGGTACTCCTAACATCCCTCACCTCCATACACCCATTAATCCGCCATTAAGTATCGTTATTCTGTCCTCCGATTAATATCCCCGGTACTCCTAACATCCCTTACCTCCACACACCCATTAATCCGCCATTAAGTATCGTTATTCTGTCCTCCGATTAATATCCCCGGTACTCCTCACATCCCTTACCTCCATACACCCATTAATCCGCCATTAAGTATCGTTATTCTGTCCTCCGATTAATATCCCCGGTACTCCTAACATCCCTCACCTCCACACACCCATTAATCCGCCATTAAGTATCGTTATTCTGTCCTCCGATTAATATCCCCGGTACTCCTAACATCCCTTACCTCCATACACCCATTAATCCGCCATTAAGTATCGTTATTCTGTCCTCCGATTAATATCCCCGGTACTCCTAACATCCCTCACCTCCATACACCCATTAATCCGCCATTAAGTATCGTTATTCTGTCCTCCGATTAATATCCCCGGTACTCCTAACATCCCTTACCTCCACACACCCATTAATCCGCCATTAAGTATCGTTATTCTGTCCTCCGATTAATATCCCCGGTACTCCTCACATCCCTTACCTCCATACACCCATTAATCCGCCATTAAGTATCGTTATTCTGTCCTCCGATTAATATCCCCGGTACTCCTAACATCCCTCACCTCCACACACCCATTAATCCGCCATTAAGTATCGTTATTCTGTCCTCCGATTAATATCCCCGGTACTCCTAACATCCCTCACCTCCACACACCCATTAATACGCCATTAAGTATCGTTATTCTGTCCTCCGATTAATATCCCCGGTACTCCTAACATCCCTTACCTCCACACACCCATTAATCCGCCATTAAGTATCGTTATTCTGTCCTCCGATTAATATCCCCGGTACTCCTAACATCCCTTACCTCCACACACCCATTAATCCGCCATTAAGTATCGTTATTCTGTCCTCCGATTAATATCCCCGGTACTCCTAACATCCCTTACCTCCACACACCCATTAATCCGCCATTAAGTATCGTTATTCTGTCCTCCGATTAATATCCCCGGTACTCCTAACATCCCTTACCTCCACACACCCATTAATCCGCCATTAAGTATCGTTATTCTGTCCTCCGATTAATATCCCCGGTACTCCTAACATCCCTCACCTCCATACACCCATTAATCCGCCATTAAGTATCGTTATTCTGTCCTCCGATTAATATCCCCGGTACTCCTAACATCCCTTACCTCCATACACCCATTAATCCGCCATTAAGTATCGTTATTCTGTCCTCCGATTAATATCCCCGGTACTCCTAACATCCCTCACCTCCATACACCCATTAATCCGCCATTAAGTATCGTTATTCTGTCCTCCGATTAATATCCCCGGTACTCCTAACATCCCTTACCTCCACACACCCATTAATCCGCCATTAAGTATCGTTACGCTCGGCTCTCTTTTCGAAAAAAATAATTAATTTCACCATCAATTCCCACCCTCATCTCCCCCCGTGCACCCATTGTGGAAGAAAATTTGAATTGAATTTTGTCGTCAAGCTTCGCTTGCATGTTATTGACCAAGATTAGGATCATGAGGGTGACAGGATAAGACAGATTCTGAATTGCCTGTGCGAGCTAATAATGGGTCATGCGAATATTGAGGTATTGCTGACCTTTGTTCGAGAAACAAAGCGACGTACAGACTGTCTGTCTCAGGCCAGCAAAAGGGTATTATTAACCGTTGTCCGAGTCTGTCTGGCTAATAGTCGAGCAGAGTGCGGACAGGCCGTTCTAATCTTGTGTACTGCGCGGAGATTTTCTCCACTGGCTAATACCGAACACGCGCTTCTTGAAATTGCTGACCACCGGATAGTAAAAATAACGTGTAAGAATTGTAAATATTGCCTATGAAGAATATTGAAATTTATGCAGTTAAAGGATAGTCTTATCAGTAACTGGAGGAGGAAAATATCGAGTCATCTCTGCAGTCGAGACTCACAGATTCTCGGACAAAGGCGCCGATGAATGAGAATACACGGAAGACGGTCGGAAGGTATTTGGTTGGTTTCCCTGCGGTCCCAATCGGAGAAGGTTTCTTTGCAAATGGGAGACAGCAGGTACTCTGTGACCATGTCGTGTGATCTCAGTGGGTTGAGTTGTGGAGCTTGTCTCTATAGCGGATACGTTGATGGCGAAAGATTCAGCACTGGCGAAGTGAAACATAATCTGGGGGTGGAGATCCTACCTGGGATTTAGAGTATATGATGAGCTGTTTTACAAATGGGAAGAAGTGGATAACCGAAACCAGTCTCAGAAGATTAAAGCTAAAAAACAGAACAATTTACGCAGAAGGCAGAGGAGCCCTCATTAGGACCCCGTTCCGTAAAGGCCTCAGACACTGGAATATATCCTCCAATAACAAACCACACTCCTCCCCCACTTAATATGGAAGTTCCGGAGAGGACAGAAATGCCAGTTTGGGTGTCCCGGCATTGTGCCCGCCTACAGTATCGGCAACAACAGCTACAGCTGAGGAGGGGCCGACGCATAGCTCACTGTTCCAAGGTCCTTGTGTTATGGTATGGGATGTCCTGATACTTAAAACCTGGAAGCCGACTGAGGTACACAACGCGAATAGTGAATCAAACCAGTAGCCTTCCATAACTGGTTGGTCCAGCCTTGCCGAAGGTTTAATCCATTGCCTCGAGATTTCCAGACATTTCTCATTGAGTCAATGGAACCTCCTGATCAGGAGTTAGAACAGGATGTCCCAATGCGCCCCAAGGACCACAAGGGGACTGGGCCCTTCCACCGGGGAAGGGTGGGATGGGAGTCCTACTGACGGAATGTATGATTGGCTGAGCAGAGCAAAAGATGCCACTCTCGGAGGACCCGGGGAACTCAGTGACGCCGGAGAAGTAACTAAATGTCAGTAAACGAAGGCGGAGACTATTAATTTTGTGTCTGTTGTAAATATACTTTGGAATCTAGCGCAGGGATACGCCTGGCAGGAAACAATCCACAGCAAGTGCAAACATTTATTAATTGTCTCAGAGCAGAGGCGGAACGCACTTTTAAACTGACCATTCTGAAGTGGCATTACCGACAGACAACAGAAGTATTAAGTCTTCAGATATAGCCAGAGACCCTATGGAAGAACCACTGTCGGAATCGGTTGAAATACAGAGAGGGGACATTTTGATTAGAAACATAGAAAGCCTATAGCACAATACGAGCCCTTCGGCCCACATAGCTGTGCCAAACATGTTCTAACTTTAGAAGTTAGCTGGGGTTACCTTTAGCCCTCAATTTTTGTATCAGCCATGTACATATCTGGGAGCGTTTTGAAAGAACCAATCGTATTCGCCTCCACCACCGTTGCTGGCAGTCCATTCCACGCACTCAACACTCTCTCCATAAAAAAGTTAGCCCAACTACCTATACTGTATCTACTCCCAGTCACCTTAAAACTGTGTCCTCCTGTGTTAGCACTTTCAGCACCGGGTAAAACCTCTGACTATCCTCACGACCAATGCCTCTTATCATGTTTTACACCTCTATCAGGTCTCCTCTCATCCTCCGTCGCTCCAAGGAGAAAAGGTCGGATTCACTGAGCCTATTTTTCAGAAGGCATGCTCATCAGTCCAGACAACATCCTTGTAAGCCTCCTCTGCACTCTTTCTATGGTCTCCACATCCTTCCTGTAGTGACCAGAACGGAGCACGGTACTCCAAGTGGGGTCTGTCAGGGTCCTATTTAACTACAACATGACCTCTCGGCTCACTAATTCAATCTCATGGTTGATGGAGGACAATGCACCGTGTATCTTCTTAACCACAGAGGCAAACTGCGTAGCAGCTTTCAGCGTCCTATGGACTCGGTCCCAAAGATCCCTCTGATCTTCTCCACTGCCAATAGTAAATTCTGCCATCATATTTAACCTATCAAAATGAACCGCTTCACACTCGTCTGGGTTGAACTCCACCTGCCATTTTTCATCCCAGTTTTGCATCCCATCAATGTCCGGCTGTAGCTTCTGACAGCCGTCCACACTGTCAACAACACCTCCAACCTTTGTGACATCGGCAAATTTACTCACCAATCCCTCCACTTCCTCATCCAGGTCATTTATAAAAATCATGAAGAGTAAGTGTCCCAGAACAGATCCCTGAGGCACACCACTGGTCACCGATTGAATGCAGAATATGACCCGTCTATAAACATTCTTTGCCTTCTGTGGGCAAGCCAGTTCTGGATCCACAAAGCAATGTCCCCTTGGATCCCATTCCTCCTTAACTTCTCAACAAGACATGCACGGGGTACCTTATCGTATGCCTTGCAAAAATCCAGATACACTACATCTACGGCTCTACCTTCATCAACGTGTTTAGTCTCACTGTGTTTAGCGGGGGCGAGGTAGAGGGATAACTGTATGACAGAGCTAGTGTAGAGAGATGAAAGGACTGGGGGTACAGTCTGAGAGAGAGACCGGTGAGGTAGAGAGAGATCGAGGGTTTAGAGAAAGACGAGGGGAAGTCGAGAGATCTGGGGAGAGGAGAGATCTTTGCGAATCGGTATCAGATGGCGTCCTCGAGACGGGAGTGTGAGATGGGGAGGGAAGGAGTGACGGCGGATAGGGAGAGAAATTCGTGCGAGGGAGAGTTGCGAGGGAGAGTTGGGAGGGAGAGACGTAGAATGGGGAGTGAATGGAGGGAGGGAGGGAGAGAGAGAAGGAGGCATGTTTAGCTACTGTTAGCCAGAGGACTTGGGGAGACTGATGAATACAGAGAGACGGAAATGTATGACATGAGGAGGGAAATAGACACTGGCGGTTGAGAGAGAGAGAGAGAGAGAGAGAGAGAGAGAGAGAGAGAGAGAGAGAGAGAGACTGCGAGAAGGTAGGGAGTATGAGTCAGATAATTGTGTCCATCGATGCACTGAGCGTTTAGAGGACTTTCCTCCTTGAGGGGAATTCTGGGATTACAGTGCTTACATACTATAGTCCCTCTGAAACAACCAACCCGTGCCATCACGCTGACCTCCCCACCCCACCTGCTTGACCCCACTCCTTCACACACTGTATCCGTGATCAGTCTTTCCTCATCCGGTCTTCGCGATCTTAATCCCCTGCCGCCCCCCCCCCCCCTTCCCTGTGACCATACTCGTTGGCTGCTGTTGCAAACACGGAAAGTAGGATGATGTAACGCTTATAGTGAGTCATGTTACAAATGGCACATTGGGCAATTTACAGTGTGGGACCGAACGGAAACCACCCGAGACGAAACACACGGACACTGGAAAGCCCGCGCGGAGACGGCGGCTCATACGCGCAGGAGGTCCAATCCGTACACCACGAGCTATCAAACAGCGCATGCGCACCTGACACATTGTCGCAATCGATCTTTCCCCTGCACTTCATCCCATCTCCACGACACCTTCTCTTCCCTCCGACCTGACCCTCTCTCCACCGGCATCACCCTCCCTGCATCCGAACCCTGCGCTTCACGGACAGCCTATCGGCGGGAGGTGAAGGTTGCTTTGGAAGATCAAGCCGGGGACATAACCAGCCTCCTGTCCAGTCTGGGGTTGCAGATGTTGCTCATTACATCCTGCAGTCGACACGGACTGGAGCTCGGGTAAAGTCCTGGAGGCAGCTTCTCCCTTGCCGAGGATCTGGCCTGGGTCGTGGTCGCTTATACCCTGGAACACCCTAACTCCGGTTTCCATCTAACTCTCTTCGATAAGGAGGCCCGCCGTTGCTTAGACTCATTTCCAGGCCCAAAACACTCCGACCTCTTGCGTGAACTTTCTGAGCTACCGCTGGCTGTCTCAGGCGCTAAGGGAGCTGAGGATGTGGGAGGAGAGGGCATGTCACAGGACCGTGTACAGAGAGGCTTTGCACCCCTTACGGGCCCGAGGGGTAGGCGGCGAGTTTCGTGTATTCATCTCGACATCAGCTTCCCCAGAGGTGACGGAGGCTTTTACCGGAGGGAGTGCGAGCATCCAGGCAGCCGGAGGAGTCATGGAAGACTCTTGCTCCCGCTACCCCGGCGGGAGGGAGGATCTGATACCACCGTCCGAGTCCTTTCGGGTGTTATGTTTGTGAGACCGAAGGTATCGAACAGAGGAGATGAAAGGTTGGAGATTTATCTAAACTCCGTGGGGCTGATGAATGGAGACACCGGCAGCAGGGAAAGTGGGGGTGGGATGGAAAGTCCGGATTCCCGGCACTTGTGGGGTTGGCGGTGCCCCTGGGATCAGGACTCCGTAGTCCTGAAGTCAACAAATGTGGAGTGAGAGCGTGTAATGCGGCGGTGGACCTTAAGGGGGAGGTCATCGATAGAGAGAGAGTTCGTGGTATAGTTTTCAGTTAGCTCGATAATAACTATTTATGGAACAACACAAACAGAAGATTCGTGCAAAATACAATAATTGTGATTCATTCTGTTCCAGCAGTCTCCATTCATAAACAGGGTGCAGACACTTAACCCGCAGTCCTGTGTCAATACCCAAACTATTCCCACAGACGCACGTCTGTCGCAAAGTAATCCCACTGCAGCGCGATTTATACCACAGACTCGTGTCGGTCTCCAAACTAACACCACAGCCCTGTTCATTGCCCACAGACCCGTATCAGTCCTCAAACTAACATCACAGCCGTGCTCATTGCCCACAGACACGTATCAGTCCTCAAACTAATACCACAGCCCTGCGCATTGCCCACAGACCCGTATCAGTCCTCAAACTAATACCACAGCCCTGCGCATTGCCCACAGACCCGTACCAGTCCTCAAACTAACACCACAGCCTTGCTCATTGCCCACAGACACGTATCAGTCCTCAAACTAACACCACAGCCGTGCTTATTGCCCACAGACCCGTACCGATCCTCAAACTAACACCACAGCCCTGCTCATTGCCCACAGACGCGTACCAATCCTCAAACTAACACCACAGACCTGCTCATTGCCCACAGACCCGTATCAGTCCTCAAACTAACACCACAGCCCTGCTCATTGCCCACAGACCCGTATCAGTCCTCAAACTAATACCACAGCCCTGCTCATTGCCCACAGACCCGTATCAGTCCTCAAACTAATACCACAGCCCTGCTCATTGCCCTCAGACCCGTACCAGTCCACAAACTAACATGCTTTCCCACTCTCTTCCCACATCCCGTATTAATGCCCGGACTAATCGCATTGACAAACTCTCTCCCTACAGCCCTTGTCAGTCCCCGGACTAATCACACTGTCCCACTCTCTTCCCAGAGCCCTTGTCAGTACTGGAACTACTCACATTGTTCCACTCTCTCCCCACAGCCCTAGTCTGTTCCTAAATACAATCACACTCTCCCGCTCTCCCCAAAGCCGCATTGGACCCCAATTATCGTGCCGTTCTGCCCTCTCCTCACAGCCCGTGTCAGTCTCCAAACTAATCACAATGTCACACTTCCACCTCACAGCCCGTGTCAGTCTCCAAACTAATCACAATGTCACACTTCCTCCTCACAGCCCGTGTCAGTCTCCAAACTAATCACAATGTCACACTTCCTCCTCACAGCCCGTGTCAGTCTCCAAACTAATCACAATGACACACTTCCTCCTCACAGCCCGTGTCAGTCTCCAACTAATCACAATGTCACACTTCCTCCTCACAGCCCGTGTCAGTCTCCAAACTAATCACAATGTCACACTTCCTCCTCACAGCCCGTGTCAACCCCCAGACTAATCCACTGCCCTGTTCTCTTCCCACAGGCCCACGTCCGTCCCCAAACTAACTCCACTGCTCCTCTCCGGCTCCCACAGCCAGTGTCAGTCTCCAAACTGATCACACTGTCCCAATCTCTCGCGACAGACACAGTCCCCAAACTAATTACACTGTCCCAATCTCTCTCTACAGCTCTTGTCAGTTTCCAAACTGATCACACTGTCCCAATCTCTCCCGACAGACACAGTCCCCAAACTAATTACACTGTCCAAATCTCTCTCTACAGCCCTTGTCAGTTTCCAAACTGATCACACTGTCCCAATCTCTCCCGATAGACAGAGTCCCCAAACTAATTACACTGTCCCAATCTCTCTCGACAGCCCTTGTCAGTTGCCAAACTGATCACACTGTCACACGACCTCGCCACAGCCAGGGTCAGTACTCGAATCTTACGATCTTTCTATCAGTCTCCTGTTTAAAGGTTTCAGAAGCAAGGATCAGACGGTTTCAAATTAGACAGAGTCGAACTGAAAAATGGAAATAAGAGAGTTAGGAAGTTCTTTAGAAAGGTTTAGCAATAAGGATCAAGGAAGGCCCCAATGTGTTTTAGATTTATGTGAAGAAGAGGCTGACCAGAGTGAGGGTAGGACCTGTCAGGGATAGAAGATGAAACATGCGTCTGGAATCGGCGAGGTAGGGCAAGTCCTGAATGAAGACTTTACTTCACTATTCACCGGTAAGAGGGACATTGATGTTTGTGAGGGTGTTAAATGGGCTGATGTGCTGCAACATGTCGAGGTGAAGTGCGAGAATGTGCTGGAATTGCTGAAACACATAAGGATAGATAAGTCTACTTGTGTGCTGAGGATATCCCCCAGGTTACTGCGCGAAGCGAAGGAAGAGACTGCAGCTCTCTTGTCGATGATCATTGCATTATCACTGGCCACAAAGGGAGTGCCAGTGTACAGGAGAGTGGCAAATATTACTTCTTTCCTCAGAATTGGATTGAGGATAACTCTGAAAATGATAGTCCAGTGAGTCTTACTTCAGCGGTGGGAAACCATTGGAGAAGATTCTTAGAGACAGGATTCACAAGAATAGGGAGATGTATATCCTGGTTAGAGAGAGTCTTTGTGAGGGTCAAGTCATGTCTCAGGAGCCCGAATTCTGTGATGCGACAAAGCAGATGATACAAATAGCCAGGGCGGTATGGTGTTTATGGCGATATTTAGTAAGATATTTAGCCATATAACAATTACAGCAGGGAAACAGGCCTTCTCGGCCCTTGCAGTCCGTGCCGAACACTTGCCCTCACCTCGTCCCACTGGCCCGCACTCAGCCCATAACCCTCCATTCCTTTCCTGTCCATATACCTATCCAACTTTACTTTAAATGACAATACCGAACCTGGCTCTGCCACTTCTACTGGAAGCTCGTTCCACACAGCTACCACACTCTGAGTAAAGAAATTCCCTCTCGTGTTACCTTTAAACTTTTGCCCCCTAACTCTCAAATCATGTCCTCTTGTTTGAATCTCCCCTACACCCAATGGCAAAAAGCCTATCCACGTCAACTCGATCTATCCCCCTCATAATTTTAAATACCTCTATCTTCCGCCTCAACCTTCAACGCTCCAAACAATAAAGACCTAACTTGTTCAACCTTTCCCTGTAACTTAGGTGCTGAAAGCCAGATAACATTGTAGTAAATCTTCTCTGTACTCTCTCTATTTTGCTGACATCTTTCCTATAATTCGGTGTCCAGAATTGTAAACAATACTCCAAATTCGGCCTTAACAATGCCATGTGCAATGTTAACATTACATCACAACTCCTATGCTCAATGCTCCGATTTATGAAGGCCAGCAAACCAAAAGCAATTTGGTAATGTTTGTCATGGTTGCGTTCTTCATAAAGTCAGTAGCCATGGGCTTCCAGGAATGGTGGCTCTGGATTCAGAATTAGATTTTGTCCATATAAAGCAGAGGATAATTATGCACAGGGTGTTCCTTCCTGGGGTTGGGTGGTCAGTTGTATTCTGCAGAGATCTGTTATGAGACCTCTACTTTATGTGATTGTTATATATGATTTGAATGAGAATGTGGAAGGGTGGAATGTGCAAGGCTGAGAAGTGGCAGATGGAGTTCAGTCTGGGAAGCTGTGGACTGGTTTACCTTGGAAGGATAAATTCCAAGGCAGAATACAGAATTAAAGACGGGACCGTTGAGGGTTGTAATGAAACCAGAAGATAACGTAGAAAGGGAATTAGGAAAGCTTAGAGGGGCCACGAAAAGTCCTTGGTCCGGAACATTGAAGAGAAACCCAAGGCATTATGCACATATATCAGGAGCAAGACGATAACACGCAGCGGGGGCGACCACACAAGGATAAATTGGGAGGGTGGGGTTTGGGGTAAGCAACTGCTTGGGTACAAAGGATGTGGGTAAGGTCCATAACGAGTACTTCACATCAATATTTACCGAAGAGAAGGACGTGGAGGATGCGGAGGTCGGTGCCAAGTGTATTAAAATGCTCAGGTATTTTGAAGTGCAGGAGGAAGTGGTGCCGGGTATCTTAAATAGCAATGTTTGGATTACTCGCTGTTGCCTGATTGGAGCTGGAAGTGAAGAGTTTGCTGAGGCCTTGGCCAATATCTTTGTGTCACCCATAGGTGGGGTCCTGCAGGACTGGTGAGAAGCTTATCTTGTCCCATTATTCAAGAAAGAAACCCGGGATAATCTGGGAAAACGTAAACCGGTAAGTCTCTCGTCCGTAGCACGGAAGGATACTGAGGAGAATTCTGAGAGATAGGATTAATGATTATCTGAAAAACCATAGCCTAATTAGAGAGAGCCAGCATGGCCTTATGGGTAAATTGTGCCTTACTACATTGATTGATTTCGTGACGAGGATGATTGATGGAGACAGAGCTATGGTTGTCATTTCAACATGTTTCGGAAAGGCATTTCACAAGGTCCCCCATGTGAGTCTCATCCAGAAGATTAGGAGCAATGGTGAATTGGCCGCTTTGTATTCAGAACTGTCCCGCCCATTGCAGACAGAGGGTAGTGGGTGAAGGGACCAGTTGTAGCTGGAGCTCTGTGATTAGTGATGCTCCACCGGAATCAGTTCTGCGACCCCTGCCGTTTGTGATGTACATAACCGATCTGGCTGAAAATAAACATGGCTGTTAGCACCGGTGACTGGCGGAGAATACACAGGTCTCTGGAATATCGTTGTGGATCTTTTAAATTGTTTGGAGGAATATAAGTGCAGTGTATTTTATTGAAACACATGTCAGCTGTCACTGTGATTTCCATCACTCAAACCGCCCTCGCTAATATCCCGAAGAGACGCTCCCTTTTTGATCACAGGTCTCTGCAATATCGCTGTGGATCTTTCAAATTGTTTCTTGGAATATAAGCGCAGAGTTTTTTTTATTGTAACACATGTCAGATTTTCATCACTCACACCGCCCGGAATGACTGGAACGAACGGAAGAAAAGAATGAACAAATATCCCCCTTTAACAAAGAAGTGTTCTCCATTCCCCCTGCCAGAACAAACTCCTTCGCTCAATTTCAGAAGCGAATGTGCTCCGTCAAATGTTACAAAATAAATCGACTTCATTATGAACGCCTCCATAAACACTGATACAAAAATGTCCAGTTTAAATAGCTGAGGTCAGTTGCCATGGAACATAATTTGGCAAATTCACGTCATATTTTGTTTTAAAGTAAATAGATTACAATATCCCTTGAGGAGTCAAATTCAAGGCACGGTGACAGAGTGAGTAAAAATAGTTTAACGTAAATGTTTGTGCAGTTAGTTGTCACTTATGTCCCTGACGTGACAGCCACCCTAATTGCCTCCGTGGAATTGCTCTCACCTCAATAAAAGACTGCATGGCCTTCTGTGGGGAAACTTGTATCTTACTACCTTGATTGATTTTATTGATAACGTGACGAGCATGATTAATGAAGGTTAGAGCTATGGTTCTCATTTCAACATGTTTCGGAAGGGGTTTTCACAAGGTCCCACATGGGATAGCACAGATAATGAGCAATCAATACAAAGAGACCTACTGTAAATCAAATGGGACAGACTTGGGTTGTTTACTCTGGAGAATGAGGGAAAAATATGATTGTTTTTAAGATTAGGAGAGATATAGATAGAGTAGACAGACAGTATCTCGTCTGAGGGGTTAAAAGGTCTAAAACCAGATGGCATGCATTCAGTTTGAGAGGGGGTAAGTTCAAAGGAGAAAGGCGACCTCTGTATGAAAGGCAAGTTCCTTTACGCAGATTTGCTGGTGCCTAGAATGAGCACCTGGGTTTTTGTAGAGACAGGTACATTACAGACTATTAAGAGACTTCCAAACAGGGACAGGAAAGTGAAGAAAATGGAAGGATATGGAAATTGTCGGTGAATAATGCATTAATATAGATGTCCATTGGATTACTAATTTTCTTGGCCATCTCCTTGGGGCTATGAAAATTGTGGGCCGTGGGGGCTGTTCCTGTGTTGTACTAATCTCACTTCTATATCAGCGTTACATTGAAACCTAGTGGATAAATCTCCTGGTCCTGACAGGATATTCCCTTGAGGGAAGTTAATACAGAAATAGCAGGGGCTCTGACGGAAATAATTCAAACGTCATTGGAGACGGGGGTGGTGCCGAAGGTTTGGCGTAGTGCTCATGGTGCTCCTTTGTTTAAAAAGCGTTCTAAGAATAGGGGAGATTCAAACAAGAGGACATGAGTTGAGAGTTAGGGGGCAAAAAGTTAGGGGTAACACGAGTGGGAACTTCTTTACTCAGAGAGTGGTAGCTCTGTGGAACGAGCTTCCAGTAGAAGTGGTAGAGGCAGGTTCAATTTTGTCATTTATAGAAAAATTGGATAGGTGTATAGACAGGAAAGGAATGGAGGGTTATGGGCTGAATGCAGCTAGGTGGGACTAGGTGAGAGTAAGCATTTGGCACGGACTATAAGGGCCAAGATGGCCTGCTTCCGTGCTGTAATTGTTATATGTTATATAGTGTTATGTACCCCTAGGGCTCATATTTTCTGTGGACAGTCACTTTAAAACGCCGGGATATTTGAGACAGCCTTTTGCACTATTGGACTTCTGCTGACTGCAGAATTGCTAAGCAGCGATTGTTTATACAAGTGGCAGCTTGTTTTGAGTAACCAAGGCCAGATGATTTTCTTACAGACACACAGTTAGAGCCAAGATGGATTCGGCCAATGAAAGACACCGGTGAGTCGGTATCTGATTTAAACATTTAGGAGCCCAGAAGGGGTGAGTTGAGATCGACCATGAGTATTGATAAATGACTCGCACAAGTTTTCTGCAACTAGAACAAGTGTGCAGGAAGGTAAGGGAGGAGAGGAAGGTTTGAAACAGAAGAAACCTAGTGACAAATAGATCACTGTTTGTACTCTCTCTCTAAGTAGCCCTTGAGGGTGAGTTTGTTTCCATTCGGCTACGGAAGTGTGATTAACACTTCGTTAATCTACAGGACTGGGTTCTCTGGTGAGGGGGAAAACCATTATGAATGCCACGTGTAGTTCACTGAAGAAAGGCACCCCTGTGGCAAATCACTGTTGGAGTTATTTCGTATGTCGTGTAACTGGATAAGTGGCTATCACGTTGTGTGATCGGGGTAACCTTGTGGAATCTACCGTGGTGTCGACCCTTACCTGGGTGGTTGTTCCGTTGAAGATGGTCCCCTTTGTGATAAGCTACTGTTGGTGATAATCCCTACACGGATTCTGTTTGAGTATCCTGTGACCACCACTTTTGGATGTCCCGTAGCTGAATTCGGGTTGCTACCACTTGTGTTGAAAGGATATTCTTTGAAGATCACTGTCGTTGATACTTCGTGTGTGGAGTGGAACAACTTTGGAGATTAAGCCTACTGCTATTGTTATTTTGTATTGCTGTCGTGGAAATTGTGGAATATCAGCGTAATTGCCTTGTCACAGCATACGCCTTTTGGATTACAAATCTCTCTCTCTTACCAACAGCAGCAACCTCGTTCATTGAACTGAAGTTTCTCACATGCGATCATAAGACTGGATCATTTCACCTCCTAAGCTTGAAGAAGTTTGGGAATATTACTTACTCACCTATATATACGGATGTACTCCGCTAGCCTGCTTGATTGGTTTGGTTTTATATTACTTTATTTCGTAAATACGAATATAATAGTGTGTGTAACTGAAGATTCAGACTCCAGGTGTGTTCCATTTCTGCTGGTGCTTTTAACCCGTTACGGGGTACATAACACCTGGAAAAATAGAACGCCTAAAGCACAATACAGGCCCTTAAGCCCACAAAGCTGTACTGCACGTGTCCTTACTTTAGAATTTACCTAGGGTTACCCATAGCCCTGTATTCTTCAAAGTTCTATTTATCAATCCAGAAGTCCCATAAACGATTCTATCGTATCCGCCTCCACCACCGCGTTCAACGTACTCACCACTCTTTGCGTAAAAATACCCCTGACATCTCCTCCGTACCTACTTCCAAGCACCTTAAACCTGTGTTCTCTCGTGTTAGACATTTCAGCCCTGGGAAAGACTCTCTGACTACCCACAATATCAAAGCTTCTCATCATCAAATACACCTCTGTTATGTCACCTCTCATTCTTCGTCGCTCCAATGAGAAAAGGCCGAGTCCACTCAATCTATTCTCATAAGGCATGCCCACCCAAACCAGGTAACATCCTTGCAAATATTCTCGGCACCCTTTCTATAGCTTCCACACCCTTCCTGTAGTGAGGCAGCCAGAATTGAGCACAGTACTCCAAGTGGGGTCTGACCGGTGTCCTATATATCTGCAACGCTTTGAGCGTCCGATAGTCTCGGACCTCGAGAACCCTCTGATCCTCCACACAGCCAAGAGTCTTACCATTAATACTCTATTCTGCCATCATATTTGACTAACGAAAAATAAACCGCTTCACACGTATCTGGGTTGAACACCATCTGCCACTTCTCAGCCCTGTTTTGCATCCTATCAATATCCCGCTATAACCTCGGACAGCCCTCCACATTATCCGCAACACGTACAACATTTGTGTCATCAGAAAACTTACTTACCCATCCCTCCGCTTCCACTTTCTGGATCATTGGGACCTCTCCTTGCGCAGGTGTGACATGTACCAAACGGACAGGTTGCACTTAAATCCGAAGGGAACCGATATCATGGCGGGAATGTTTGCTAAGGCTATTGGGGGGAGTTTAATCCAGAATTTCTGCGGCGTGGGAACCCAGCTGAAGTGACGGAGGAATGGGAGGTTGGCTGACAAATAGTGAAAGCTTGGAGACACTGCGAATGAGAGGATAGGCAGGTGATAGAGAAGGAACGCGCATATACCGATGGTTTGAGATGTGTCTATTTTAACGCGAGGAGTATTATGAATAAAGCGGATGAACTTAGAGCGTGGATCAGCACTTTGAGTTATTATGTTGCGGCCATTGCAGAGACTTGGGTGGTGCAGGTGCAGGGATGGCTACTTCAATTACCAGGTTTTAATTGTTTCAGAAAGAATAGGGAGGGAGGCATGAGGCGAGGGCGTAGCATTGCTGATCAGAGATAGTGTCATGGCTGCAGAAAGTGAGGAAGTCATGGAGTAGTTGTCTACGGCGTCTCTGTGAGTGGAAGTTAGGAATAGAAAGAGGTCAATAACTCTATTGGATGTATTTATAGACCATCCAATAGTAATAGGGCCATCGAGGAGCAGTTAGGGAACAGATTCTGGAAAGGAGTAGTAATAACAGGTTTGTTGTGGTGGGGGTTCTTAATTTCAAAAATATTGGTTGGCTTCCCCCTAGAGCGAGCGGTTTAGATGGGGTACAGTTTGTTAGGTGTGTTCTGAAAGTTTCATATCTCGATATGGACTTGATCTGATATTCGAAAACGAACCTGATCAGGTGTCAGGTCTCAGTGTGGGAGAGCATTGTGAAGATAGTGATCACAATTCTATCTCTTTTGCTATGGCATTGGAGAGGGTTAGGAACAAACAAGTTAGGGAAACTTTTAATTGAACGTAAGGGGATATATGAAGCTATCAGGCTGGAACTGGTAAGTATAAATTGCACACTGATGTTCTCAGGGAAACGTACGGAAGAAATGAAGCAAATGTTCAGGGGAAATTTGCGTGGGGTTCTGAGTAGGTACGTTCCAATGAGACATGGAAAGGATGGTAGGGTACAAGATCCGTGATGTACAAAAGCCGTTGTAAATCTAGTCAAGAAGAAAAGAAGAGCTTACGAAAGGTTCCAAAAACTGGATAATGATAGGAATCTAGAAAATTATAAGGAGAGCAGGAAGGAGCTTGAATGAAATTAGGAGAGCTAGAAGGAGCCACAAGAAGGCCTTGGCTGACACGATTAAGTAAAACCCCACGATGCTCTACAGGTATGTGAAGACACCGATGATAACACGTGAAAGAATAGGACCTACCAAGTGTGCAGTGGGAGAGTGTGTATGGAACTGGAGGAAATAGCGGAGGTATTTAATGAATTCTTTACTTCAGCATTCACTATGTAAAAGGATCCTGGCGACTGTAGGAACGACTTGCAGTGGACTGAAAAGGTTGAGCGTGTAGATATTAAGGAAAAGGAAGTGCTGGAGCTTTTCGACAGCATCAAGTTGTTGAAGTCACTGGGGCCGGACGGGATGTACCCAGCCTACTGTGGGAAGCTAGACAAGAGACTACTGAGCCTCTGGCAATGATCTTTGCATCATAAATGAGGATGGGAGAGGTTCTGGAGGCTTGGAAGTTTCCGGATGTTGTTCCCTTATTCAAGAAAGGGAGAGATAGTCCAGGAGACAATGGGCCAGTGAGTCTTACTTCAGTGCTTGGTGAGTTGGTGGAGATGATCCTGAGAGGCAGGTTTTATGAACATTTGGAGAGGCATAATATAATTGGGAATCGGCAGCATGGCTTTGTCAAAGACCATTTTTTGAGGATGTGACTAAACACATTGATGAAGGAAGGAAGAAGATGCAGTGAATATTGATTTTAGCAAGGCATTTGATAAGGTACCCCATGCAAGGCTTATTGAGAAAGTAAGGAGGCATGGGATCCAAGGGGACATTGCTTTGTTGATCCAGAACTGGTTTGCTCACCAAAGACAAAGAGTGGTTGTAGACGGATCGTATTCTACATAGAAGCCCAGTAGTGTTCGACTACTACCAGTGGTGTGCCTCAGGTATCTGTTCTAGGAACCCCTACGCTTTGTGATTTTTATAAATAACCTAGATGGGGAAGTGGAGGGATGGGTTAGCAAATCTGCTGATGACACAATGATTGGGTTGTTGTGGATAGTGTGAAGGACTATCAGAGGTTAAAACGGGACATCGATAGGATGCAAAACTGAGCTGAGAAGTGACACATGCAGTTCAACACAGATAAGTGTGAGGTGGCTCATTTTGGTTGATCAAATATGATGGCAGAAAATAGCATTAATGGTAAGACTCTTGGCAGTGTGGAGGATCAGAGGGATCTTGGGGTCTGAGTCCAAAGGACACTCAAAGCTGCTATGCAGGTTGACTTTGTAGTTAAGAAGGCATACGGTGTATTGGACTTCGTCAGTCATGGGATTCAGTTTAAGAGCCGAGAGGTAATGTTGCAGCTATATAGGACCATGGTCAGACGCCTCTTGGAGTACTGAGCTCAGTCCTGGTCGCCTCACTACAGGAAGGACTTGGAAACAATAGAAACGATGGAAAGGAGATTTGCAAGGATGTTGCCTGGATTGGGGAGCATGCCTTATGAGAATAGGTTGAATGAACTCAGCCTTTTCCCCCTGGAACGATAGAGGATGACAGGTGACCTGATAGAGGTGTACAAGATAATGAGACGAAATTAATCGTGTGGATAGTCAGGGGCTTTTTCCCAGGGCTGAAAAGGCTAAGGTGCTTGGAAGCAGGTACAGGGATAACTTTTTTACGCAGAGTGTGGTGAGTGAGTAGAATGGTCTGTCAGCGGCGGTGGTCTTTTAAGAGACTCCTGGATGTCTACATAGAGCTCAGAAAAATAGAGGCTATGGGTAAAGCCTTGGTAGTTTTCAGGTAGGGACATGTTCAGCATAGGTTTGTGGGCACACATTTTGCTGTAGGGTTTCTATATTCTAAGTTCTGTTATATGTTATTGCATCATGACCTTTCCCGGCAGTGTGTCAGGTCTTCGGAATGTATTGAAAATCAAGTTATCAATCTGCATTGCCACCTCCATTAATGTCTGATCTTCCATGTGTTTTCTACATTAGCACTCTCGAGATCCCTGTCACTCTTTATGAATATCCCAGCCCTGCTCATCCACGGAATGTAATCAGCAGGGAGTTTATTATTGACCCATGTCTGCCCTTCGCTGTCGATCTGTCAAACTGATCAATTTCATCCCATAACCAATAGCACATGTGCTTATTACTTCACCGAGTGTCTAGACACAGTGAAAACTCTTCTTGTGAGCTATTCAGTTCAGACCACACGTACATCGATGTAGCACGTCAGCGCAAAAAGTAAATAAAACAGATTATACAATGTTTTGATATATTTAAAGTGAAAATGAAGTTTAAAATGTCGAATATGTAAGTACAACGATCTATCTCTCTATTAACAACTCTACCAATTGTCTTTGCTGGTAAAAATGTGATGAATGCAGATGCCCTGTCGGTATGATTCGGGGGTCATGTGCACGTGATTGAATTACTTTGCTTCATACCGTGCGCCACATGCTGGGAGCCGGTTTACCATGTGATAGAGTGCGATCTGATGCACAGACAACATTCCGGAGGAACTCAGCAGGTCAGGCAGCATCTGTGGAAATGAATAAACAGTTAACGTTTCAGGCCGCACTGTAGAAAAGTGGGAGAGTCCCGATGGACGGGGGTTTGGGGAGACAAACTAGAAGGTTGTAGGTGAAGCTATATGATTGAGGTTGGGGCACGAAGTGTAGCTGGACGGTAATAGGTGGAAAAGACAAAGGCCTGGAGACGTAGGAACCTGATCGGAGTGGAGAGTGGATGGGCATCAGCGGGATGTGATCCGCCACAGAGGAGAAGGGTAAAAGGCCAGAGTGGAAAAATTAAGTGGACGGAAATACTGGAAGATGGAGATATCCAACTTCATGCTGTAAGATTGGACGTTACGCAAACGGAATATAAGGTGTCAGACCTCCAGCCTGAGAGGCCCTCATCGTGGCAGAAGAAGAAGAAGATGTGTTGTGACATGTCGAACCGGGAATGGGGATAAGTATTGAAATGGATGGCCACTGATACATTCGGCTTTCTGTTGACGGAGCTGCTGTACTCGACGGAGCGTTAATGAACTTGAAGGAGGGTCTCGGCCAGGACGTGAACTGTGATTTCATTTCCAGAGATGTTGCCTGATCTGTTGAGATCATCCAGCATTTTGTGTGTGTTGCAATTAATATGATTTAATGGTTTGCATGTGTTCATTATCTTTGTAGGCATCGATATTATATTAGTTTAAGAGTTTTCGCTATATTCCTGTATTGTACAATCAACATATACATATTATGCATTAAAACATATTCGTATTGGATGATCTATAAGAAAGACACTTCCCAGGGTCAAACAGAGCAGCCCAATGACAGTACGACATTGGTCTTTGATGGCAAAGTCTATAGAGGCTAGGAATGGACAAGATCAACAATACGAGCTTGAACCCCAGAGCTGAGCATGGGAGTGTTACACAATAACATGCACGGACTTCTCGCACCGTCAGTTCTTCATCTTTCAGATTTTGCAATTTCATGTCAAGTTATGCATTCCTCATCACGATTGGGATTTTACTTAAATTACATCATGTTTATTTTTACCCCAGCTGTTGGAAGACACGTCAGCCCTGTGTAGTATTGAACATTCAGTGTGCTGGAGCGAGTATAAATGAATGACCGTGGAGATTCATCACCTCAGAGTTTCTTCAGCGAGATCGCGGGCAGCTGGAAGAGAGGCTGAATCTCATAGAGCATGCTTGAAACATTTTACATCGTGCGAAAGATATGGTACATGATCATTGCCGTTATCGGTGTTCCTGGTAAGAACAGAGGCGAACTAACATTTGCGGTTCTGTTTGCGTGGTCCTCGGACTCGTTCAGTTACCGATAGTGTTGTGATGCCGGTGTATCGGTGAATGTGGTGCAGACTTTGTGACAAAATTCTGTCCTCATTCAGAAGTTCCCTTGCAGTTTAATCCGCGGTCTCGTCCGAAACTAAATCGGCAGTTGAAACAGATGTAGAGTGAAAGACCAGGGAGATGGATTCATGTTGTAACGCTGCAGTCAAAGTAAACTCCAGTCATTTACTGTGCTCGGCACATTTACGGGTTTGTTGGTGTTATTCGTTTCAATGAAGCAACATGTTTGAATTCAAATTTAAGGGTATCCCTCTCTGTGTTAGTGATTGTTGCAGGTTTGAAGGCGAACGCAGGAAGCGAAACCCTGATGAAATTTCGAGGAAAGCGCTAGATATAATTTCCGTTCTGACGAAGGGTCTCGGCCCGAAACGTCGACAGTGCTTTTGCTTATAGATTCTGCCTGGCCTACTGTGATCCACCATCATTTTGTGTTTGCTGTTTGAATTTCTAGCATCTACAGATTTCTTCTTGTCTGAGATATGATTTCTGATTTGAACTCCGAACTATCGTGAGTCTGGAAAGTTCAATTAAGGGTCTGTGTGGTTTGACAGTACCAGGGTTTGTTTCCACGCCCTATGAATCGTGTAGTGAAGAGGCAGTTAAGAGCTAACCCAGCAGTGCCCGTTACAGTTCAGACGGGGTAAGGTTCATGCGACACTCCGCCCAGGAAGAAAAAAAATACTTCGAAGTATTTAGAATAACGCTGCAGTAGTCTGGAGCAACCCCTGAAGGAGGCAGATGCTTTGAAGTATCCATATTGTTATTCGATTGGATGGTTTAAGCATTAACGTGCAAGCTATCTGAAAGTTCAGAAGTCAGGTAAAATCTTCCAAAGCGAAAATTTAAGCTTTCTGACATTGACAAAGTCTAAAGGAATTGCAGAATATTAAGCAAGCGAGACTGAGGTATGCAGACGGATGAAATAAAACTGCTTTCCGCATCGTGCCTTGGACATGGAGAGAGTCCGAGAGGCCGGGTGTCCACTGTATGGGGAGAGTGTCAGAACATGGGTGACGGGAACGGGACAGTCCTCCACAAGCACTGCTCCTCTTCCAGTACCGAGCACCGCACCCGTTCGCCCAGCACGCATCCGTGTGGGCATCTCCGGAAACCGCCTTACACCTTTTAAACCTCCAGAAATGAGTAGCACGAACAGTTTGATAGTTCTGTATTTCCGGATTGGCTGTGCCACGAGACCCACGGAATAGCGGGACACTAACTCACTTATTATTTTTGCTGCTTCCCCAGTGAATTTAGTGGCGATTGTGATCCTGTCCCGTGGCAAATGCGGCATTTCCACCTGCACAACTCGCTACCTGATGGCCATGACAATGGCGGATCTACTAACCATCAGCTTTGAACTCATATTATGGCGGGTCAGTTATTACTACTTCCCCGGGACCTTACTGGATATCACCCCCGTGTGCAGTGTGATCTCTGCCTTGGGATTTGCAGCCATGGACTGCTCTGTCTGGTTCACCGTCATGTTTACATTTGATCGGTTTGTCGCCATCTGTTGTCAGAAACGGAAAGCAAAGTATTGCACGGGGAAAACTGCGGTTGTGGTTCTGACAACAACCGGCATTCTGTTCTGTTTTAAAAATTTGCCCGACTTCTTTAGATATCGTCCTATGAAAGTGGTTGGCAATATACCCTGGGATTGTATTCCAAAGCCAGGATACTATACGGATCCCGGGTGGGTGGGATATAACTGGTTTTCTACAGTTCTAACGCCATTACTTCCATTCATGTTGATACTACTGTTAAACGCTCTGACAGTCAGACACATTTTAGTGACGAGTCGCGTCCGTAAGGGGCTGAGGTGTCAGAGCAAGTCGGAGAACCGCAGTGACCCGGAGATGGAGAGCAGGAGGAGGTCTGTGATCTTACTTCTCTCCATCTCCGGAAGTTTCATCATCCTGTGGTTGGTGTATGTTGCCGAATTCCTTTATTACATAATTGCTGGATTGGATCCAAATAATTACAACGATTCGCAAAACATATTTGAACAGTTCGGATACATGCTGATGATATTAAGTTGCTGCACAAACACATTTATTTATGGGGTAACTCAGTCCAAGTTCAAAGAGCAGTTCATCAGCGCAGCGAAATATCCACTCATGTCAGTTATTCAAATAATTAATAAACAAAATATCTAAGTGTTTCTCAGAAGCTGTGGCCATGTTTTCCATCTTAACACCACAGAAATGGCATGATCGGAGAACGTGGCAGCGGGGAGAATGAATCTGGTTTAGAGCCCGAGAGACACAGCATGGGATCAGACACCTAGGGCTCAGCAACCTGCGACCTCCAACTCGTACCAATGATTAAACTAATCCTTCCTTTTATTTTTATTTTTTTCAACTTATTCCCGGTATCCTCACCGCCACACCCCTTTCAATAATGATAGAGGGGGTTAGGATCTGAAGACATCGGCAGAAATGCATCTCACTCGATTGTCTGTCTTTTGCATAAGAAGGCAATGGGAAGAGAAGGTCAACAGTCCACACGAGCTTACAGAAAACCTTACACTTGTCCTTCGCATTAAATAAACCTGTCCCGGAGAAATCCTCTACACGACAGAACACATGAATTCTGTTCACAATGGAGGAAAATTCGGTACAAATTCTCAACGTCTACTCTGCTAAGTCATCTTACCGCCTGATGTCTGATAAATATCCACCCGAATAATCTGCATGCTGAATTCCCTCTGGATTCACTCCACTACAACCGCACGTCTATTAATATTTTTATTGTTTTCAGCTAAAACCAGTAAAACTTGAAATGCGGAGATGGGCAAGCACACTCGTTTCTCTATTGCTGAGAACTTTGCGACTATTCTCGTGGTGTTTAGTATTTGCATAAAGACAACCTTTTTGGCCGATCTGTTTAATATTGTTCTGTGCTGACTTTGGGATGAAACTAGTTATAGATATTACAATTGGGACAATGTATACATTGTTCTTGTGCCCGAGACTTTCTATTTCCTCTATGAAGTCAGTATATATTTGGTGTTTTTCACTAATTGATTTTTGTAAGTTAGAAACAGAGAATGCATGCAAAACCTATAGCAGAGCTGTAGGACAAAGCTGAGCCGAGCACGTCCTTACGTTAGAAATCACCTAGGGTTGCCTTAACCATCTATTATTCTCAGCTCCATGGACTGTTTAGGACTGTCTTAAAAGGCCCTATCATATTTGCTCCCACCATCGCAGTTGGCAGCCTATTCCACGCACTCACCACACTCTGCGTAAAATACTTACCCCGGACATCTCCTCTGTACCTTCTATCAAGCACATTAAAACTGTACTCTCGTGTTAGCCATTCCAGCCTATTCTCATAAGGCATGCTCCCCAATTCAGGCAACATCCTTGTAAATCTCCTGTGCACCCTTTCTATGGTTTCGACATCCTTCCTGCAGTGAGGCTATCAGAACTGAGTACAATACTCCAAGTGGGGTCTGGCCAGAGTCCAATATAGCTGAAACGTTACCTGTGGGCCCCTAAATTCAATTCCACGATTGATGGAGGCCAATTGCACCGCATGTTTTCTTAACCACAGAATCAACCTGCGCAGCAGCTTTGAGTGTCCTATTGAGTGACAAGTTTTTTTTTAATTGAATGTGTTGGGCGTTCATTCTGTACTTTTGATTTTTTTTGTTTGTGTAAGCCACCTGGTCCTGTGTCTCCAAAAGGAGCCAATCTATTTCTGAGAAGTGTTCTCCGACTTTAAGCCAGATGTTGGACACCAGGTCTGCTCCGATCGAGTGGATTCCTCATGTTCATCCACTGGTTAAAGTTTTCTTCAAAGATGATAACATCTTCGTATTCATGGGTTGAGCTTCCATTTCAGTTCAGTGGCGTGTACTTCCTACCGGAATATTCGCACGGAGTGTTGAATCCTGCTTTCCTTGATGAAAATATATCCTTAGAAGGTTTACTGCGAGTGGGAAAGAGGGAATTGAACACCCTGTCTGAGTGTGCGCAGCTCCCTCCAGATTTTGTACCCTGCCGCCCTCCCACAGTGAGCTCACCTTCTCCGTCTTCCCCTTTCTCCACACGCCTCGACATCCTCTCACTCCTCCCTCTGTTCGCTTCGTTTCTCCTCCCACCCTAATGCTCCCCCTCCTTCCTCATCTCCCTCTCTATCATCTCACCCCCGCATTCTCACACTCTATCACTTCCTTTCTCCCATTTCTGTCTACATGAACCACCACCACCCCGACCTTTACAGACTGACTCAGAAATTCTCCCCGCGTTCATTCCAGGATAGCATCTCGTCTATTTAAATGTGCGACGGTGAAAGAGGCACGATTGTCAATAAGATAAATAAATCAGAACTTGCAGGCTTTCAGAGCTAGATTGGGAAGACAGAGCGGCATTGAGAAAATCAGAGAGAAACGTGCTTACAGAGGACAGAGGGACCAGAGAGGCAGGCAGGGTGGTTGTTGGGTGGGTGGATGGGTGAGAGAGAAAAGGGTGAGAGACAGACAGAGAGACAGTGAGAGGTTGAGAGAGCCAGAGAGAGAGAGAGAGAGAGAGAGAGAGAGAGAGAGAGAGAGAGAGGAAGAGGGTGCATGTATAAGAGAGAGAGAGAGAGAGAGAGAGAGAGAGAGAGAGAGAGAGAGAGAGAGAGAGAGAGAGAGAGAGAGAGAGACAAGCGGAGATTGTGCAAAACATCGGGACCGAGAGACAGAATCGGAGGAAGAGAAGTTGGGGAGAGAAAGACGGATACCGGGGGAGAGGGATAAGGAAAGTAGGAGGGTTGAAGATATGGGAGCAAGAAACTGGGGTGGATAAAAGACTGAAGGAAAGAGAGAGACTGGAAAGAGAGCCGCAGAATGAACTGAGAGAGACTGGGAAGAAAGAGACCGTGGGAGAGAAAGATTGGGGAAGCCAGACTAAGGGGAAAAGTACTGGAGGAGAGAGACTGCGGGGAAAGAAAGCGCGGGGAGAGAGACGGCGGAGGTTGATACTGATGAGACAGAGTGGGCAACAGAGACAGGGGAGAGAGAAACTTGGGAAAGAGAGTCTCCTAGAGTGACTGGTAAAAGCGGGGCTGGGTTAATGACACTGGAGGAGAGTGACAGGTGGAGAGAGAGAGACTGTGGTGAGAGACTGGGGAGAAAGTGTGGAAGAGAGACTATGGGTACTATAGACTGACAGGAAAGAGACTGCGTGCAGAGAGACCAGATGGGAGAAGGAGGAGATAGGGACTGGAGGAGTGAGACTGGGAGGGAAATTGGGGAATGGGGGACATGGGGAATGAAAGATACAGAGTTGAGAGAGGAAGCGAGTGGTTGAGAGAGAGAGAGAGACAATTGAATGAGATAGAATGGCGTAACGAGGGACTGGGGCAGATAGAAACTTGAGAGCGAGGGGAAAGACGAGGGTGAAAAAAGAAAGACAGGAAGGGACACCGGGGAGCATGAAAGGGGGAAGAAAAGATGGGGCGAGACAGATTCGCTGATGATAAACTGCAGGGAGAGAACGAGAAGTAGGGTGAGAGAAAGTGACGGGTGTGTCTGATGTGTCTCATTTCTTACGACTAGGAACAAAAATTTCATCATAGGCGCATAAGTATGGGGGATGGTGTCACAGAGACGGGGAGGAAGGATCATAGTGAATTAAAGTGAAGGTGATGTAATCGGTGAGAGAGGCTGAAAGAGTGTACGGGGCAGAGAGACATGGAGGGAATGAGAAAAGACAGAGAGAGCTGGAGGAAGAAGGGTGAAGGGTGGGAATCTGGGAGAGAGGGGGAAGGAGGAGGAGAGCGATGGGGACAGAGACCGATGTGGAATACAGAGGAGGAGACCAGGGGAAGGGAGTCGGGAAAATAGAGAAACCTGGTGTAAGGATAGAAATTTGGGATCAGGAGAGATATCGCAGAGAAGAAGGGATTGGTAGAGACCCGAAAGGAGAGAGACCGTGGTGTAGAGGGATAACAAGCTGGTAGCAATACGGGGAGAGGGAAGGATAACTGAGAAATACAGACTGTAGAGAGAGATACAGAGATCCTAGCGAGGGACTGGAGGGAGAGAAAGGACTGGGGGAGGGGGAGTCTCGAAGGAGAGTGTGACGGGGTTAAGGAGTGAGACTAATGGGAGGGTGACGAACCGGTGTTAGAAATTGAATGGGGGGGGGGGACAGTAACTCGACGGAGAGATGGGGATATAGAGAGCCGGGAGATTAAAAAAAAAGAACTAGGGGAGGGAAATAGACACTGGGGGTTGAGAGGGAGAGATTAGGGTGAGCTGGATAATTGTGAGTAAGAAAAAAAGACTGAGCACAAGTACAGTGAGGTGTTAGAGTTATTTCCTTTTCGCGGAGCTTTCTAGGAATGCTGCGCCTCCATCTGAAGTCCCTCTGAAACAACCAACCCTCCCCATCTCGCTGACCCCTCACAAACCCGACTGCTTGACGCCATCCTTCCCACAGCGTACACGCAATCTCCCTTTCCGCACCCGGTCTTCGCTACCTTCACCGTCACTTCAGCTCTCTATGATTCCTTCCTTCCTCCCCGTCTCTGTGACACCATCCCCCACCTCCTGTTACGTTTGCGCGTATAATGAAATTTCTGTACCTAGTCGTAAGAAATGAGACATATCAGGCAATTTACAGTGCGGGAGCTGCGGACTGAATCCACCCGCAAAACAGGGCCTTCGAGTACCCGCGCCGAGAGAGCGCCTCATGGCGCAAGATGTCCAATCGGTACTCCTCCCGCTATCAAAATGCTACATTGTCGCAATTGATCTGATGGAGACGTTCATATACTTCCCGTCCACTTCTTCCCAACTTCACGACTCCTTCCCGTTCTTCCCCCGAGCTGAAACACGCTCCGTCTCTCCACCGGAATCACCATCCTTGCAGCCGACCCTGCGCTTCTCGGACGGCATGGTCTCCTTGCCTGTCGGTGGGAGAGCGAATGGAAGGTTGGAGATTGATCTGAAAACTGTGTGACTGATCCATGGAGCCAGCCGCGGCCGGAAAACTGGAAGATGGGGAGGGTAGTCCCGGATTCCCTCCGTCGTGGAGTCGGCGGTGTTCCTGAGCTCACGCATTCCGTGGTCCTGATGTCCTGAGAGCGCGGTAATGCAGCGCTGGGTCACTAGGGGGAGCTCCACGACGGCGAGGAGTGAGTTCGCTGCATGGTCTTAAAATAGCTCGATCGATCACTTTAACTATTTATGGAATCACAAACAGAAGACTTGTGCAAAATATAATAATATTAATATTTTATTGTGATCCACTCTGTTCCAGCAGCCTCCTTTAATAAACAGGGAACGCATACTAATCCCGCTGCACTTTCTCAGTTCCCAACCTAATCTGACAGAACCGTATCATTTTGAAAATAATCTCACTGCACCATTGCCCCACAGACAGCTGTCAGTCTCCAAAGTAATACCACTGTCCTCTGATTGCCCACAGACCCGTTAGAGTCCTCAAATTAATCACACTATCCTGCTCCCACCATAACCTGTGTCAGTCCCCAAACATCACATATAACCATATAACAATTACAGCATGTGAACAGGCCATCTCGTCCCTTCTAGTCCGTATGGACGCTTACATTCACCTAGTCCCACCAACCCGCAGTCAACCCATAACCATCTATTCCATTCCTGTCCATATATCTATCCAATTTTACTTTAAATGACAATAACAAAATTGCCTCTACCACTTCTACTGGAAGCTCATTCCACTCAGCTACCACTCTATGAATAAAGAAATTCCCTCTCGTGTTACCCTTAAACTTTTGCCCCCTAACTCTCAAATCATGTCCTCTTGTTTGAATCACATTGTCCCACTCTCTCCCCACGGCCCGTGTCAGTTCACACAATAAATACAATGTCCGTTTCCGTCTCCACAGGCCGTGTCAATCTCCAAACTAAACACTCTGTCACACTCGCTCCTCAGAGTTCGCGTCAATCGCCGAACTAATCACACTGTCAGAGCCTTTCCCCACAGCCCGTGTCAGTTTCCGAACTAATCACGCTGTGCCACTCTCTTTCCACAGACCGTGTCAGTCCCTAAATTAAATATACTGTCCCACTCTCTCCCAACAGCCCGTGTAAATCCTTAAGTTAATCCCACGGCCCCGTTCTCTTCCCACAGGCCACTGTCAGTATCGAAACTGATTCCACTGCCCCTCTCTCGCCCCATAGTCCGCGTCAGTCTCCGAACTAATCACACTGTCCCCCTCTCTCCCCACTGCACGTGTCGGTCTCCGAACTAATCACGCTGTCCACTACCACACTACAGACTGTGTCATTTCTCGAATCATACGGTTGCACGATCTCCCCATTGCTCTGTTTCAGTTCAGAAAGTAATTCGTTGTAGGAATTGGAACTATGATGCGATGTGGCTGGAAATCTGGAACGGATGTGCTCTGGGAAATGCAGAACGGAAATGTGGAGGTATTTCCTACTGCACTTGCATGTGGTTCTGGATAGGTTTGTGGCTTTGAGGCAGGGAAAGGACAGAAGGGCGATGGAACAACGGTTGACAAGAGATGTGGATCATCTCGTCAAGAAGATGAAAGAGGCTAAACGTGTCGGAAGCAAGACTCCGATAGGACTGTAGAGAGTTGCGAGTTAGCCAGTGACGAACGAAGAATGGAATTAAGAGAGCTAGAAAGGTCTTTAGAAGGATTTACAAAGGAGGAACAAGGAAAGCCCCAGGGCATTTTAGATCTATGCGAAGAGACGATGACTAGATTCAATGTAGGAACTGATCTGGGATAGAAGATGACACATGCGTTGGCATCGGGGAAGGTATGGCTGTTCCTGAAAGAACACTTTACTTCACTCTTCACTAATAAGGGGGATCTGGATGTTTCTGAGCGTGTTAAATGGGCTGATGTGCTGCAACATGTCGGGGTGAAGAGAAAGAATGTTCTGGAAATTTTGAAAAAAACATTAGGATAGATAAGTTATCTTGTGTGGTCAGGATATCACTCCTGTTTCTGTGCTGAGTGATCCACCACTCCGGACATGCAAGGCATTGACTTCAAAACTCCTCACCCCTCTGCATACGAAAATAAACCAGATGGTACCGTTTTGTTTCCACTGCAATTATCTGCTTTTATCAAGGTTACATACAGACTGGAGCAAGAAGGCTGCGAGTGAACGGCTGACGTTTCGGAGCGAAGGCACGCTTTACTAATCGGGGTAAAAAAGAGGCGAGGCTGCGGCGTGACGACAGGCAGTAGAGGGCGAAATGTTTAAAAAGAAGGCCACTATATCCAGCGGGCTGCGTTCGGAGCGGGCAGAAGAGTCATAGGGCTTTGGCTCAACGGGCTTAGGCGGGAATGGGACCAGGCGAGGTAGGTTTACCGGTGTAATCTGTGGAAAGGAGGAAGTATGTGCGTGAGGCTAGTTTTCTGTGCTCGCTGTCAGATGCAGGGCGTCCTGGCGTTTCCCAGCCTCACGGACACCATATCTGAACCAGGTGCGCCGAACTGCAGCTCCTAAGGGACCGCGTTAGGGAACTGGAGTTGCAGCTCGATGACCTTCGTCTGGTCAGGGAGAGCGAGGAGGTGACAGCGAGGAGTTACAGGCAGGTGGTCACACCGGGGCCACGGGTCACAGTCAAGAGGGGGAAAGAGAAGGGTAATATACTAGAGGATACTCCTGCGGCTGTACTTGACAATAACTACCCCCTGTTTGCGTACTGTTCGGGAGGAGTGGAAGCGACAGTGGCCGTGCCTCTGGCGCAGTGTCTAGCCCTGTGGCTCAGAAGGGTAGAGAAAGGAAGAGTAAGGCAGTAGTGATAGGATATTCTATAGTTAGGTGGTCACACGGGCGATTGTTTGGATGCAGGAAAGAAACACGGATGGTAGATTCCAACCCAGATACCAGGGTTCGGGATGTTTCAGACCGCTTTCCAGATATCCTGCAGTGGAATGGAGAACCGCCAGAAGTCGTGGCACACATTGGTACCAATGACACAGGTCGCAAAAGGGAAGAAATCCAGAAGAAAAAAAACTACAGGGAGTAAGGAAGGAAGTTCAGAAGCAGGAACGCAAAGTTAGTAATCTCGGGATTACGGCCTGCGACAGTGAGAATAGGAATAGAATGAAGTGGAGGATAAATGCGCTGCTGAGGGATTGGAGCAGGGTGCAGGGATTCCTATTTCTGGATCATTGGGATCTCTTTTGGGGATGCTGTGACCTGTACAAATAAGACAGGATGTACTTGAATATCAGGGGGAAGAATATAATGTCGTGGAGTTTGCTAAGGCTACTGGGGAGAGATTAAACTCGATTTGTTAGGGGGTGGGAACTGGACTGAAGAGACTGGTGAAGAGAAGGTTGGCTCTCAAATACAGAAAGCTTGTAGACAGTGCGAGAGGGAGGATAGCCAGGTGATAGAGAAGGGACTTGCTCAGACCGAAGGCTTCAGATGCTTCTATTTTAACATAAGGAGTGTTGTGAACAAAGCGGATGAGCTTTAGAGCGTGGATCAGTATTTGGAGATATGATGTGGTAGCCATTCCAGAGAATTGGATGTCTCTAGCACAGGAATAGTTACTTCAAGTGTATGATTTTAGATGTTTCAGAAAGGAAAAGGAGGGAGCCAAAAGTGGTTGGGGCGTGGCACTGTTGATCAGAGATAGTGTCATGGCTGCAGAAAAGATGGACGCCATGGAGGGATTGTCTACCGAGTCTCTGTGGGTGGAGCTTAGTAACAGGAAAGCTATCAATAATTCTACTGGGTGTTTATTATAGGCCGCCCTCTAGTAACAGGGATATCGAGGGATCAGATAGGGAAACGGATCCTGGAAAGGTGTAATAATAGCAGAGTTGTCGTAATTGGAGATTTTAATTTCCCAACTATCGATTGGCATCTCCTCAGAGCAAGGGATTTAGATGGGGCGGAATTTGTGAGG
Organism: Hypanus sabinus; assembly: GCF_030144855.1. Lineage (NCBI taxonomy): Eukaryota > Metazoa > Chordata > Chondrichthyes > Myliobatiformes > Dasyatidae > Hypanus > Hypanus sabinus. The sequence goes on from NW_026781321.1 coordinate 146,967, forward strand.
TATGTTCAGGAAGGTTTATTGACATAATATGTAGATAGGCGTACAAGAAGAGAGACTTACTTGATTTGGTATTGGGAAGTGAACCTGGTCAGGTGTCAGATCTCTCAGTGGGAGAGCATTTTGGAGATAGTGTTCATAATCCTGTGTCCTTTACAATAGCATTGGAGAGAGATAGAATCGGACAAGTTAGAAAAGCGTTTAATTGGAGTGAGGGGAATAATGAGTTCATCAGGAACGAAGTTGGAAGCCTAAATTAGGAACAGATGTTCTCAGGGAAAAGAACGGAAGAAATGTGGCAAACGTTCAGGGGATATTTGTGTGGAGTTCTGCATAGAAACGTTCCAATTAGACAGGGAACTTATGGAAGTGTATAGCCGTGGTGTACAAAGGCTGTAATAAATCTAGTCAAGAAGAAAGGAAAAAGATTTCAAAAGTTTCAGAGACCTCGGTAATTTAGAGATCTAGAATATTAGAAGCGAACAGGAAGGAGGTTAAGAAGGAAGCCAAAAGGGGCCATCAGAAGGCCTTGGCGGGTAGGATTAAGGAGAACCCCTAGGCATTTTACAAGTATGTGACGAGCAAGAGGGTAAGATGTGAAAGTATAGAAACTATCAAGTATGACAGCGGGAGAGTGTGCATGGAACCGGAGGAAATAGCAGAGGCACTTAATGAATACGACTTCAGTATTCACTATCGAAAAGGACCTTGTTGATTTTAATGATGACCTGAAGAAGCTTAAAAAACTTGAACATGTGATACTAAGAAAGAAGATGTGCTGGAGCTTTTGGAAAGCATAAAGTTGGATAACTCACCGGGACCGGATGAGATGTACCCCAGACTGATGTGGGAGGCGAGGGAGGAGATTGCTGAGCCTTTGACAATGATCTTTGAATCATCAGTGGGGACAGAAGAGGTTCTGGAGGACTGCAGGGTTGCAGATGTTGTTACTTTATTCAAGAAAATGAGTAGAGATTGGCCAGGAAATTATAGACCAGCGAGTCTTAATTCAGTGATTGTTAAGTTGCTGGAGAAGATCCTGAGAGGCAGGATTTATGAACATTTAGGGAGATGTAATATGTTGGGTAATAGCCAGAATGGCTTTGTCAAGGGCAGGTCGTACCCTACGTGCCTGACTGGATTTTTTGAGGATGTGACTAAACAAATTGATGAAGAAGAGCAGTAGATATAGTGTCTATCTATTTCAGCAAGGCATTTGATGTGGCATCCCATCAAAGGCTTACTGAGAAAGTAAGGGACATGGAATTCAAGGGGACATTACCTTGTGGATCCAGAACTGACTTGCCCACAGAAGGCAAAGAGTAGTTGTACGCGGGTTATATTCTTCATGGAAGTTGGTGACCAGTGACATGCCTCAGGAATCTGTTCTGGGACACTTACTCTTCGTAATTTTTGTAAATTACCGGGATGAGGAAGTGGAGGGATGTGTTAGTAAGTTTGTTGATGACACAAAGGCTGGAGATGTTGTGGATAGTATGGAGGGGTGTCAGAGGTTACAACGAGACATTGATAGAATGCAAAACAGGGCTGAGAAGTGGCAGGTGGAGTTCTACGCAGGTAAGTGTGAAGTGGCTCATTTTGGTAGGTCAAATATGAAGGCAGAATATAGTATTAATGGTAAGACTCTTGGCAGCCTGGTGGATCAGAGGGATCTTTGGCGTCCGAGTTCATAGGACGTTCAAAGCAGCTGCGAATGTTGACTCTGTGGTTAAGAATACATATGGGGTATTGGCCTTCACTCATTGTGAAATAAATTTAGGAGTAGAAAGTTAACGTTGCAGCTATATTGAACCCTGGTCAGACCCCACTTGGAGTAGTGCACTCTGTTCTATTCACCGCACTACTGGAAGGATATGGAAGCCATAGAAAGGGTGCAAAGGAGATTTACAAGGATGTTGCCTGTTTTGGGGAGCATGCCGTATGAAAACAGGTTGAGTGAACACGACCTTTTTCTCCTTAGACAGAAGGAGGATGAGAGGTGACCTGATAGATGTGTAAAAGATGACGAGAGACATTGAACGTGTGGATAGTCAAAGGCTTTTTGCTGGCGCTGAAATGAGCAACAGAAGACGAGAGAGGATTATGGTGCTGGGCAGTATGTGCAGAGGAGATGTCAGGGGTAAGTATTTTTTAAGCAGAGAGTGAAGAGTACGTGGAATGGGTTGCCGGCAACGGTGGTGGAGGCATATACGATAGGGTCTTTCAAGAGACATTTGGGTCGGTACATGGGATTTAGAAAAATAAAGGGCTATGGTTAAGCCTGGTGATTTCAAAGGTAGGGACACGTTCAGCACAACTTCTGTGCCGAAAGGCCTGTATTGTACTGTAGGTTTAATAAAGAACCAAACAGTTCGCCTGCACCTCCACCCTCTTTCGTCAAACAGAACTGGGCTTCACAATCAATTTTTTTTTTTCATTCCTCTCTTCCCACTTGCATCGGCCTCTGGGTCGCCACGGACGTCTGTATGGTTCCCAGCCCTGCTTGCCTCTTCGTTGGATAGGTCGAACAATACATGTCCCATGCCTTCCCCGAAAATACTTCTCAACTCCTCCTCCGCCACTTTGACGACAGCACTGTTGGTTCATCATACACCCATGTAGAGCCCGTCAGTTTCAGTAATATTGCCTCTAACTTCAACCCTGTCTTTAAATTCACAGTCTATTTCTGACACCTCATCCCCTTTCTCGATCTCTTTGTCTCCATTTCCTGGACAGACTGTCGAACAACATCGTTGCCAAATCCATCCATTTTCATGCTATCATGGGGGTCCCAACGTGTCTCCTGTAAAAATGCTATTCCCTTTCCTCAGATCCAACGTCTCCTCTATATTTGTTCCCAAGATGTAGCCTTTCTGTCCAGTCATTCAGAGAATCCCTCCTTCATCAAAAAGCGGGTCTTCCCTTCCGCCACCATTGATGCTGCCCTATCACGTTTCTCCATCGTTTCCGAAACATCCCTGTTCACCATGTATTACCTCCTTATTAACAGTGATATAGTTCCTTTAGTCTTTACTTACCACCCAGTGCATCTCTGTATTAGTACGTCGTCTTCCACAACATCCAGCATCTCCAAATGGACCCTAAAACCAAAGATATACTTACTTCCTCTCTCCGCTTTCGGCATGGATCTCTCCCTCCGTGTTACCCTTGTCCATTTGTTCCTCCCCAGAAATCTCCATCCCGGAGCCTACTGCTGTAAGAGGACAAAATGTTACTCTGGCCATTCACCAGCTCCCTCAACTCCAGTCCGGGCCCTAAAGAGTCTATCTAGGTGATGTAAAGGTTCATCTGCGAATCTGCCGGTGTGTCTATTGTGTGCGCCATATGTACAAAGGGAATGCCAGGAGTAAGTTTATTACGCAGAGAACGGTGAGTGCTTCGAATGGATTGCCGGCGGCGGTGGTGGAGGCGGAAACGATAGGGTCTTTAAAGAGGTTTCTGGATGGCTACATGAAGCTTAGAAAAATAGAGAGCTATAGGTAAAGCGTGGGTAGCTCTAAGGTAGGGACATGTTCGGCACAGGGGCCTGTATTGTGGTATAGCTTTTCTATGTTTCTATGCTTCTATGACTCCGAAATCCCATTGCATCTCAGATTTTTGGGATTTCTCCCCGTTTAGAAAATAGTCTGCACATTTATGCCTACTAGCAAAGTGCATGACCATGCATTTCCCAACATTGTATTTTATTTTCCACTTGCTTGCCCATTCTGCTGATCTGTCTACGTCCTTCTGCATCCTACCTGTTTCCTGAACAATACCTGCCCCTCCACCTATCTTTGTATTATTTACAAACTTGTCAACAAAGCCATCAGTTTCGTCATCTGAATCATTTATATACAGTTTAAAAAGAACTGGTCCCAACAATGACCCCTGCGGAATACCACAAGGCACCGATAGCCAACCAGAAAAAGGATCCTGTTATGCACATAGGTGCCTCCTACCAATCACAAATGCTCTAACCATGTTAGTAATGTTCCTATAATATCATGGGCTTCTAATGTGATAAACAGTCTTCTGTGTGGCACCTTGGCAAAGGCCTTCTGAAAGCCTTAATATACAACAGCTACCACGCCCCCTTTATCTACCCTACTTGTAATCTCCACAAAGAATTTCAACAGGATCGTTAGGCAGGATTGTCCCTGAAGGAAACCATGCTACCTTTCTACTATCTTGTCCTGCGTCACAAAGTACTCCATCACCTCTAACTTAACAATTGAATTTAACATCTTCTATAATTTCTATAATCGTCTATAATTTCCTTTCTAAAGAGTAAACACGAGGAAATCTGCAGATGCTAGAAATTCAAACAACACACACAAAATGCTGGTGGAACACGGCAGGCCAGGCAGCATCTATAGGGAGAAGCGCTGTCGACGTTTCGGGCCGAGACCCTTCGTCAGGCCTGCCATGTTCCACCAGCATTTTGCATAATTACCTTTCTGCTGGTTTCCTCTTTTCTTAGAGTCGAGTGATATTTTACCAGGCCACTGGCACCATGCCAGAGTCCAATGATTTCTGAAAGATTATCTTTAATGCCACCACAATCTCTAGTACTACCTCTTTCAGAACTCTAGTGTGTAATTTATCTGCTCCTGGTGACTATTGCACCATTAGATCTTCTAGCCTTTTGAGCACCTTCTCTCCTGTAGTATTAACTGCACCCACTTCTCTTCCTTCACACACTAGAATATCAGACCCACTGCTAGTGTCTCCCACGGTAAAGACTGATGCAACATACTCACTTAGTTCATCAGCTATCAGCTTAAGCCCGTTATTTTTCTCCTGCTTCATTTTCTAGCGCTGCCAAACCAACTCTCATTTATCTTTTATTTTAAACATCTTAGAAAAGAAGATTTACTATCCTCTTTGATATTATTTCCTAGCTTGCTTTCGTATTTCATCTTTTCCCTTCTAATGATTTTAGTTGTTCTCTGTAGGTTGAAAATAAACACTTCGCAATCCTTTACCTTCCCACTAATTTTTGCTTCGTTATATACCCTCTCTTTTGATTTTACAAAAGATTTGATTTCCCTTGTCAGCTGTGGTTATACTATTTTTCCATTTGAGGATTTCTTTTCCTTTGGAATACACGTGTCTTGCACCTCCTTCATTTTTCACAGAATCGCACGCCATTGCTGCTCTGGTGGCATCCCTGCCAGAAGCTCTTTCCAATTTATTTCCTCTCTCATACCACTGTAATTTCCCTCACTCCACTGAAATATTGCTACATCAGACTTTTCTTCCTCCCTATCAAATTTCTATCATGGTCCTGTCCGAAATCCGCATTCCTGTTCACGGTCCGGTCCGTTGACTCCAGACTCCAGGCCCTTCGACTGTCCCTCATTTCGGCTTTCACTCAAGCACCACCACCTGATGAGCATCTGGTTGACTGTGAATATAAATAGCTCGGGGATTGAGGGTAGCGGGGGATCAATGATGCCTTTACAAAGGTACCAATGAATATAGGTAGGTCTCTGTTTGTGGATGATGGGGCCTTGTGGAAAACAGGAAGGAACACGGAGCATATAATCAGGAAATTACAAGAGCAATTGATGAAGTGGTAGAGTGGGGTTATGATTGGGGATGTAGATCTTCAGTGGAAAAATCTCAAACTGTATTTTTCACTAGGAGAAGAATTGAAGTAGGGAAGAAGTTAAGGATGTATGGGATTGAATTAGAAAGGGTTAGATCATTTAAATTTCTGGGAGTTATATTTGAGTCACAATTAACGCGGGCAGACCATATCAGGAAGGTTGAGGAGAAATGTAAAAAAGTAATAAACGTGATGAGATGTTTGACTGGTAGGGAATGGGGAGCAAGTTGTTCAGCATTAAAGAGAATATATGTGGCTTTAGTAAGATCTGTGATGGATTATGGAAGTGTAGCATATGGACCAGCAGCTCGGTCTCTTATAAGGAAATTGGATGTGATTCAGGCTCAGGTCTTGAGAGTGTGCAGTGGGACTTTTAAAACAGCACCAGTATCAGCCCTGCAGGTAGAAATGGGAATAATGCCTTTGGAATTAGCAAGGATGGAATTGATGGCAAACTACTCGGTTAATTTGCAGGGACAAAATGTTCCTCACCCTGCTAAAGGAGTGTTGCAGGAGTCCTGGGAAAATAGGAGGTTTCAGAGGGAAAAGTTTAGTCGGGTAGGGAGTAATATTGCTAGAACATGTGGAGTGTTTGATCTAAGGATAAGTCCTTCAGTAATGTATCAGGTTGTAGCTCCATGGAAGCTGGTATGGCCTGACGTAGACTGGCATGTGTTATAGTTAAAAAGGAAAGGAAAGTATAAAACTGATTTGGTAATTGCATTTAACTGCCATGTGATGAAAAAGTATAGTGATTATACTCAGGTCTATACAGATGGTGCCAAGGAACCTGAGACAGCAGTGACAGGGTGTGGGGTGGCTATACCAGCAAAAGCAATTGCAATCAGCAGAAGAACATCTGATAAGTTAGCGGTGTATACAGTGGAGATGATGGCAGAGTTGGCTGCGTTGCGTTGGGTGGAGAAAACTAAACCAGTCAAAGCGTTGATATGCTCAGATTCATCTTCAGTTCTAGCAAGTTTAAGGTCCTCTCACTCAAACAGCCGGCAAGATGTACTTCATGAAGTCCTTCAGTCAGTCACAAGAGTTGCAAATCAGGGAGGTCAGGTAAAATTTCTATGGGTTCCAGCTCATGTAGGGGTGAAGTGCAATGAAAGGGTGGATGAGTTGGCAAAGAGGGCAAGAAAGAAAGAAAATATAGAAATGCACATTATTATCAGTAAATCAGAATTTAAGTGTATAATCTGTGAATAAATTAACCAAATGTGGCAAGAAAGATAGGACAGGGAGGGGAAAGGGAGGCATTTACATCAAATACAACAAAGTGTTGCAGGTACTAGGGTAGGAAGTAGATACAGAAGAGAGGAAATTGTGCGGAATTGTGCGGACCAGTTTAAGGTTGGGGCACTGTGCACTAAACCAAACATTGAAATTGATAGGGAAACACCAGACAGGACGGTGTGAGGAAAGTCAGGAAGTGGATTCAGTAGAGCATGTAGTTCTGAGTTGCAGGAAGTATGGGATACAGAGAGAGACGATGAGAATTAATCTGAATTTGGGGTGCAGGAATTCACAGGGTTTTGTTTTATAGGATATGATGGATAAACAGAAATAGGGTACTAGGATGGGGAGGATAAAGTGTAGGTTAGGGTATGTGTATGTGTGCGATTGGGTGAAGGGATTTAGAATGTGAGTCCATCGCATACTCTGGAGCAGAAGGAGGCGGGAATGCACCATTAAGCTGGGTGCCAACCGCCGTAATACGATAGAGAGAGAGAGAGAGAGAGAGAGAGAGAGAGAGAGAGAGAGAGAGAGAGAGAGAGAGAGAGAGAGAGAGCGCGTAGCGGGGGCTTGTCCCATCAGTCTCCGCTTGGAGTAACCCACCGGTGAAAGGCGAGTACACCCCGAGATTGTGTGATGGGATGGTGTGGAGGGAGGTTCAGTCTTTGTCTGATCCTGGGATTGTGTGATGAGACGGTGTGGAGGGAGCTGTACTCTGTTTGACTCCGGGAGGGTGTGATGGGACGGTCTGGATGGACCTTCAGTCTCTATATGAACCCGTGAGTATGCGGTCGGTCGCTGTTGAGCGATACTGACTCTGTGTCTGACCCTGAGATTGTATGACAGGCAGGTTTGGCGGGAGCCTCCCTTTGTGTCTGTCCCTGTGTGCGTGTGATGGGACGATGCGTGGGCAGCTTCAGTCTGTGTCAGATCCCAAGATTATCTGATGGGACTGTGTGTACGAAACGTCTTTCTGTGTCTGACCACGGGAGAGTGTCATGGGCGGTATGGAGAGAGCTTTACATTGTTTTGATCACGTGATTGTGCTGTGGCAAGAGGCAGAGAGAGTTCGACCCTGGGAGTGTGTGATGGGAAGGTGCGTTGGGAGCTTCACCGCTGCTCTATTGTCCATGCCTCTCCTGTTCGGGGCCTTTGTGGACGCAGGTCAGATTTAATACAATATATGGGCTTTTGTCGTTTTGTCTGCGAGAGCGAGAAGGGTGCGCGGATCTGGGCAGCGACCGAGTTCCTGGGCACCAGACTGTGAGACCGACCTACCTCAGCCTGCAGTTTGAGGCACTATGGACCACTGTTTCTTTGCACTGTTCCGCGGAGCAGCAGTAACCTCAGACCCGTTTCTCTCCTCGAATAAAACTCAAGACCGACACCAAGAAAGGAATTTACATCGGTTTAATGATTGCATCGTGGCAAATGTAAATTCAACAACGTCTGACCTCCATGAATATATGTTGCTCATTATTTTTTTAAACAAAACTATAAAAGTTTATTTGCGCAACGTATACAGAAGACAGGGAGTACACTCAGATTAAAATATGATTACTACCGTCCATTAAACAGTCAGATGCCTGCGGGCCACCGCTCCCGATGATCCCCCAATGTACCTATTGCGATCGGATACTCCCTGTCCAAAGACAGCCGGTCACGAACGTATCGTCGGAAGAGGGGCAAGCAGGCAGATCAGGTAGAATCCTCCATTTTCTGACTGCGAGATCGGTAAATGAGTATCACTGCCAGGCACAGGAGCAAGCGCACCAGGAGCTCCTCCTAGGGTCCCACCCCGTTGTGTACTGGGTGTCCGTATATGAGGAGCGCCGAGCTAAGATGCTGCCAGAACCTAAGCAGTAGTCCCATCAGATACTCAAAGAGGGGCTGCAACCTCCCTGTCAGTCACACATAATTGACTGACCGGCGACAACGAGTGACCGGTTGAATAATCAGTCCCGTTTCTCACCGTCATTCTGGTCGGGGGACCGATGAGTATAAAATCACACTTCACGGAGGTGTCCGAGATCGCTGCAGATCCAGGGTCACTGCCGAGGGATTTGTCAATTTAACATCATTATATCGGCTACACTGTGGAATGTACCGTTTTCAGCCCGAAGTGAGCATAAGGATTCTCTCCCTGGATAATCCATCCCAGGAACACTGAGGTCCCAGACTGTGTAAGTCCCTGGCGCTTCACTTGGAGGAGCTCCCGAAACCAGTCACCAGGAGATAGCAGCGCCGCTGGGCAGGACACGTAATTACGCCAGACCTCTTGTGACGTCACAGGACACTCGGCTGGAGCGTGGTCCGTTGGAAACATTGGTTATTAAATAGGGAAGGCAGCTCTTAAAAGGGAGTACGGGGAAATTCGGCAAAAAATGTCCCAATTCCGTGGGCGCGAATGTTCACACGGATACTCTCAGACCGGGTCTGGTTTCATCCAAAGAACTCAGTTCCTTCCTCCCGGTCTCACTGAACTTATTCACAATCAGCCTGAAACAGATGGGAGAATAAAGATGAAATAAACAGATTACACAATAGTGTCAGTAACAGGGGACCGGGGTTAATGTTTCAACGACACGCACAGACAACTATCACCAGAATACCCGCGGATCCGCTAATATTTTATCAATTGAACATTCACACAAACACTCACTCGATCCGCTGCAGATTCGGGAGGGTCTGTATGAGGCGGCGAAGAGCAGTCACAGATTGGTCTGTGAGAAAATTGTAACTTAAGTACAGCCCCGTCAGTGATGGGTTTGTACTGAACGCGAAGACAAGGTGGTCGACACCAGCGCTTGTGAGACAGACACGGCACAAACTGGAGATGAGAGAAAGTGAGAGTGAAGGACACAGAGAGACAGGAGACGGTACAAATCCCCAGTGTTTATCTGTAACACAATTACTGATCACATTAATGTTCAGTGTCAGATAGCCAGTGACTGTAAACACAATCTCCCACAGTCTGGTACTTACCACAGTTTCTGTATTTTACACTCTGACTTCCTCAGAGCCGCAGACACCAGTTTCACCCCTGAATCTCCCAGTATATTATCACTCAGATCCAGTACCGTCAGTGATGAGTTTGTACTGAGAGCGGAGGCGAGGTCCTCGGCACCAGAATCTGTGAGACCGACGTCAATCAACCTGCAAATACAAGACAGGGGGTAACGCGCAAGTACACAGGAGACGGTACAAATCCCCAGTGTTTATCAGTAACACAGTTTCTGATCACATTAATGTTCAGTGTCAGACATCTAGTGACTGTAAACACAATCTCCCACAATATGGTACTTACTCCAGTTTCTGTATTTTACCCTTCCACTTCTTCAGAGCCACAGACACCAGTTTCACTCCTGAATCTCCCAATATATTATCACTCAGGTTCAGCTCTGCCAGGGATCGGTTTGTACTGAGAGCGGAGGCGAGATACACGGCACCCGAATCTGTGAGACCGACACGGGTCAACTTGGAGATGAGAGAGAGTGAGGGTGGACGCAGAGAAACAGGAGACGGTACAAATCCCCAATGTTTATCAGTGACACAATTACTGATCACATTAATGTTCAGTGTCAGACACCCAGTGACTGTAAACACAATCTCCCACAGTCCAGTACTTACCGTAGTTTCTGTATTTCACACCCCGGGTTCTTCAGAGCCGCAGACACCAGTTTCACTCCTGAATCTCCCAGCTTATTGTGACCAAGGCTAAGCACAAACAGAAAAAATGATGAACAAAGTGATTCAAACCGTGGGTCTGAGGGAATTTCTCTCACTCGGATATTTCAGGAAACATTAAACCCTCCAGAAAATCACTGATCAGAGTTCCCATCACTGTCAATGTCCGTCACTGCCCAGCTCAAGGGGATTCACCGAATGTCAGTAATTTAGTCAGTCAATGTGACCCTGCAAACTCCACATATTCTGTCTCATACTCTGAATGATAGAAAAGTGTTCCAGACGTGAAAAGGTGTGGAAGGAGCCCGGGTCAAAAGTGGGAGAGAGTGCCACAGTGAGGAAGATTTGTGAATGGGAAAGTGTCAGTGAGACCCACCTGAGAAAAAGGGATAGGCAGAAAGAATCTGCAGGAGGAAGTGGAATGGGGTGTAGAAGGAAGAAGGAGAGATGGCACAGAATGTATGGGAAATGGGGAGCAGAGAGATCCCCATGAGAAAATGGGATGGGGATGAGCGGTCCCACAGGAGGATATCAATGGGAAAAAAAGAATCTGGCAGACGAGGGGATGGCCTAAAGACATGGCACAGGCGGTGTGGGTTTTCAATGAAGCCCACAATCGGGACAGGTGATGCGCCTATGGTTGTGGGCAGGGGTGGAAAATCTCACAATGTTATTTCTTTCTTTCTCACTGGGACAGTGTGATGACGGTCTCTTGTCTCTCACCTGGAAGGTGGTGTGAATCTCTGACCCACCTGCTGCAGTCAGTATCGGTCTGGGTGTCAGTAACAGTGAGAAGGAACATTGTCAATGGACGTGTCACAGGCAGCGAGAAACACGGACATTCCTGTGATTTACTCCCATTAAACCAATGGCCGTTGTTCACTGATCTGATGAAGTCTCCAACATCCCTTCACAAGGAACCACAGAACCCTCCCGTCCTTGGGGAATTACTGACCGATACCCTGGGCATTTGTCACAATTCTTCTCAATCTGATTTACTACAGTTTTACCCAAATCCCTATGGAACAGTTTCACAGATCAGAGTAAAAGATAAATCAAGTTACCTCAAATCCTGGCACTTGTGCAGCCCGGGTCCCAGCCGCTGTATTCCTTCACACTGAATGTGGCAGTTCCCCAGGTCGAGGTGTTTTATTGTATCACAGAGTCCGATGACCTGAGACAGGACCGCGCAGTCAATCGGGGTCAGTGTCATTCCACTGAATGAAAGTGTTTCCACAGATCCCAGTGCGGCCTGAGCCAGTCCACGATTCTGAGACTCAAGCAGATTGTACAATGTGTTCAGGAGGCTCCTTTTACCAGCTTCACTCTTCGTGTTTCCACTCTGGCGTTTAACCTCCTCCTTCACCCAGTCAATAACCCGGCAGGTTGTTTGATGAGGAAATGGACCCAGAAACTCCTCCAGGCCCGCAACGGTCATTGGGGAGGAGAGACCAGCAACAAAACGGAGAAATAACTCAAACCGCCCATCTGTCGTGTTGTGGGCTTCAGTGAGGAATTTCAAGATATCCGCGGGATGTGGATTCAGGAATTGTGCGACTGCAGCTACAAACTCTTGGATGGTGAGGTGTGGGAATGTGTACACCACGCTCCGGTCATAATCCTCTCTTTCCAAAAGCTCTATGAGGAACCCGGACAGGAACTGGGAAGGCTGCAGTTTGTAGTTGATCAAATCCCCATCTGTAAACACAATTTTCCTCTCGAACACTCCTCTGAAGGCCATCTGACCAACCCTGAGTAACACATCACGGGGGTTCTCAATCTCACGGCCGTGATTTCTCAGGATGTTGTAAATATAGTAAGAGTACAGTTGGGTGATGGTCTTGGGAACTTGTTGCGGGTCCCTGACTGTTTGTGTGAAGAAGGGGCCCAGTGCCAGAGCGAGGATCCAGCAGTAGGAGGGGTTGTAGCTCATGGTGTACAGGATCTCGTTCTGCTTCACGTGTTTGAAGACAGCTTCTGCCACCGTCTGATCTTCAAAATGCCTGTGGAAATATTTCTCCTGTTCCTCACCAACAAATCCCAGGATTTCAGCACAGAGATTTATCTCCGACTTTTTCAATAATTGTAACGTAGTGGGGCGTGTTGTCACCAGCACCGAACACCCTGGGAGCAGCCTGTGCTGGATTAAACCGACCACAATATCAGACACCTTACACCAGGATTCAGGATCTATGCATGTGTGCTGAGGATCTGTATCTCTCTGACAGTCAGCAAAACCAATTATGTCATTGAATTCATCCAAACCATCGAATATAAACAGCAATCCCTCTGGGTTCTTCAAGACCTCCCTCAGGATATTCCGGAAGTAAGGATACTGATCAAGAATCAATTCCCTCAGGTTTATTCGACAGTTGATAGAGTTTAAATACCGGAATTTAAAACTGAAGACGAACTTGAATTGTTTGTATATTTTCCCTGTGGCCCAGTCATAAACAATCTTTTGTACCATTGTTGTTTTCCCGATCCCAGCGACTCCGGCTACTGCTGCCGAAATCCCAGATTTTGATTTACTCCTGGAAAAGCTGCTCTGGAACAACTGATCGAACCGGAATTTTTCTGTGCAGTCCTCATGGTCTCTGCCTCTTGCCAGCAGCTCATGTTCCACCAGTCTCCGATTTCCAACAGTAGAAATGACCGTGAGCTCAGCGTATCGATCAACCAGCCGGAAAACCTTCACCTTCTCCCTCATCAGGATCGTGTTCACTCTCAGTGTTTCAGTTTGTGCCCGCAGAGTCTCCTTGTGTTTCTGTTGAACATCTTCCATGGGAACAGACAGTGGACAAACTGTTAGATGCCTCAACTCAGAACTCAGTATTTAAGCACATAAGTGTTAGCTCAAAGCTATTGCATTAATTGGATTCATCAATGGATGTTCGTGCAGTAAAGTAAATTCAATTAACAGACTGCCGACTGGACAGAGTGACTTAGTCCAGATAAAAACCAGATCATCACATTTTCATATTAACTGTGCTGTGAAGGTGAGTATTTCCCTGGTAGTTTACTGACCCCCAACTGTCCGGTACTGGACATCCTCCCATTAATGCCAGAGATGTCATTGTTCCTGTGGAAGAACTTTGAAAGTCCAGTATTGACGTGGCGTATGGAGATAGAGAAGAGTGTAGTGGGTATTCAAACAAAGGAGCAGATCGGGAATCACAGCTATCCCTCCCCTCTCCCCGTCATTGATTCATGAAGTACTGTCTTTGATCAGTATGTCCACTGTGTGGGATGTGATGGGGGGGGGGGAGAAAATGTCATTGTCTTTTCAGGAGATTGAGACAGTCAGCATTTTGACATTAAAAAGCAAACAATCCCCCCCCCCCCCATCATCACAGATGCTGATCAGCTCACTGAGTTCTTCCAGAAAATAGTTGAGCCGACTACACAATTTGGATAGCGGAGGATGAGAGGTGACCTGATAGAGGTGTGTAAGATGATGAGAGGCATTGATCGTGTGGATAGTCAGAGGCTTTTTCCCCAGGGCAGAAATGGTTGCCACAAAAGGACACAGGTTGAAGGTGCTGGGGAGTCGGTACAGAGGAGATGTCAGGGTTAAGTTTTTATTTTACTCAGAGAGTGGTGAGTGCAAGGAATGAGCTGCCGGCAACGGTGGTGGAGGCTGATACGATAGGGTCCTTTAAAATACTTTCAGATAGTACATGGAGCTTAGAAAGATGGAGAGCTATGGGTAAGCCGAGTAATTTCTAAGGTGCGGGCATGTTCCGCGCAAATGTGTGGGTCGAAGTGCTTGTATTGTGCTCTGGCTTTACTATGTTCCTATTTTTTTCTGTGTTTCTATGGTCTATGACTTTAAATACAAGTTTGGAGACCACGGCGATTTCAAATCGGGTGCTGCAGAAAGCAACTGAGACCGGGAAGTTTCGTTAGCAGGTGGTTCAGGTTTTCAGCTGCTCCAGGACCTGCATGGAACATAGAACAGCACGGGAATGCGAACCTCTGCCAATAACGTTTTAGTGCCAGACTGATGGCACATTAAACTCTGCCTTCCTCAATTTAGCTGCAGACCTGTCCGTATTCACAGCCATATTACAACAGAATTTGTGTTCACTGCTCCCAACGGCTCTCCCAGGCAATATGGGGAGTGCTCAAGGTTAAGACAGATGCGATCATCCCCAGTAGAGATAGAGGATTTGATATGCAGGTAAATTCTGGAAAGATGCAATAGCAGCTAGTTTACTGCAGAAGGTAATTTTAACATTCCATGTGTTGCTGATGACCCAGCATATTCTGTCCCGTCTTTCCTTACTGCAAGTGTATTTCAGGAATCATCTCCGATGGTGGGATGTGTTCTGGGAATAATGTGTGTAATATCTGAACTAATGAAGAGGCCATATTGCAGCTGGTATCTCTACTGGGGATGATCGCATCTGCCTTAACCTTGAGCACTCCCCATATTGCCTTAGTGCTTGAACTCGCCAGAATTTCCTCTCAGTGCAGCTGCCAAATTTCCAAGATCAGTAAATAATGCTCCCCAATCACTTTAACCTCGCCCTCAAATCTGAAATATCAGAACTCTAGAAAATTGGGCTGCCAATTCCGTCTCTCTCAATCAAATAAGATCAACAAATTTTACTACCAAAACTGCACACAATACTGCAGATTCGGCATCACCGATGCCTTATACAACCTCACCATAACATTCCAACTCTTATACTTAATACGTTGATTTATAAAGGCCAATGTGCCTAAAGCTCTTTTTACGAACCTATCTACCTGTTGAAATTGCTGGGGCCATGGCAGATATATTTAAAAACGTCAGTATCTATGGGTGATGTGCCGGTGGATTGGAGGATAGCTCATGTTGTTCCGTTGTTTAAAAAAGGTTCTAAAATTAAACCGGGAAATTATAAACCGGTAAATTTGCGGTCGGTAGTAGGTAAATTATTGGAAGGAGTATTTGCATAGGCAGGAGCTTATAAGGGAGATTCAACATGTTAGGTCATGCCTACCAAATCTATTCGAGTTTTTCGAGGAGTTCACAAGGAATGTGGATGAAGGGAAGGCAGTGGATGTTGTCTACATGGGCTTCAGTAAAGCCTTTGACAAGGTCCCGCATGGGAGGTTAGTTAGGAAGATTCAGTCGGTAGGAGTACATGGAGAGGTAGTAAATTGGATTACACCTTGGCTTAATGCGAGATGCCAGAATGTGGTAGAGGAGGATTGCTTCTCTGCGTGGAGGCCTGTGACTAGTGGTATGCCACAGGGATCAGTACTGGGTCCATTGTGACTTATCATCTATATCAATGATCTATATGATAATGTAAATTGGATCAGCAATTTTGCTGATGATACAAAGATTGGAGGTGTAGTGGACAGTGAGGAAGGTTTTCGAAGCCTACAGTGGGATTTCGACCAGCTAGATAGATGGGCTGAGAAACGGCAATTGGAGTTTAATACAGACGAGTGTCAGGCAAGGCACTTTGGAGGGACAAATCATAGTGGAACATACAAGGTAAATGGTCGGGCACTGAGTAGTGCAGTAGAACAGAGAGATGTGGGAATACAGATACAAAGTTCACTAAAAGTGTCGTCTCAGGTAGATTGGGTCATAAAGAGAGCTTTTGGAACGTTGGACTTTATAAATCAAAGTATTGAGTATAAGAGTTGCAATGTTATGGTGAAGTTGTGTAAGGCATTAGTGAGGCCGAACTTGGAGCACTGTGTGCGGTTACGATCAGCAAAATACAGGAAGGATATTACTAAGGTTGAAGGAATACAGAGAAGGTTTACAAGGATGTTGCTGGGACGAGTGAAACTGAGTTAAAGAGAAAGGATCAATAGGTTAGGACTTTATTTCCTGGAGCGTAGACGAATGAAGGGAGATTTGACAGAGGTGTATGAAATTATGATGGGTACAGATAGAGTGAATGCAAGCGGGATTTTTCCACTGAAAGCTAGGGAATAAAACCAGAGGACATGGGTTAAGAGTGAAGGGGGAAAAGTTTAAAGGGAACATGGGGAGGGGGCTTCTTCACACAGAGAGTGTTAGGAGTGTGGAATGAGCTACCAGTTAAAGTGGTAAATTTGGGCTCACTTTTAACATTTAAGAAAAGCTTGGACAGGTACATGGATGAGAGGGGTATGAAGCGAGATGGTCTAGGTGCAGGTCAGTGGGACTAGGCAGAGAAATGGTTCGGTACAACCAAGAAGGGCCAATGTGCTGTAATGTTCTATGTTTCTATGGTTCTAACATCACACTTCCATGTGCTGATAAACACTCAAAATCCCACTACCTAACCCACAGCTCTTTCCGCTGAACTAACTAGTTCAGACCAAACAATTCCATCATGTTAGTTTTCCTGCCATTGCCGGCCTTACAATAAGTTTTATTAGAATAACCTGTATCTACTAGGCAGGAGATAATGTATCTGGACAAGTGCTTGGAGTGGCGGTGGAGAGCATTGTGTCTCTGTTATGGAAAGGAATGGCGATGCCCTGAATTGAGGACCTGAATTAGGAGAAGGCAGATGTCAATGTAATACATGGTCTGGATGAGGTGTAGGGACAGTTAGTTGCAGCTAAACTACAGATGAGAACAGATTTATATAAGGATGTCGGAAACATGCCAAGTGTGTACAGGAATTCACTGAGATTGCAGAGCCTTTCAGGAGTGTGCAGGATCACAATATGTCAGGACCCTGCCAGGGGTGTGTGGTGTCTCATAGTGTGTCAGGACGCTGTCGGTTGTATGTGGGATCTCACACTGACTCAGTACCCTACTAGGGATGTGTGTGATCTCAGGAACCTGCCGGGGGTTTGTGTGGTCGCAAGAGTGTTCGGAACCAGCCAGGTATGTGTGATCTAATAGTGTCTTAGGACCCTGTCAGGATGTGTGGGGTCTCACAGTGTCTCAGGACCGTACTAGGGGTGTGGGGGTCTCATGGTGTGTCCGGTTCAATTCAGGGGTGTGTTGGGTCACGAAGACAGTCAAGACCCTGCCAGAGGTGTGTGGGGGTCTCACAGTGTTTAGGGTGCTGAAAAAATACACGGAGTTACAAAGGAAGGAAGCTGATAGGTAGGACTGCAAGTGTAGTAATCTCCTAATTCCTACCTGTGCCACCCGACAGTAAGGACAGGTAAACAGTGAGGTATGCATGTCTGAAGAATTGGAGCTGGAAGGAGGGAATCAGATTTCTGAATAATCGGGACAAAAGGGACGTGTTGCACTTAAATTCCGGGAGTGTCAATATTCTTGAAGGCAGATTTACTGAAGCTATTGAAGCAGTATAAACTGATATGGCAGGGGGATTGGAACCAGAATGATAGAGCTGGGGATCAGCCATCAGCTTTACAAGTAGCTGATAGGTGTAACATGAATGGAAGGAAGGACAATCACATGACTGGCTACAAATGCAGTCAGAGCAAAGAATGAAATTGTATCAACGTTGCAAATTTCAAAAGGACAAAGGATGCAGAATGGAAGGTGCAGTATATAAATGTACGTAGCATTCAGTATAAGGTGGATGAACTTGTTGCACAATTAGAAATCGGTCGGTATGAGATGAAAGGCATTACTGAGTCGTAGGTGAAAGAAGACGACAGTTGGGAGCTTAACGTCAAAAGCTATACTTTCGATCGAAAGGGCCGGCAGGAAGGCTTATAAGGGCTCTGTTGGTAAGTGATAGAATTAAGTCTTTAGAAAGAAGTATTATAGGGTCGGAGAATGTTGATTTTATAGTTGTTGTTAAGAAGTTGCAATAGTTAAGAAAATATTAATGGAAACTTAAATCGGCCTTCAAATATTATCCACACTGGAAAGGCATGCTATAGGGTAATGACAAAATTGCAATGGGGTCTTAAATATGCAAGAGGATTGTGAAACTCAGGTTGGTATTGGATGACAAGAGAGGTAATTTGTTGCATGCCTACGAGATGGCTTTAGAGCAGCTAGTGATTGACACTGCTCTGGAAAGTCTGTCTTCGAGTTGGTACTGTGTAATTAGCCAGATGCTATTAGGAAGCTTAACGTGAAGGAACCCTGAGGAAGCAGTGATCATAATATGATTGAATTCATAGTGCAATTTGAGACCGAGAAGCATAGCTGACTTGTATCTGTATAGCAATGGAATTACAGAGACATGAGAGAGGAGCTTGCAGCGGAGGATTGAAGAAGGATACTTGCGCGGAGCAGAGACGGCGGGAGTTTCTGGGAATAGTTCACAGGGCGCAGGATATGTATGTCCCACAGAGGAATAAGTTCTCAAATGGCAAGGGTAGACAACCGTGGCTAACAAAGGATGTCAAGGACTGCTAAAAGGCTGGGGAAGGGCATATGCTAGCAAAAGTGAGTAAAAGTCGGGTGATTGGCAAGCTTTTAAAATTTAACAAGGCAACTTAAAAACAGCTGTAATAAGTGATCAAGGCTATAGAAAGGAAATTATATTCTGGTTAGATTAACCTCAGTGATTGGCCAAGTGTTGGAGGCTCTTATTAAGGATGAGGTACTTGGAGCCTAATGATAAAATAAGTCAAAGTCAGTGTGAAACCTTGCCAAGGGAAATCTTGCCTGAAAAATCTGATAAGAGTTAAGAGTTGTTATAGGAATTAGCAAGAAAGGTGGGAAAAAAGAGGCCATGGATTTCATTTACTTGGATTTTGAAAAGACGTTTGATAAAGTGCCATACAAGAGGCTGCCTACCAAGATAAAATTGGAAGAAAGGGAAAAAAATGGCAGATAGAATACAGTGCTGTAAAATATATGATAATGCATTTTTGGTAAAAAAGAACAACAGAGCCGACATTTATCAAAATGTGGAGAAGGTTCAAACACAAGAGGTGCAGCCTCGTGTAGGACTCTCGGAAGATTAATTTACAGGTTGAGTCTGTGGTAAGGAAGGCAAGTGCAAACGCAATGTGTCAGAATCCTGGAGGGAGTGTGTGCTGTCTCACAGTGTGTCAGCAATCTGACAGCGGGGTCTCAGAGAGTGTCAGGACCCTGTCAGCAGTGTGTGGGGTTTGAAAGTGTGTCAAAACCCTGTTACGGTGTGGGTGTCTGACAGTGTGTCAGGATCCTGTCAGGGGTGTGTGGGATCTCCCTGTGTGTCAGGACCCTGCTGAGAATGTGTGGGTTCTCCATTCAACAGATTTCGGCGAGATGGGGAGCGTGGGAAAACGATGTTTGTTGAAATACAACACGAGTGAATCTGCAGATGCTGGAAATAAATAAAAACACAACATGCTGACAGAACTCAGCGGGCCAGACAGCATCCATGGGAGAAGGTAGTGACGACGTTTCGGGCTGAAGCCCTTCATCAGGAGTCAAAGAACCCTCTCTTCTGTTAAATGTAGCGTTCTGTGATCCAACTCCTTCTGTGATTATGAAGCCTCACAATCTCTTGATCCAATCCTCGGGCTCCACTTTCACCGACACATTGTATTTACGGATGCAGTGAGCTTCTTATACAGACGTTCAGAATTTACATAATCTCAATATTAATTATGATTGTTTTCAGTCCTCTGCACCTTCCTTGCCACAATCCACAACCCTCGGTTTCCCTGTCCTAATTCCCATCTCTCATCCTTCCACAGTGTCCATCACACAACACCGGCAGACAGGAATTTCAGCTTCTGTGTACTGAGCTGTGGAATCTGTCCCCCAGTCTCACCCTCTCTAACACTGTAGCAGTGTTTGCACTAGGGAGTGTAGATGTGAACACAGCGGGTTCATCTGCTGCTCTGTGGTTGAACAGACCAGTTGGGATGTTCCCTGCTTTTCTAATTAAAGTGATGCTATTATTACTATTCTGTGACTGGAACTTCAGTGGACGCCCAACTCTGAGAAAATATAATTTGCGGGAACTGGGGGAGTTTGGAAAATGGTTCAGGGTGAGGCTGTTCAGGAGGGGCAGTGCCTGGCAAGGGAAGGTTTTCACTATTTGCTGTGAAGAAATATAAGTTTATTTTCCATTCTCCAGATCGCCCCTTCTCCACTCACTCCGGTGGGGATCTGCAGTTGCAGGCCCCAGAGCGGTGTGACCACTTTCCTCAAACTCGCCAGCTCTCTGCCTCTTTCCACAAAATGTCCTTTGAAAACTCTCCCTCTAGCAAACACGTTTCCCTGTGTCTCACTGTGTTCTCTGTCTCAGTTCCAATATTTACCTGGTCAGATCCTTGGGGCTCAAAAACTGAACCGCCCGACGCAAATTACAACTGTTGGTGGAAACAGAGGCCAAGTTTCAACTTGATGAACTCCGCCTCAGCCTCATCTGGGCCACTGCGTACCGTTCTGATCACCCCACTACCGGAGGGATGTTGAGGCTTTAGAGAGGGAGCAGAAGAAGTTCACCGGGATTCTGCCTGGTTTAGAGGGCATGTGCTATCATGAGAGGCTGGATAAAATTAGCTTGTTTTCTCTGGATCATCGGAGGACGAGGGGGGCTCTGACACAGGTTTACAAGATTATGAGAGGAATAGATCGAGTGGATAGAGAAAATCGGTTTGTCACGGTTGAAATGTCTATTACCAGAGGGAATTCATTGAACGTGAGAGAGTATATAAATGAAGGGGGATGTGAGGGATAGTTTTTTTTTAATCAGTGTCATAGATGCCTGGAAAGCACTGCCTGCTAATTCTTTGAAGTTTTCAAGAGACGTTTGGACAGGCCTATGGATGGAAGGAAGATGGAGGCACATGGACATGGTGCAGGAAGGAAAGACTAGAGTTTGAGTGCATTTGATTTACATCTTAGCTGATTCGGTACAATATTATTTGCCTAATGGCCTATTCCAGTGTATAACCCTTCAATGTTCGATGCATGTTCACTTACCTTTCAGCTCACTGAGAACGTTAAGTAAATCTTGAGCGGGGTTTGATCGATGGGAGGGATCACAGCCTGTATGAATTTGAAGAAATTGAGGGAATAATGTGTAAAATTGTTAAGTGTTCTGTGTTTCAATCCAAATTTAAATTAATCTCTGATATCATCTCACCATATCCCTGTATTTCCTTCAGTATTTTGTCGAACTTTGGGACTGCATTCCGCATTTTGACAAAGGTTTCCCACATCACCCTCCGGGCGCGGGAGCCTTTCTCCATCACCAGGCTCAGGAGGAGTTTAGAACTGTCCGCCCGCTCTCCCTTATCAGCGAGATCAGTGATTTTCTGTGAAGAGTAACGGTGAACATATTGGGGACTGACATCACACAGAGAATAAGAAGTAAATGATGTGCTCTGTAACGGGATCACACTGGGCCGTCACCCTTTTCACCCTTTTCTATCACTGGTTCAGATTCACATGTTTGAGGTTGTATGAACAGTATTTATGTCCTCGCTGTTCTTTTATCTAATTTCATATGCGATGAGACAGATTTCCGACACGTGATGCGCGAGAAGTCAAACCCATTCTCCCTTCCACTCACCCGATGTTCCGCTCCGCTGAACTGATTCTCGACCGTTAACGCCTGGCTCACTTCGTGCACCCCTCCTTCCATCGCCTGCTCCAGCCTGTCCCCGTAGAAGTTCGTCAGCTGCAGCAGCTGGAAATCGTTCCAGCTTGCCAAGAGCTCGGTGATCACTGAACTCGGACCTGTGAAGGAAAATGGGGAGGATTAAGGAAATTACTGAGGCCTGACACCATATCGGGCAGTAACTTTCTCTCTGGTAGCTGAAGATGGTGCGCAGCAGGTCACAAAACATATTCTGAAGTATCTGGGGCAATGGGCGCGGTCCCGGAATGTGTGGTTGGTGGGGTGTGGATTGTGGGGTGTTGGGATGTATAGTTACATCTGCTGAAAGAAGATCTTTCTTGTCCCCGAGAATAAACGTCGACTCTGGAAAGGACACTGCTTATTCCTAAGAATACAGAGACCATTGGACATAACTATCTTCGTACTGCCCATTAGAACTGCTTTGCTCTGGTCAGATTCTGGTGCTCTGCCTGCCTATTCAATCCCTTCCTTGGCAAATCTCTGGGATATTTCACAAAATGTTGGAGGAACTCAGCGGGTCAGGCAGCATCCATGGAGGAGAATAAGCAATTGATATTTCGGGCCAAGGTCATTCATTGGGACTGGAAATGAGGGGACAGAAATTCTAGATTTTGCCACATTACATTCTATTCCTTGTGGTCATGATCTGAAACGTCAACTGTTTATTCCTCACCATGGATGCTTCCTGACCTGTTAAGTTCTGTCAGTATTCAGTGTGTCTTTGTGTTACTTGAAACTTCTAGCATCTGCAGAATGACTTGTGTTCTGGAATACCTCACTGTGTTAATGTGCATCACAGACTGCTAATAAGAACAGCATGTAGACAGTAATTGTACTCCTAAGTTCGCGCAGAGATGTTTCTCTCTCTCTCATCTCTCAGATCAGTCCCTTCACAAATAGTTTGTAAATTGCCGATATTAAATTAAACCCAGACACAGAGTCAAGGCAATATTTATAAATTAAAATAATTCGCCAGCATACCCGTGACCTTTCCCGATATCGTTCTGTTACTCTTGAAAGGGAGCAGTGGAAGACCAGGAAATTATAGACCAGTGAGTCTTACCTCAGTGGTTCATAATTTATAAATATATAACCATATAACAATTACAGCACGGAAACAGGCCATCCCGGCCTTTCTAGTCCGTGCCGAACGCTTAATCTCACCTAAACGGCGCTCAGCCCGTAACCCTCCAATCCTTTCCTGTCCATATACCTATCTAATTTTACTTTAAATGACAATACCGAACCAGCATCTACCACTTCGACTGGAAGCTCGTTCCAGTCAGCTACCACTCTCTGAGTAAAGAAATTCCTCCTCCTGTTACCCTCAAGCTTTTGCCCCCTAAATCTTAACTCATGTTCTCTTGTTCGAATCCCCCTAATCTCGACGGAAAAAAAAGCTTATCCACGTCAACTCTATCTATCTCACTCTTAATTTTAAATGCCTCTATCAAGTTCTCCCTCAACCTTCTACGCTCCAAAGAATAAAGACCTAACTTGTTCAACCTTTCCCTGTAACTTAGGTGCTGAATCCTAGGTAACATTCTAGTAAATGTTCTCTGCACTCTCTCTACTTTGTTGATATAACTCCTATAATTCGGTGACCGCAACTGTACACAATACTCCAAATTCGGCCTTACCAATGACTTGTACAATTTTAACATTACATCCAAACTCCTATATTCAATGCTCTGATTTATAAAGGCCAGCATACAAAAAGCTTTCTTCAACACCCTATCCACATGAGATTCCACCTTAAGGGAACAATTCATTATTATTCCTAGATCACTCTGTTCTGCTGAATTCTTCAATGATCTACCATTTAATATGTATGTCCTATTTGGATTATTCCTACCAAAATGTAGCACCTCACACTTATCAGCATTAAACTCCATCTGCCATCGTTCAGCCTACGCTTCTAACTGGCCTAAATCTCTCTGAAAGCTTTGAAAACCTACTTCATTATCCACAACGCCACCGACCTTTGTATCATCTGCATACTTACTGGTACAATTTATCACCCCATCATCCAGATCATTAATGTATATGACAAACAACTTTGGACCCAATACAGACCACTGTGGCACACCAGTATTCACCTGCCTCCAACCTGACAAACCATTATCCACAGCTACTCTCTGATATCTCCCATCCAGCCACGGTTGAATCCATTTTACTACTTCAATATTAATACCTAACGATTGAACCTTCCTAACTACCCTTCCGTTCGGAACCATGTTACAGGTCTCACTGGTCCATATAGTCAACATCCGCTGTTTTACCCTGGTCAACTTTCCTCGTAACCTCTTCAAAAATTCAGGTAGTTTGTCAAACTTGACCATCCACGCACAAATCCATGTTGACTGTTCCTAATCAGCACTGTCTATCCAAATAATTATATATAGCATCTCTAATAATATTTTCCATTAATTTACCCACCACTGACGTCAAACTGACAGGACTGTAATTGCAAGGTTTACTCTTAAAACCCTTCTTAAACAATGGAACCACATGAGCAATACGCCAATCCTCTGGCACCGTCTCCGTTTCTAATGACATTTGAAATATTTCTGTCAGAGCCCCTGCTATTTCTACACTAACTTCCCTCAAGGTGCTAGGGATTATCCTGTCAGGATCTGGAGATTTATCCACTTTTATATTCCTTAAAAGCACCAGTACTTCCTCCTCTTTAATAATTATAGTTTCCATAACTTTCCTACTTGTTTCCTTTACTTTATACAATTCAATATCCTGCTCCTCAGTGAATACGAAGAAAATATTTTTTTCAAAATATATCCCATCTCTTTCGGCTCCTCACATAGCTGCCCACTCTGATTCTCTAAGGGACCAATGTTATACCTCACTATCCTGTTGTTATTAATATAACTGTAGAAACCCTTTGGATTTATTTTCACCTGATTTGCCAAAGCAACCTCGTATCTTCTTTTAGCTTTTCTAATCTCTTTCATAGGATTCTTCTTACATTCTTTATAATCCTCGAACACCTCACTTACTCCATGCTGCTGATGTTAATTGTAGATATCTCTCTTTTTACTAAACAAACTTCTAATATGCCTTGAAACCATGTCTCTCTCAAATTTTAACCTTTCCTTTTAACCAAACAGGAACATAAGGATTCTGTACCCTCAAAATTTCAACTTTAAAAGACCTCCAGTTTTCTTTTACATCCTTCCCACAAAACAAATTGTCCCAGTCCACTCCTTTTAAATCCTTTCTCGTCTCCTCAAAGTTGGCCTTTCTCCAATCAAGGATCTCAACCCTGGGTCTATTCCTATCCTTCTCCATTATTATATTGAAACTAATGGTATTGTGATCACTGGACACGAAGTTCTCCCCAATACATACCTCCGTCACCGGACCTATTTCATTCCCTCACAGGAGATCCAACACTGCCCCTTCACTAGTCGGTATCTCTATGTATTGCTGCAAAAAAAACTATCCTGCGTACTTTTTAGAAACTCCAACCCGGTCTATGTGTGGAAAATTAAGATCTCCGACAATCACCGCCCTGTGCCTACTACAAATATCTGCTACCTCTTGCAAATTTGCTCCTCCGATTCTCGCTCCCCATTAGGTGCTCTATAATGCACCCCTATAAGTGTTACTAGACCTTTCCCATTCCTCAATTCCATCTAAATAGCCTCCCTAGACGACCCTCTCATCTATCCCATCGGAGCACTGCTGTAATATTTTCTCTGACAAGCAACGCAACACCTCCCCCACCGCCTTGTCCCTCCGATTCTATCACACCTGAAGCAACGAAATCCAGGAATATTTAGTTCCCAATCAAACCCCTCCTGCAACCATGTTTCACTAATAGCTACAACATCATATTTCCAGGTATAATTCCATGCTCTCTCATCCACCTTTCTTACAATGCTCCTAGCATTAATATAAATGCATTTAAGAAATTCCCCACTTCTTCCGCTCTGTTTATCTCTAACAGTACAAAGAACGTTACTGTCTTCTTATTTTCGCTTCTCCCGTACATCTTTTCCCAAACGCCGGTTCCCCTCCCCCCATCTGATCTAGCTTAAATCCACTGGAGCCTCCCTAGAAAACCTACCTGCAAGAATATTTGTTCCTCTCCAGTTCAGATGTAAATCGTCCCGGCGGAACAGGTTCCACCTTCCCTGGAAAATTGCCCAATTATCTATAAATCTTATAAATATTATCTATAAATCTGAAGCCCTCCCTCCTTCAACATGTCTTCAGCCACGAGTTGATCTGCACTATCTTACTATTTCTAAACCCACCTGCACGTGACACTGGTAGCAATCCTGAGATTGCTATCCTGAAATCGATAGAGAAGATCCTCAGAGGAAGATTTATGGAAATTTGGAAATTAGTCAGCATGGCTTTGTCAAGGGCACGTTGTGCCTTATGAGTCTGATTGTACTTTTTGAGTATGTGTCTGAATACATTGATGAAGGAAGAGCTGTACATGTAGTGTTTATGCATTTCAGCAAGGCATTTGATAAGGTAACCCATGCAAGTCTTATTGAGAAACTAAGGCGGCATGGGATCCAAGGGGACATTGCCTTGTGGATCCAGAACTGGCTTGCCCACAGAAGGCAAAGTGTGGCTGCAGAGGGGTCATACACTGCATGGAGTTTGGTGAATACTGGAGTGCCGTAGGAATCTGTTCTGGGAAACTTACTCTACGTGATTTTTATAAATGACCTGGATGAGGAAATGGAGAGATGACTTAGTAAGTTTGCTGATGACACTAAGGTTGGAAGTGCTCTGGATAGTGTGGAGGGCTGACAGAGGTTAGAGAGGAGCATTGATAGGATGCAAAACTGGGCTCAGAAATGGCAGATGGAGTTCAACCCAGATAAGTGTTCAGTGGTTCATTTTGGTAAGTCGAATATGATGGCAAAATATAGTATTAATGATAAAACTCTTGGCAGTCTGGAGGATCGGAGGGATCTTGGGGTCCGAGTCCATAGGACGCTCAAAGCAGCTGCGAAGGTTGACTCTGTGGTTAAGAAGGCATATGGTGCATTGGCCTTCATCAATCGTGGAACTGAGTTTAGGCGCAGAGAGGTAATGTGGCAGCTATGTAGGACCCTGGTCAGACCTCACTTGGTGTACTGTGTTCAGCTCTGGTCGACTCACTACAGGAAGGATGTGGAAGCCATAGGAATGATGCAGAGGAGATTTACAAAGATGTTGCCTGGATTGTGGAGCATGCCTTATGAGAATAGTTTGAGTGAACTCGGCCTTTTCACCTTGGCGCGACGGAGGATGAGAGGTGAGTTGACCTGATAGAGGTGTATAAGATGATGAGAGGCATTGATCGTGTGGGTAGTCAGAGGCCTTTTCCCAGGGCAGAAATGGTTGCCACAAGAGGGCACAGGTGTAAGGTGCTTGGGAGTAGGTGCAGAGGAGATATCAGGGCCATTATTTGTACGCAGAGTGTGGTGAGTACATGGAATGGGCTGCCGGCAATAGTGGTGGAGGAGAATACGAAAGGGCCTTTTAAGAGAATTTTGGATAGGTACATGGAGCTTCAAAATAGAGGGCTACGGTAGTTCTAGTAATAGCTAGTGTAGGGTCAGTTTCACCACAACTATAGGTTTTCTAAGTTTCTATGTATTTCGGAGTGGTCTCAGCGAGTTGGCTCAGAGATGACCATGACAAACTGGATTCATTCATCTCCCCAGCTACCAGGGTGGACAATCGTCCAATAGAACGCCATAGTCTTTCTCCTCCTGCCATTCCCACCGCCCCGGCAGAGGAACTCATGCTGCTGGGACGGAACCGCCTTTCTCCCGCTGAGCGGCTCCGGATACTGAGAGCAGGTGAGTGTCTACATTGCAGCCAGTCCGGCCATTTCCGTGCTACCTATCCCCTTCGGCCCATGAAACTCGCCCCTCTCTTCCTAGGACCTTTCGCGATTGAGCGTATTATAAACCCCATGTCAGTTCGACTCAAACTGCCCAGACCTATGCACATCCATCCTACATTCCATGTTTACCAATTGAAACCGGTCTCTGTCTGCCCTTTGTACCCTCCTGCCCAACACCCTCCATCCGGGCGGATCATTGACGACCACCCACCATACACCGTCTGGCGGATACTGCATGTGGGCCGCCGAGGAAGGGGCATCCGGTACCTGTTCGATTGGGAGGGATACAGCTGGAGCAACGTTTCTGGATTGCCTTCTCCTTCATCTTGTTTGTAGTGAGCTGCTGAAGATGTTCTATCGGTCAGTTGTGGAGAGCGCCCTCTTCTTTGTGGTGGCGTGCTGGGGAGGCAGCATTAAGCAGAGGGACGCCTCACGTCTTAATCAGCTGGTAAGGAAGGCGGGCTCTGTCGTGGGCACAGAACTGGAGAGTATGACATCGGTGGCAGAGAAGAGGGCGCTGAGTAGGCGACGGTCAATCATGGAAAACCCTGAACATCCTCTGCACAGCACCATCCAGAGACAGAGAAGCAGCTTCAGCAGCAGGTTCCTGTCAATGCAATGCTCCTCAGACAGGATGAAGAGATCATTACTCCCCAACGCCATTCGGCTCGACAATTCAACCACCAGGGGCAAGACATGTTAAAGTGCCGGGGTTAGGACTGAGATTAAGTTACCACTCAATGCACTTTAGTAAACTATTTAAGAACTTTTTAAAAGCTATTTATTAATGATTTTTGGGAGGGTGATTTTAGATGCATTTATTTATACTGAGTTAAATACTGTATATAATTAGTTTTGCTACAATATGTGTATGGGACACTGGAAAAATGTTGAATTGCCCCTTGGGGATGAATAAAGTATCTATCTATCTATCTATCTATCTATCTATCTATCTATCTATCTATCTATCTATCTATCTATCTATCTTGGACCCTTCCCTCATTCGTGATTTCCATCCGGCCCATCTGAACAAGCCTGCTGGTTCGCATGGAGGATCCCGTTGAGGGCGGAGGCATTGTCCTGGTCCCGATCGTTAATCCCCTATTCTGCTCCTAATCCCCTTTGATTATGCCTTAATTCCGATTGTTAATTTCCCATTTACTGCTAATTCGTTTTGATGACAGAACACCTGGTCTCCACCAAGAACTGCAGTACAAGAACCTCGGCGTCACAACCACTAGTCTCCAGTCCGTTGGTCTTTTTTCCTATGATGTAACTACGTTCCCTGACCGCTTAGAACCGTTTGTTCTGTCTAGCTCCTTTTTCCGGGTTTACCTCTCAGACTCCACTTCTCTGAGTCAAGGCTCCGCGTCAGGATTTCGTGTCAAGGCTCTAAATCAAGGCTCCATGTCAAGGCTCCATATCAGAGCTCTATTTGCTGTTCGGCGTTTACACCCGTGTAAGAATTTAGACTCAATCTCCGGCCCGTGTCCTGTCCTTGGGTTCGCTCCCTACACTCTTGTAACACTTGGTTTAGTTAAAATTCACCGCTATATTCTCAACAGAAGTTTCTGAATCTGCCGATTATTTCAAATATTCTGAGTTACTTAATGAATACTTTGCTTCAGTATTCACCACGAAATGTGGGGATGACTTATAGTGGACTGAAATCTTGAGTGTATAGCCATTAGGAAAGAGGATGCACTAGAACTTTGGAAAGGTATTAAATTAGATAACCGCCGGGACGAGATATAGCCCAAGCTATTGAGAGAAGCGAGTAGGGAGATTGCTGAGCCTCTGGCGATGATCATTGCATCATCAATAAGGACGGGAGAGGTTCCATCGGATTGGAAGGTTGCAAACATTGTTCCCCTGTTCAAGAAATGGAGTAGAGATAACACAGTAAACTAAAGATCAATGAGACTTACTTCAGTGATAAGCAAAATATTGGAGAAGATACCGAGAGAGCATTTGGAGAGACATAATCTGTTTCGGGATAGCCAGCATGGCTTTGTGAAGGGCCAGTCATGCCTGATGAACCTGACCGAATTTTTGAGGATGTAACAAAACACGTTGATGAAGAGCGTTGATGTAGAGTATATGGATCTCAGCAAGGCATTTGATAAAGTACCCCATGTAAGGATTATTGAGAAAGTAAGGAGGCATGGGATCCAAGGTGGAAGTTCTAAGCCGTTTCTAGAGTAGGTTACATGGTCATCATAACATTGTGGAACTCTAATATGCTGGAGATTTAATGTGGCTTTTTAACACTGATCAACATAAAAATAATTTTGTGTTCAAAGTAAAAACAGCTCTCTTGAAATGTCATCGGAATTAATAACATATATAAAACACAAAATATTTGATTGCATCGGCATTCATCCTATTTTAACATGAGACACAAAATCAGCACTGGGGCAGCCAATTGGCTTTAGATCTCACGTAATTAGTTTAATGGATATCTGTTTTTGGAGTCCTATATATAGTCTAGGTGTTGTAATTGATTGTAGTAAAAATTCAGCTGTATCTGGAAGGCCCAGCTTTCGGTGAGTCAGTATCCTGGCAGAAAATACACCCTAAAGACAAAGGAACACTCAAAGCAACTCCATGAAAAGGTTAGAAGATCGATAAAAGAACATTAACAAGTCAGTAAGTCTCCCTTGGAGTACAGTTAAGTTAATCATGGAGAAATGGAAAGAAAATGACACAGCTGTAAATCTGCCCAGAGCAGATGTTCTCAAAACCTGAGTGCCCGTGCAAGGGCACCAGTGAGGCAGGCCACCAACAGACCTATGACAATGGAGGACTAACAAGCGTCAGTCCCTGAAATGGTGGAGACTGCACAGGCAAGAACTGTTCCTGGGTGCTTCACAAGTCGCAGCTTTATGGGAGAGTGTCAAAGAGAAAGGCACTGTTAAAAACAAAAAAAAAAACTCACATTAAATCTCAGCTAGAGTTTGCCAGAAGGCATATGGGAGTCTCTGAAGTCAAGGAGGAGTAGGTTTTAAGGTCTGATAAAAGCAAAATTGAGATTTCTTGACATCAGACTAAATGCTATATTTGAGGGAGGTTAACGGGGTCAGGTCGTGTTCCTTGAGTGGGTTATATGTACAAATTTGGTGCTGAAAATTATGGACGTTGGCTGTTCACCACTGATTTATGCTATCATATCACTATTCCAGACACTGTAGTGAGTTCTGAACCTGTATCCTGCCCAACGTTGATAGAACTGCAGAGTTACGGCAATGCTACCATATCGGCTATTTAAAACTCCACACAGTTCTCTCCTCCTTTCAGCTGCCAGTTTAATTCTTTGACGTGCGATTCTCCCTGGTTCTGCTGTGCAAGGGATTGTATGGGATATCAGGAAGGGGTAGCGCCTCTGGTGGGGAACATGTCGCGTCCTTTTCAGAGAGGTTTGTCCACCTTTGATCCCCACTCTCATTTGTGGTTACCCGCAGCTGTTTGCTTGCGACAGCGGCCACACCCCGGACAACGGGTTCGACAAGCCGGCTAAACCAGGTGAGGGTAGCCGACGGGTATCAAACCCTCGGTGAGATAGGGAGTTGTCTATCCCAGCATGTGAAGGCAGACTCCGGCGGACAGAGCGGACGAGACCAATGGCAGGTCCAACGGTCAAGAAGGCGATCTCTTCAAGCGTCGTGGAACAAGACACAGAAGTTGTCCTGGTCATGCACTGCGCCCAGTCCCATCTCCAGCCGTCTCGACTCTTGTGCTGCCACCGGAACCAGATGGGAATTGGGAAGAGAGTTTGAGGCTGACGTTGTGCAACTCTCCCTCACTTAAATCCAAATTAGGCCCTAGTCTCGACACCATCATCAAATAGTGTCGAGGTCTTCATCGACGACGATGGAAGAGCAGAAGTGTACCCAGGTATCAAAATGGTTGCCAGTCTTCGGATGAAATTTGCCTGATGTTTCTCAACATAAGTAGAACTGTATCAACAGTAAAGGCAAAATTGCGTATTTTAAATCTAACCTGTCAGAAAACGTGTCCACCACTTCCTCAGCCCCTTTCAAGCCCCTTTAAGACCATCCAGCACTGTCTGTTGCAGACTCGGATTCTGCCCTCCGGATAGTGGACCATTGGTCCCCATAAAGGATTTGCTTAAGAAGTTCGGCGGGTAGAGGCAAAGAATATCGTTTGACTTAAGGGTAAGTTTCCTCCTTTTTATTGCACAATCAGAGAGTGAGGATGCCAACACAGTGGAATACACTTCTTGTGGGATGTGAGAATGAAAGACCTCCAGTGTCTTTGCCGACTACATCTGCAAGAAGTTCATCCAGCTGTAGCTTCTGCCAGAGAACATTGCGAAACTGGAGCAGGAGCTGGATGGACTCTGGAATATTTGGGATGCTGAGGATTTGATTGACAGGTAATAAGGACGGGTAGTTATACCTAAGGTGCAGAACACAGTTAATTGTGTAATAGTCAGTAGGGACTAAGCAGATAGTAGACAGTGCAGGGTATCCCTGTCCCCGTTCCTCTCAATAGCATGTATACTGATTCGGATACGGTCGGGAGGATGGCTCAGCAGAGGTGATCTGCAGCGTCAGGTGTCTGCCACTGCCTGGCTCTGTGAGGCAGAAGAGACGATGGCAAAGCAGGCAGGCAGTAGTGATAGGGTAGAACAGCATCCCCGATTGTCAGGTTTCCTCCAAGATGCCAGAGACAAGGCCATCTCATATCGAGTCTGTAACATTTTTAACTGGGAGGGTGAGCAGCCTCAGGTATCCGTACACTTCAGTACCGATGAAATAGGTAGGAAGGTAACAAGGTCCTGCAAAGAGTGTTTGGGGACTTGGGTGCTAATTAAATGGCAGGATGACATGACTACCAGGTTTGTTATCTCAGGGAGGTTACCTGTCCCTAGTGCTACCGAGACCAGAAAAAAGGAAGATAACACAGTTTAAAATGTAGCTACGAGTTGTTTGAGGAGGTATGACCAGATTTGTCGATCATTGGCTCTCTTCCAGGGAAGCTGAGATCTGTATAGACATAGCAGTCTGCACTTGAATTTCACGATGGACGGACTAATATCATTGCGGGGAGGTTTACTATCAGCACTCAGAGGCTTTTTAACTAGAGTTGCAGGGAATGGGAACCACTGGACAGATGGTACGATTACTGGATAATGGGCAGATAGTGGAGGAGCTGCACGGAAAATATGCCAGGCCTGTACATAAATTCATGAATGGAAATTGATTGCAATTGCGTCTATATTAGTGCAGGGAATATTGTTCATAAGGCCTATAAGCTTAGCATATGGATCATAATGTAGCGATTGGTGAGATTTGGTTGAGGGAGAGGCAGGACTGGCAGCTTAATAACCCAGATTTCGGTTCTGGTTGCCTGCTATAGGGAATATATCAATAAGATTGATATAGCGCAGAGAAAAATATACAGCAATGTGCCTGAGTTACAGGACTTCGGTTAGAGGGAATGTTTGAACAGTTTAGGATTTTAGGTTAGGGCGGCATTGTAGCATAGCGGTTAGCAAAGTGTCTTTATGCAGTAGCGACCTGCGTTTAAATCCCGCAGCTGGTTAAGTAGCCTATACGTTCTCCCTGTGTTTCCGGTATCCTACCGAATTCCAAACATGTTTGGGCTAGTAGCTTAATTGATTACTTGCATATATTAGGTGGCGCGAACATATCCTGACGTGTTGTATGAAGGATGGGATGGGGTGTGGTGTACACTGTATGTCAAGTCCACTGGCTCCTGCTCATCGATTTGTCCGGCTACTTTTGATGTGAAGCTTCTAATTAAACATGTCTGCCCTTTGATAAACCTGCTCAAACTGTATGCTATCGTTTCATGAATGTCAGAATCAGTTCTTATGAAGTATTTGACAAGGTACTCAATGGTTTATTTGAAACTATTTTGCAATCTACCAACATGCTTCAGGTTCAAAGCTTCCAGACACTTCCGGAACATCTATGTCAAAGGGAAACCCATTATGAGAATTGGCTCCACTTGTGCATAGCTTTTGAATCTTTGTGTTCATTTTCACTCCATTTTGTGGCATGATCACACTCCTCATGCGGTAGGTTTTCTGATAGAATTTTACTGTGTGCTCCTCCCATTTCGTTTGCTTTGCTATCTGTAAACTTCAAATCCATGTTGAAGCGGAATGAAACACGGAGCTGATGCTGGTTAAGAACTATTAGAAACTGACGCTAGGGGAGATTTATTTGACTACAGTTTCCTGGTCCAATTAAGTGGCAAAATGTCCCAAATAAATGAAATAAATCGCAGATATTTTCTCGATCTGAGTTGTTTTCTTAGGGAGGTGTCTTAAATAAGCGTCCGGCCTATTAATTGATGGCCCAATTAAAGGATTCGACTGCCTTATTAAAGTAATCAATCCCACCCTAGAGTCACATAAATGTTTATTACAACCAGAGATGTTGATCGATTTAAATGATACTTCTTTATTTGTGGATCACGTGCTCCTTTACACAATGGAAACAAAAAAAATGGTAAAGTATGAAAAAGTTAAAATTTAATAAGTGAAATGTTGAACAGTATTCATCCCGCTTTGCCCAGTACTTAGCTGACACTTCTCATGCTGTAATTACAGCCAACATCCGTTTCGGATAAATCCCTTTTAGCTTTGCAAAATATGACTGAGCAGGGTATGCTCATATTTCCTTGCAAGGTTGTTCAACTTGTGCCAGGTTTGTTGTGAAGAGGCTCTGCCTATGGGGTCGATATTTCTCTGCGTGAACGCATGGGCTTCCGGTTTTCTTCCACACTCCAAAGACGTTTGGGCTGATAGGTTAGTTCGACGTATGCGTATAATTGGCGGCATGGATTTTTACCCCGTGCTCGATGTAGGAACGGATGGAGAAATACGTTGTATGACATGCCCACTGACTCACGCTCATCTACCTCAACAGCTACATTTTATAAAAATGTCCAGCAGAGTAATCAAACGTGTCTGTCCTTTTATAATCTGCTGACATAGTAAGCTGTCTTCTCACCAATTTCAGAATTAGGCAGTGTTCTTATGTAATATTTTACATGATACTCAATGGTTAATTTGAAACTGCTTGAAATTTACTAACCTGCTCTATTTCCAAAGCTTTCAGACGATTCCAAAACATCTGTGCTGAAAGCAGCCTCTTCATGTAAAATGGGTTCTGCCTCTGGATCTCCATTATATTGAGTACGTTCGATACAATCTCTTCGTTCACTGTCACTCGATTCTGTGGCACGATCAGCTACTCTGTCCTTGCAGCAGCGTTCCAGCAGAGCTCCGCAGCATGAAAGTATGCCACCCATGTCAGTTGCGTTGCTCCCTGCAAAATGCAAACCCAGGTTAAAGATAATGAAGCAGCAGTCTCCTGTCCCAATTAAGTGGTACAGTGTCCCAAATAAATGATAGAAATTCCGACTTTCAAACAATGTCCCAAATAAGCGGCTTCCTCAATTGACCAGATTCGACTTTGAAACGGTATTCAGCCCCCGATCCTTGGGTCACATAAATTAATATTACAACCATGGATTTTGATCCATGGATTGTATTTGTGAATCACATGCTCCCTTTTTGTTCAACAGCTGAGCCCAAAATCAGGAGAGCATGCCTTACGAGAACAGGTTGAGTGAACTTAGTATTTTCTCCTTGGACAGATGGAGGACGAGAGATGACCTGATAGAGGTCTATAAGATGCTGAGACGCATTGATCATGTGGGTAGACAGAGGCTTTTTCGCAGGGCTGAAATGGTTGCGACAAGAGGACACGGGTTTTAGGTGCTGGTGAGTAGGCACAGAGGAGATGTCAGGAGTAAGCTTTTTACACAGAGAGTGGTGAGTGGTGTAATGGGCTGCCGGAAACAGGGGTGGAGGCGGATACGATAGGGTCTTTTAAGAGACTTTTGGATAGGTACATGAACCTTAGAAAAATAGAGAGCTGTCGGCAAGCCTAGAAATTTCTAATGTAGGGACATGCTCGGCACAAATTTGTGGGCCGAAGGGCCTGTATTGTGCTGCAGATTTTCTATGTTTCTATGTTTCTAAATGATCAAAAAACAAAAAAAAAATCAAAAACTGCAAGGTAAGCAGTTTAAAACTATAGACCTGTCTTTGCTCCGTAATTATTTGAATCACCTCTAGCAGCTGTTAACGGAACAAAGACAGGTCTATAGTTTTAAACTGCTTACCTTGCAGTTTTTGATTTTTTTTTTGTTTTTTTACAGTGGCCTGGGCCACTCCAAGACATCAGTTTTCTCTATTTGAAGCAACTCCATTTTTGTCCTGGCGATATCCTTTGGGTCGTTGTACAGCTGAAAGACGATCTTCCTCTCCAGCTTAAGCTGACTGTCAGAGACCAACAAGTTTTAGCCACGATTTATTTATATTTAGCAGCATTCTTCCTTCCCCCAATCCTGAACAGATTTCCAGATCCCTGCTGCTGAAAAGCATCCCGATAATATGCTGAAACTTCCACACGGTTTCACAGTAGGGATGATATTACCTGGCAGATGCGTAATTAGTCTCACTTTAGTCTCATCCAAACACAAGATTTTCTTAAACATCGTTGCAATATCTTCTAAGTGAGGCTGTGTAAAGTCATTGCGTGCCAGAATATGCACTTTTGTTATCGGTACATGTGGTGTACAGTATATCCAATACTGCGCATCTCTAAACATTTCAACAAAAAACAAACTCCTAGAAGTAAGACAAGAATGATGGGAGACATAACCGTCTGATATTGTTCAATTCATAAACTTTGGATGAATGATTAAGATGATTTTAATTTGGAGTGGCGATAAACACAGATTTGGAAGAGTATGAATCCTGACATTGCCAGACAGTAAATAGGAGATGTGTACTTCTCCTAGCATTTGCGTAAAAGCAGCTACCGTTTAGTGATATCCGCATTGAAGGTTTAAAAGAGCAGAATTTCTAGCCAATTTTCTGTATCTCTTAATCAGACTAACTCACTTTTCTCTTAGTCGGAATGACGATCGATTTTTGAGGCATCACTTCGCGGCAGTTTGTCTGATTCGAAGAGCGAACAATCAGCAACAGGCAGAGTATCGTAAGAGCTATATTTCATTCAAAACTGCGTCGAATATTTAATAAGGAAAGTTTTGCGGCAGTTTTATCTGAGTTGTGCAATCGACGTCAGGGAGTGCTTTTAAATATTTAGCTTTCAATCGAGTTTTTAACGGAAGAGCTTCTCGGCAGTTTCTCTTTGTTGAGGAGAGACGAATCAGCAAAAAATATTCATTAGAAAGAGTCAATAAAATAAGACAGATACAAGCGGGACGTCCATTCTTCGAGCGGCCGTTCTTCAGAGCGTGACAGACTTGAGAGTGGCTTTGTTGAGATAAGGTATGCGTGAGGTAAATTGTCTTGTAAGTTACTTCCTCGGCTTTTATTTGTTCATTCCTCGTCTATGACTTCATAGTATCGTGAGAATGGCTACGTGGGAATTGTTCCGCAATGTTCGCGGGATGTGGGAATTCTGGGAGACATCTAGTCTCCCAGATAAACACATGTATCCCGTGAACTGAGCTGCAGCTCCCGAGAGAAAGCTGCATGATGAATCTCGACATACTGGAGAGGATGATAGATAGGAGCATCCGGTAGGTAGATACACCTAAGTTCCAGCCGACGGATAATTGGGTGACTTTTGGGAGACAGAGTGAACGCTCAGCTAGTGCTGAGAACACACACGTGGCCGTTCCCCTCAATAATAAGTATAGAACTTTAGTTACCATTGAGGGGGACCACCTATCAGTGGGAACTACAGTGACCGGGTGTATGGTACTGCGTCCGGTGCTGTGACTCAGAAAAGTAGGGAGATGAGAAGTAGACCAGTGATGATAGGAGATTCCTTAGTTAGAAGAACAGAGACGTTGTTCGTTAGACGCGCTGGAGACATCCGGATGTTATGATGCATCCCTGGTGCCAGGATCGTGTCCATGGCACTCCGAAGGGTGACGGTGAAGTGCCAGAGGCCTTGGTGTATTTTGACGCCAGTGACATCGGTAGACAATGTGAGTAAGGGTTTCAGGGAGCGATGTGGAATGCTGAGAAACAGGTCTCCCTGGATCTGCACCTGTGTCACGTACGGGTGCTGGTAAGAAAGGGATAATTTGGCACGTGAATGCGTGATGGAAGAACTGATGCAGGGGCTGGTGGTTCTCATTTATGGATGACTAGGAGCTCTCCTGGGGAAGGTAAGACATTTTAAAAAATGGGCTTCACTTGAACCCCTTGGGGTCTAACTGTTTGCCGACGTGTCGTTTATAGTTGTTCCAGTGGGTTTAAACTAATTTGGCAGAGAAATGGGAACCAGCACGATAGTGCTGAATACGAGTTAGATGGACAACGTATAGTGAGACTCATAGCAAGGAGAGGCTGATGACAGAGTAAAACGGCAGTCAACGTGATGTGTTGTAAACAAAACGCGGAAACAACCGAAAAATGTGAACTGCCGTAGAAAAGGTGTCATACTTTAATGCGTGCAGCATACAAAATGGAGATTGATACATTTATAGATCAGTTACAGACTGGTAGATACGATGTTTCTGTCATAGGGGGAAATGGAATAGACCCAAATGCAGGACGCAGGCACTGAAGTACTGGGGCAGGAAAGGAACAACTAAAGGATAGAATAAGATGGGTAAATCGTGACGTGCATGAGGGACGTGGCATTCAAAGGTGATCCTGGGATACAGAGCTTTTTCAGAGAAGGCAGGAGGGTCCCAGAGTTCAGACAAGGTAGGAGGAAGTCGGTTCCCGGAGTTCAGGCAAGACAAGGCGGATCCCGGAGTTCATGCTGACGCAGGATCCTGGAGTTCATGGCCAGACAGGGTCTTGGAGTTCATGGCCAGGCAGAGTCTTGGAGTTCATGGCCAGGCAGAGTCTTGGAGTTCATGGCCAGACAGGGTATTAGAGTTCATGACCAGGCAGGATCCTGGAGATCATGGGCAGGCAGGATCCTGGAGTTCATGGCCAGGCAGGGTCTTGCAGTTCAAGGCCATGCAGGGTCCTGGAGTTCATGGCCAGGCAGGGTCTTGGAGTTCATGGCCAGACAGGGTCTTGGAGTTCATGGCCAGGCAGGGTCCTGGAGTTCATGGCCAGGCAGGGTCTTGCAGTTCAAGGCCATGCAGGGTCCTGGAGTTCATGGCCAGGCAGGGTCTTGGAGTTCATGGCCAGACAGGGTCTTGGAGTTCATGGCCAGGCAGGGTCCTGGAGTTCATGGCCAGGCAGGGTCTTGGAGTTCATGGCCAGACAGGGTCTTGGAGTTCATGGCCAGGCAGGATTCTGGAGTTCATTGCCAGGCAGGGTATTGGAGTTCATGGCCAGGCAGAGTCTTGGAGTTCATTTCCAGACAGAGTCTTGGAGTTCATGAACAGACAGGGTCGTGGAGTTCATGGCCAGGCAGGACCCTGTAGTTCATGGCAAGGCAGGGTCTTGGAGTTCATTTCCAGACAGAGTCTTAGAGTTCATGAACAGACAGGGTCTTGGAGTTCATGGCCAGGCAGGACCCTGGAGTTCATGGCAAGGCAGGGTCTTGGCTAGGCTAGAGGATGGATCTTTCGGACAAGGAATGCAGTGAACAGAGCCTCTGGCGGGCTGCATAACTCCTGGGCAGAGCTGCCTCCCAGGCAGGAACACGGGACTGGGCAAGACGCGGGAAACCTGAGCAGGTGCGGGGCACATCTCGTCGGAAGCGAGGGGTAGGAATGAGGCAAAGTCCTCCGCCAGGCAACGGTAACCTGGCCTGTCTTAAGTAGGGGACTCGGCCCAGGGTAACTCTGGAACTGACTCACAGAGCTAGTTGATTAGCGGTGAGTGCACCAAGCCGGGGCGAACAGGATGAACAGAACGAATCCAGGCGAAAAGCGCAAGCAGGGCAGCCATGATGAACGGGTAGAACGGGATAGACAGGCAAACAGCGCGATAGCGCCAGCAAGGAAAACCGGACGGAACAGCTGGACCAGAGCGTACAAGAGAAGCAGGACAAGACAAACAGAACGACCCCCCAACTGGACTTTGTTCCGGAGCCCCTTATCTACACCTGCCAGCCGATGGGCATCAGGTGCGCCTCCTTGAGTCCAAAAAGGCACGACGATCCACAGGTGTGACTTATTGGATCAAGATTCAAAGGAGGGACGGCCACAAGACTCGGAGTCCGGAGTCGGCGGACCAGATCAAGTCCTGGACTGCGGGCTCCGGACCGGACCAGAACAGTTTCAGGGTTCACTGAATCGTGGTTGAAAGGAGATGATGCTGGGAGCTCAATGTCCAGGGATACACATTGTATCGAAAGGATAGCCAGGAAGGCAAAGGGGACGGTGTGGTTCTGTTGGTAGCAAAACAAATGGAGTCATTATGAAGAGGTGACCTCGGGTCGGAAGGTGTTGAGTCTTTGTGGATAGAACTAAGGAACTGCAAGCGTAACAAAATCCCCTTATTGGAGTAATATACTATTTAAGATGTGGTCTTTGCAAGTTTCAACGGGAGATAGAAAACTTCTGCCAAAATATCAGTGTTACAATAGCCATGGGCTATATCAATATGCAGGTAGATTGGAAAAATCAGGTTGGTG
Source organism: Hypanus sabinus (assembly GCF_030144855.1). Lineage (NCBI taxonomy): Eukaryota > Metazoa > Chordata > Chondrichthyes > Myliobatiformes > Dasyatidae > Hypanus > Hypanus sabinus. The sequence continues at coordinate 187,443 of NW_026781321.1, forward strand.
TGAGATTCCAAAATGGATAATTCCGATAAAGCCTACGAGATGGCTTTTTTGAGCAGCTGACGGCTGAGCCCACTAAGGAATGAATTAATCTGTATTGGACGTTGTGCAATGAACCAGAGTTGTTTATAAAGCTTAAGGTAAAATAACCCTTAGGGGAAAGTGTTTATTCTATGATTGAATTCACCCTAAAATTAGAAGAAAAAAAGTGAAAGTCAGATGTATCAGTTTTACAATGGAGTAACGGAAATTACAGAGGCATAGAAGAGGAGTTGGCCAGAATTGATTGGAAAATAACAACAGCATGCATGCAGTCAGTTCAGCAATGGTTGGAATTTATGTAGGCAATTCGGAAACGTCCTGATACATACGTCCAAAGAAGAAGAATTAGTCTTAGTGACAAGATAGCACAACCATGGCTTACAATGGCTAATCAAAACCGCCATAAATGCCATATAGGACAGTTAATGCTGCAAAAATTACTAGCAAGCCGAAGCAAAGGAAACTTTTTAAACCAATAGAAGATAACTAAAATGTCATAAAGAAAGTAAAGATGAAGTACAAAAGTAAGTTAGCCAATAATACTAGAGGATACCAAAAGTTTCTTCAGATACATAAAGTGTAAAATCCAGGCGAAAGTGGATATCGGACCACTGGAAAACGATGCTGGAGATGTAGTAATGGGGACAAGGGAATGGCCGACGAGCTCAATGTTTTTGCAACACCGTAGAAGACACTAGCCGTATGGTCGTTGCTCCAGCTGTTAAGGGACATGAAATGTGTGACGTTACCATTACTAGAGAGAAGGTTCTTGGGAAAACTAGAAGGCAGACAAGTTACATAACCAGATAATGTACACACCAGGTTTATGAAGGAGATGGCTGAAGTGATTGTGTGCGCATTATCAATAATCTTGCAAGAATTACATGTTTTCTGAATGGTTCCTGAAGATCGGAAAATTGCAAAAACCTCTCCGATCTCAAGGAGGAAGTGATGCAGAACAAAGGAAATTAGAGACTCGTTAGTCTCATCTCGCTGGTTCGGAAGATGTTGGAATTGATTGTTAAGGATATGATTTCGGGGTACGTGGATGCAGTTAATAAAATTGGCCATAGCAACCAGGGCTTTTCAAGGGGAATCAATCGATATTATGTTCTTGGATTTTCAGAAGAACTTTGATAAGGTGCCACACCTGACGGTGTTTAACAAGCTATGGTATTGTATGAAATATTCGAGCATGGGTAAAAGAGTATCTACTTGGCAAGAGACAAAGAGTGGAAGTATAATGGGGCTTTTCTTCCTGTCTGACGGTGACTTGAGGTTATCGACAGGGGTGCCTCTTGGGACCGCTTATTTTTAATTTAAATGGCAATGATTTGGATGATGGAATTGAGGGCCTTATTTAACTCTTTGCAGAAGACATGAAGATAGGAGGAGGGACAGGTCGTTTTGAGGAATTTGAGGAGCTACAGTAGACCTTAGACATTAGGAATGTGCAAAGAAGGGGTAAATGTAATACAGTATCGAGAAGTAAGCAGCTTGGTAGAAGAAATGAAAATGTTGCCTATTTTCTAAATGAGGAGAAAATACAATACACCGAGGCGCAAAGGGCCTTGGGACTTCGTCTGTAAGACTCCCTACAGGTTAACTTGCATTTTCTGTCTGTGGTAGACCGAGCACGGAAAAGTTACAGCGGAAGTGTGGAAAAGATGCGCGCTATGGTGACTGGGCATTCGGTAGATAGAGCATAGAAATATAGACAACCTGCAGTACAATACAGGCCCTTCGACCCGCAAAGTTGTCCAAAAGCTTAAAAATTAACAGGCTTACCCATAGCCCTCTATTTTTCTAGATATGGGAACGGAAATTAGGATCTATAGATGAGAACAAGATTCCGGGATGTTATGTTGCTTCTCGCGAGCCAGGGTCCGGGAAATCCCGGATACAGTCTCAGCATTCTAAACTGCGAGGGCAAACAGCCAGAACTCGTGGTCCATTTCGGTACCAGTGATGGCGTAGGAGGAGTGACAAGGTTCGGCAAAGAGAGTTCAGGGCGTTAGGTGATGAGTTAAAGGGAGGAACTCCAGCGTTGTAATCTCAGGATTGCTATCAGTGCAACGTGGTATTCAGGCCGGAAGAAAGCTTGTGACTTATGGTTTGGCGAAGGAGGGAGGGCATAAAATTTTGGATCTTTGTGTTTTCTTACAGGGACGTTGGAACCCGAGCAGAAGAGATTGGTTACACATTAACTGGAGTGGAAGTCATATTTTCATCTTCAACAGTGCGGTTTAAACCAGACTTGCAGGGAGATGGGAACCAGAGTGTCAGAGCAGTTCGGGAAGACGTTGTGGAGGAAGATGTTGTGAACAACTCAAGCAAAGTCAGAAACAACAGAAAGTTGAGCATCGTGCGACTCATTTCCAGAGTTGCGTATATTTCAACGCAAGAAGTATCGTACAACAAGCGGATGAGCTCAGGGCATGGATTAACACCCGGAATTATGATCCTCCTGCCATTGTTGCAGGAGTGGTTGGACTGGCAGCTCAATAGTCGGGGGTTCTGTTGTTGTAGACACGAGACAGTGGAGGGGATGAAAGATGGATCCGTCATAGAAACATAGAAAACCTACAGCATAATACAGGCCCTTCGTTTTTGTGCCAAACATGTCCCTATCTTAGAAATTACTAGTGTTACCCACAGCCCTCCATTTGTCTAAGCTGCATGTAGTATCCAAGAGCCTCTTAAAAGATCCTATTGCATCCGCCTCCACCACCGTTGCTGGCAGCCCATTCCACGCACTCACCACTCTCTGAATAAAACACTTACCCTTGACATCTCCTTTGTACCTACTTCCCAGCACTTTGAACCTGTGTCCTCTTGTGGCAACCATTTCAACCTTGGGAAAAATCCAATGACTATCCACACGATCAATGCTTCTCTTCATCTTGTACACCTCTATCAGGTCGTTTCTCATCCTCCGTCGCTCCAAGGAGTTTACTCAAGTTTACTCAACCTTCTCACAAGGCATGCTCCCCAATCCAATAATAATGAGATTATTATGACGTGACACGGCCAAGCAAGGAAATATCTAAACTGACCAAAAGTTACTTCGGAAGATAAAAGATATTAAAGTGAACAAACGTTGTGTGGGAATGTGAGCGACTTTACAGAGCTGGGCGGCTAACAGCACAATACCAGTAATGGAGTGATTGCAACTGGATCTCACAGGTGCATAACTGTTACTTTTATGCACATTCTGTCTCACTCCAATTAGTGCCTACCTTCCTTTGTACAGGTATGTAATGTCTAAAGCACCAGTGTTTGAGTGAATGAGACTCAACAAGTTTTCTCCTGACTGAATCAATGGAATCTCCGAGTCAGAAGGGTTTTCTCCAATTTATGTTCTCAGTCCTCCAGCTGTTTAACTTCTTGTTGTTCCCTCGTCTACATTCGTGGTTTTGGGGTTTTCTTCCAATAAAGCTCTCACCACAGGTCTCACTTTAATCAGAGAGATAATAAAGCACCTTAACAATACAAAGGACGAACAAAATATTTCTGTTCTATGTTCCTAAAGACGAAACTGATAGAAATTTAAATGTGGAAGACAAATATTATAATCCCAGTGAACAAATCTATTAATATCCATTTCATTTCACAAACCTCCACCACCCCCCCCCCCAGCACCATCCTTCCCAACTCTACTGAGCACATGTTAACAGCAATGAAATGCTCTTCGTCCATGAAGCCCAAGTCCTGACATTATTATTGTGAACCTCGTTAGCAAAAGCTGTACAGAACATATTTCCAGGAATGACAGGTAAATTGGTACCTGCATAATTTACTGATAAAAGCTGAGGTTTCATTTCTGCTCTTCTAACTATCACAAAATGACGGCCTATCCACAGACCTATCTCCAAGAGATTTAAATGTTTCCAGAGTGAAAGTAATAAATTGAAACAGAAATTACTAAAAAAGCTCAGCAGGTAAGGAACAGCTGTGGGAAGAGGAACAGATCTAACCATTCGGCAATCAGAGATTCCCCACAAGCACTGTTTATCTGCCCGAAACCTCTCCCTCATTGCGGGAGGAGTTCCATCCAGATCCACCTGTAGAAGCGCAATCTATCCGAAAGACAAACTCTGCAAGTTCCATATTCCTGGAGTCCCTATACCAGCATTATAACCCATGGTCCTAAACTCCCAGGACTCTGTGCTGACGGTAATATGCTATAATGTCTCAACTATTTCCAGTTCAAGCCCAAGACTCCTCCATTAACCCGTGACGAAACTGAAAACTGATGACACTTTTCTGGACAGGAATCGGGCTTGAATCCCGGGTACGGGAACAAAGTGTGTACAGATACATTTCAACTTGTTTACACAGTTATATTGAGCACATTTGTTCATTATTTTATTGTGGAGTGGGATTCTTCCCAGGTAAATTAGCCGGCATATTTCCGGTAGTGTAACAGGAGGAAAATGTCTTTAATGTAAAATAGTAAACTTGGAACTCAGTTGAGATCTTTCATTTCTTCTGATGCACAACTATTCACTGAGTGCAAGTTGTCTGTGACATCCTGAGCAGATTTGCAGAGATTCAATCCCAACATTCATTAGTTTTCTATTCATTCCAACACAGGCATCATATATTCCATACAGTAAATGATCAAGGCATTTACTGAGGGGCAGTGACCAGAGAGAGATGAAAATCTTCAACACCCCTTGAACCTGTTACACCTGCGACTGATGAAGTGGATCACCAGAACGAACCAGAAAAGTAAACAGCAGACCAAACCTCAAATCATCTGAGTTTCATTATGAACACAATGAACACTGGGAACTCAACTCTTTGGTAATGGGGCAGCTAAAATTCCAGTTGTGGTTTCAACCATGTCTCGAGGTGCATTCAGTAAATCCGCTGATTGCTTCAGTTCTACGGAACTTTCAGCAAGTGTAGAGCTGGCTGAAAATCAAAATTTTAATTGCAGGATACGCCCTGTCTGCCCTAATTATCGGTAATGGGTTATTATACAATACATTGCAATACAATATTATAAAATACAATGATATCCATGAATTTTCTTTCTTTCCTGAATTAAATGTCAATAATTCTATCAAATTAATGTACTTTCGAGAAGCGGAAAACTTTTGTTGACAATACAGGCGAAATTCCAAACAGATTGTTGGATGGAGGAGAAGGGTCCTATTTACAACTGAATGGACTGTGAGGCTGTGCCCTCAGATCCTGGACTCCCCTGATGATGAAAACATCTTCTTCCCGTCCGCGTATCCAGGCATACAAGGTTTTCCTATAGCGCCAACTCACCTCCTTAGAGAACAGGCCCAGATCCAGCAAATGTTCCTCATGCATAAAGCTTTTCGTTCCAGAAAACCTTCTTGAGAACTTTGTAAACAAAAACTACAATGAGCACATTTCCAGGACTAACAGACCTTTTGCTAGCAAGAAAATTTATTTATCATACCCGATGGTTCCTTACTGCCCCATTCACTGTCACAAAAGAACTCCTGAACATCTAGGTATGGAGCCGAATGGGATGGGGGAGATCGACAATGACTTTCCTTTACATCTATTTACATGGGAGACAGATACACAGATTATTGAAATGAAGAAAGGTTAGTCAAGTCCTAGAAGGTGTACAGATTGCAGAACAGCAGCTTGCTGTCTAGAGGTAAATTTAAATGGATAAATCACAAAGGCCGGACAACGTGTTCGCTCTTAGCCTCTGAGGCGCTAGTGCTGAAACTGTTCGAGCGCTTGCACTGACATTCAAAATGACCAAGAATGTGAGGACAGCTAGTTTTGCTTATATATGTTAGAAAGGCTCGAAATATTAGAACGGATATTATAGGGACGTGAGCCTGCCATCCGTCTTGTGTTTGTCGTTGTAAGGTATTTAAGAAACGGAATGTATAGGATTTCGGACGACTGGCCGAGGATTAGACAAACTGGCAGGTCATATCTAATCAAGTTATTGAGATTTTGAGGAACTTATAATAAGATTGATGATGGGAAAGTGGGTGTCATTGCCTACATTGACATTTACAGGGCGATTGACAAAGTTCTGCATGGGAGGCTAGTCCGAAAGGGAAAGATCATTGGAACTCAGGATGAAGCAAGTGGAGAAAACAGAGACTGCTTGCAGATCGTTGACTGTCCAAATGGAGGCATGAGTTTCGCGAGGTACTGCAGGGAAATCGACTGGAAGTTTGGCATTGATATTAATGATTTAGATGACAGTTGAAAATGTGGCAAACTGGAGCAGCAAATATGTGGATTATACCGAGATAGGATGTAGCAGGCAGTGAGCAAGGCTGCCAAAGGTGCATTGTGCTCTGGACCAGCTGGGAAGTCAGGTTACAAAATAGTAGAGGGAATTTAATACCGACAACAGCGAATTGTTGGAATTTAGCAAGATAAACCAGGGTATGACTGACACTGTGAATGGGAAATATTTTCCGTGTATGACAAAATAAACTGACATTGCTATACAGATTCACAGTCTTTGAAAATGGTCCCACAGTTAGCTGTATTAACAAGCTACAAATGAAAGGCACACTCAAACGATAAGGAACCGAAAATAAACGAAAGGGGAAATGCCTGATTTCACATCATCTGCTGTGAGTTTCATTATGACAATGATTAATACTGCAATAAATTTGTAACTGTGAAACTAATATTGTAATGGCTGATTTCCATTAAATCGCTGGTAGTTCTTGCTACAACATCTGAGTCCTGAATGATTCATTGCGACAAGAGGTGCAAATGATACATATCATTGAGGTGGCGGGATATAGGCTGGACTGAGGTTCAACACGATGGTAGGTATATATCGTTCAGGTGGCGGGATACAGGCTGGACAGCGGTTGAGCAAAATGCCCGATATATATTATTGAGCTGGTGCGATGCAGGCTGGACTGAGGTTGAACGGGATGTTTGATATATGTCATTGACATGACAAAAAAAAAAAGGATAGAGCCTGAACAAAATAAGCTGAATTGCCAAGGTGATAGAAGGGATCAAGGACACTCACAGATGGTCCTCCAGCAATACAACAGATACTAAATTTATAATACCTTTTATTACATACAAATATTCTCAAATGAGAGAGATGGAACAAACAATAGGGACTTTGTCATGTGACCTTTGACCCTCAGCAAATTTCATCAACCTGCCGTAGACAGTATCCCCAACAGGATACCTTAAGTGTTCGGACGGCTCCTGCTTTACTCGTGACTTCAAGGAGCTGCCGAGACCTGTGGACGGCTGAGGGCATCAGGAAAACCAGACTACCTGCCGGTGACTGTGTCTGAACTTTCAGTTGTATCAGCAAAGCAGGCAGCATAGCCTTACAATCCTGGATATTCTCGCTTTCCATCTGGGGTGAAGAATAAACACTGAAAAACACAAACCACCAGATTCAAGGACGCCATCCATTCTGCTGTTATAAGCAAATTGAATGGTCCCCAACTAGATAAGATGCATTTTAACCTCACAATGTAACTTGCTATGATCTTGCACCATATGCCTACTTGCTCTTCAGTTTCTCTGAAACAATAATACTTTGTTACACACTGTTATTGTTTTACCTTATATCACCTTAATTTACTGTTGTGTTCTTTTGATCTGTATGATGCTATGCAAAACAAGATTTTCATTGCACATCGGTACATGCGAATAACAAACAGATTTCCAATTTTAATTGTGTGGAGATAATGGACAAGCTGGGCTCAAAATTAAAAAAAAATGTCAACAGGCACAAAGAGTCTTGGCAGTGCTTGTGCAAGTTCCTTACAAGTTAATATATAGGTTTATTTGTAGTAAAGAGGGCAAATGCGATCTCTGCATTCGTTTCAAGAGAACTGTAATATAAAAGAAGTCATGTACAGTTGAGAGTTTATAAATTCCTGATGATGCAACGCTTGGAGTATCCTTAGCAGGTTTCGGCCCCTAACATGAGAAAGGATGTGTTAAAAATTGAGTGATTTAGAAGAAGTTTCAGGAAACTGATTCCGAGTCTAATTCAAAAAGAATGTGTTCCTGTGATGTACTATTCTACGTTCTCTGATATGTTCTATCTCCATTCGACCATACGATATAGGAGCCGAATTAGGCCATTTGGCCCATCGTGTCCACTGTACAGTTTCATCATGACTGATCCAAGTTTCTTCTCATTCCCAATCTCCTGCCTTTTCACCATACCCTTTCATGCTCTGACCAACCAGGCATCAATCAACCTCTGTCTTAAATATACACAAAGATTTGGCCACCACAGCTGTCTGTGGCAAAATAAAACTTCCACGGATTCAACATACCATGGTAAAATAAATTCCAGCACACTCCGTTCTAATAGGGCGCCTCTCTTTTCTGAGGTACTGTCACCTGCTTGTAGATTATCCCACCAGAGGAAACACAGAATAGAGGGAGTACAGAAAAGATTTACTGGAATGTTACCTGGGTTTCAGCACCGAAGTTACAGGGAAAGTTTGAACAAGTTAGTTCTTTTTTCTTTGGATCGTAGAAGATTGAGGGAGGACTTGATAGAGGTATTTATAATAATGAGGGGGATAGATTCAGTTGACCCGGATAGGCTTTTTCGATTGAGAGTAGGGGAGATTCAAACAAGCGAACATGATTTGAGAGTTAGGGGCAAACGTTTAAGGATAACACGAGCGGGAATTTCTTTACTCAGAGAGTGGTAGCTGTGTGGAATTAGTTTCCAGTAGAAGTGGTAGAGGCACGATCGATATAGTCATTTGAAGTAAATCTAGCTAAGTATATGGACAGGAAAGGAATGGAGGGTTATGGGCTCAGTGCGGGCCAGTGGGACTAGGTGAGAGTAAGAGTCGGCACGGACTAGAAAGGCCGAGTTGGCCTGCTTCCGTGCTGTAGTTGTTATATGGTTATATATGGTTATCATCTCCACAGCAAGTCTATCAAGGCTTTTCACCACTCGACGGGTTTTAAAAAGGTCACCCTTCATTCTTCTGAATTCCGGTGAATACTGGCTCAGAACTATCAAACGTGCTTCATATGACAAGACATTCAATCGTGGAATCATTTTTGTGAATAACCTTTGAATCTTATATATTTTCAGCACATTCATTTCGAAGATAAGAGGCCCAAACATGCTCACAATACTCCAAGTGCGGCACAAAGACCCCCAAGTACCTTTGCATCTCAGTTTATTTTTGTATGTAGAAAATAGCTATCCCTTTCATTTCGTCTACCAAGATGAATGACCATATACTTCTCGTATATTGTATTCTACTTCTTTGCCGAGTGTCCTAATCTGTCTATGTACTTCTGTACCTTTTCTAATTCATCAAAACAAAGGCCCCTCCGCCTATTTTCATACGGTCTGCAATCTTTACAACAAAGACATCAATTCCATCGCCCAAATCTTTAACATATGACGTAGATATAATCAGTCCCAACACACACTCCTGAGGAACACCACTAGTCACTGGAAGCCATTCAGAAAAGGTTCATGCTGTTCCTACGCTTAGCTCCCTCCCAATTAACCACTGTTTTATCCATGTCAGATTTTTTTCTCGCAATACTGTGATCTCGTAGCTCGTTAAACAGCTTTATGTCTGACAACATAACAAAGATCTTCTGAAAAGCCAAATACACAGCATCAACCTATTCTCCTTTCTATATTATGGTTGTTATTTCTGCAAAGAACTCCATCAGATTTGTCAGGCAAGATTTTCCCTTGAGGGAATCATGCCGACTACGGCCTATTTTATGTCTGGTCTCCAAGTACCCTTAATAACAGACTCCGATATCTTTTCAAATACTGAGATCAGACAAACTGGCACCATTCCTTTCTCCAAGAGTGAAGTGACATTTGCAATTTTCCAGTCTTCTGGAACCATTAGAGAAGCTAGTAATTCTTGAAAGGAGGTTATTAACGTCTCACGATCTCTTCAGCGACCGCTTTTAGAATTCTGGGGACACGCCATCTAGTCCAGGTGACATATCTAAGTTCAGACCTTTCAGTTTCCCAAGAAATCTCTCTCCAGTTATGGTAACTTCACACACCTGATGCCCCCTGACAGCTGGAACTACCAATATACTACCACTGTCTTCCTCCATGAAGACGGGTGCAAAATACTTATTCAGTTCGGCCCCCATTCCTTGTCCCATTTACTATATCCCCAGTTTGCAGCGTTCCGATATCCAGTCGTGTCTCTCTTTTACACTTTATGCATCTGAAGAAACGTTTAGGAACCTCTTTAGTATTATTGGCTCGATTACTTTGGTATTCAAACTTTACATTTTTAATAACTTTTCTTGTCTTCTGTTTGTGTTTGCAACCTTGCCAACCCTCCAGCTTCCCACAAATTGCTGCTCTGTAATTTCCCATCATTTCCAATCAATTCTGGCCAATTTCCCTTCTCATACCTCTGTAATTCCCTATATACCACTGTAATGCTGGTACTTCTGTAATACCGAGACGTCTGTCTTTACCTTCTCCTTCTGCAGTTTCTGTTTGGTTTCCACTATCTGACCGAAGGGAACAGTGAGAGGGACTTTCCAAACACTGATTGAACACTAACCCCCGGTCCATGTTTACTGCTGCAAACACGGAACAGCCCACTAACTCACAGCCACTCACTGTGAGGGAAGGAAGGGCAACTTATTCCCTTCTTTGTTTCCAAAGGGACTCCAGAACCAAACATGTGAGCACAGAGCATTAACACTAACGCATTACCTCATACGCCTGAGCAGCGTGTACGAGGGGTCTTTTATACGTGTCAAAACCTTTGTGATATACCAGAGGTTCGCACATTTTTTCCCTTGCCTCACACAGCAGAGTGTAATCAGAATTCCCGCAACCCGTGCTTATCTGTCCGAGACGTCTGCTTTATCGCGGAGGGAGGAATGCCCAGTGCCGTCTGTAGAAGCAACAAGATGGTCCAACACCCCCAGGACTCCTTTCTGCCGCTAATGTGCTGCAGCGTCTCAGCTATACACAGTTCGAAAAAATAACACTCCTCCACCTACACATTCTACATGACAGAATTGTAACCTGAGGAACCGTTGTCTGGACGGGGATCGGGTTGACCTCTGCGCCATGGTTCACAAAATGGCCCCGGATACATTATACCTTGTCTCCACAGATAAATTCGGCATATTGTTGATCATTTTATTGTTGAGTGGGATCTACACCAAATCAGTTAGCCGCCACGTTTCCCGTAGTGGAGCAGGAACAAAATATTATAATACTAAATGGTAAATATAGCCCTGGAAACAGAGTATAAGGGTTTTTTTCTTTCCTTTTGATGTACAGATATTAACTGATTGCAAAATGATTGTGACATTCTAGAAAGATTTGCATAAATGCAATCCCAACGTTGATTAGTCATCATATATTCCATACAGTAAATGCTCAAAGCATCCTCTAATCCACACTGGATCCTGAGGCCACTGAATCTCCACTAAAGGGCTGTGACTACAGAGTGTTAAAAAGCTCCAACACTCTTTGTAGTTCTGGTGGGCTGTTTCCCTGGTGACTGAGGAAAAGCCCCACCAGTATTAAACGAAAAATGAAGTGACGTTCTAAACCACATATGCTCTGAATTTCCTTATGACCACAATGAATACTGAACACTTAGCCAATTTGGTGAAAATACCAGTTGCTGTTTCGACCCTTCCGAGGTGCATCCAGTCAATCTGCTGCTAGTTCCAGCTCTACACATCTAAAGAGAAGCTGTTTCAAATTAAAAGACTTTGTTGAATACGATCAATCTGCTTCAAATGCCGATAATTTGTTATTTACAAAACACATTATATTGTGTTGATATTCCTGACGTTTCCGTCTTTGCTTAGTTAAGCGATGAAAAAGTTTATCAAATTTCTGTACATTTGAATTACGTAAACCTGCATTTGACAATACAATCAAGTTCGACCCCTGCTACTGGATAGAATGATGGAGGATAAGGTTGCTAGATAGAACTAAATAGATTGTGAGGTTTTCTTCCTAGTTCCTGGACCACTACTGATGAAAACAGCTTCGACGGTCCATTCTGCCATGTACTTAAGAGACAGAGAAAGAGTCGATAGAAATGAGGAAACGTTCGTCAAGTCATGTACATAAACATATACTGTTTACAGAACAGGCGCTTGCTCTCTTGAAGTGAAATTGAACGTTTAAATCTCCAGGGCCTGACAACGTGTTTCCTCTGAGCATTTGCGACGCCAGTGAGACGCTCAATTTAGATTCATTCTCTAACAGCGCAGAAACAGGTCTTTCAACCCATTCGTGCTATTCCCTACAATATCCAATCCACTTTCACCCCCGTGTAATTTCCCCTGGAATCTTTCAAACAGTAAAGCCTCGCTTTATTCACACTCCTTGTCTCTTACATATCAACTACTGCGTAATCCATGCTAGAATTTCTCCTGTCATAACCCGGGTTTGTAGCTTGTAGCTCTTACCCTACTAGGTGGTGCAGCATTCAATTAAACGTCTTGTCGTTCTAGCTAACAACACCGATTCCTGGAAAACTCAGTGAGATAGAATGTGCAAGATAACACTTCACAATGAGTCAAATGTTACAGGTAACTTTACTGATATACTGTACATCATTGAGGTGGGTACACACGGGCTGGAGAGAGGTTGCACAAGATGTGAGTGAATGAGGAGATGGAGCCATGTGAGTGAGGGATCAAGGACAGTCACTGGTGGTTATTCAGCGATACACGGGCACTGAATAAAACGTTAGAAAAAGATACTAAAATGACAAGCCTAGATCAAACAACAATAACTTTGGCTTAGGCACATTGCCCCTCCCCAGACCTTATCAAAACGCCATATAAAGTGTCCCATCCCGGCACATAACGCCTTCATAAGGCTACCATCTACCCTTGACTGCAAGGAACTGCAGGAAACTGTGGGCACCGCTGAGGACATAACGGGAACCAGACTCCCCTCCCTGGACTGTGACTGCACTTCCCATTGCATCCGTAAAGCAGGCAGTATCAAAGATCCTCATAACCCTCGCTATTCTCTCTTCTCAGCCGGATGGAAGATGTTAAAATAACATTGAAAACACATAGCACCAGACTCCAGGAAACCATTCAGGCTGCTGTTGTAAGCACATTGAATGTTCCCCGGTGATAAGTTGGACTCTTGATCCCACAGTCTAACTCGATGTACACTGTACACTTCTGACAAGCCCAGATAACTGGAAAAAGCTTATTTCTTGCATTTAATGGGGTTATAAAACAGAAAACACTGACTGCGCTTCGGCAAGTCGGAACAGTGGCATGGATTCAACAAAAATAAATACAACGATGGCCACCCAGAACGAGAGGCCGTGAGAGATCTGGATCTCACTGCCTTGTCTGAACGGGTGAAAGATGGATCTACTCAGACAGATGGAGCAGTGTCCCGAAAGTGCGATTACTCGGGTTAACCTTCTCTGTCTGCAAGAACACAACAGGTGGAAGGGCCGCTTCCCGCGCCCTGGAATGATGTAAAATCATTGTAGACACTGGCTATCGATCCAGGTGAAGTTTGGACCCGATACGGGACCGGGTGAGGAAGGTAATGTTCCCGGGATAAACCTCAGTGGATGAGTGCGGTCTCGGTATCACCACCCCATCTCGCTCCCAGGACCAGGGCAAGAGGGGCTGAGCGGCGGCTCATCTCAGTCGGTATGTTGTGAAGGTCCCACAAGTCAGACCGACCCCGGCAGGTTCTGTCCAGCAAGCGCAGAGAGGCCGCCAGATCGGGGAAGTTAACTGGGTGCATTACCTTACATCAGACGTCCACACTGGGGACCAGCCTCAGTACTCACCGATGAGAACTTGTTTTCACGCCCGGACAGTGAACCCTCCCCCGGATTCCCGACTCTGGGGGTGATGGTCGTCTCCTAATCCGGATCCTACAAACGACCCGCCGCCGCCGCCGACCCGCTTCAACACAGAACTGAAGGGAAGTCTGGACCGTAATCTATATCATCAGAGCTGGGGGCGGAGCCTCGGAAACAAGGCAGATCTGCGGTAAAATGGGAGCGGGGAAAGGACTCTCGTGACTTACACATACATGTACGTCCGTGAAATTTCGCAAGATTTTGCAATTTTCTCGGTCAGCTGAGATTCTAACAACAAAACTTTCTTAAGAATACAGCATGCGAATACATCACAGATCTTGTAGGTAACTTTAGATATACTGTTACGTATTCAGGCAACAATAAATGTATGAGTTCGGCAAGGGTTTTTATAACAAACAACACGTTTATTAAACACAGAAAACAAACCCCCCAAAAGTAAACAAACACCAACGTAACCGGAAATCAACTGCTGTGCGGCAGCTCAAACGGTTCTTAAAGCGATATTGCAAAAACAGTTCTTTAAAGTGGTATTGCCAAAAGTTCGAAATGCTCACAGTCCATTTAAAAGGAGAGACTTTATAAGACGATTTAAATTCTCTTTCACGTCGCTTTGCTTCGATCCCCGGCGTCGAACCTTTCCCACGAAGAGTTTACGAAACGGAACGGCTTAAAGGCACTGAACTTTCCTTCCACACTATCCTCAATCCTTTCTGTTATTCCCAGGGATTAACACGAGAATAGTCAACGAAATCCTTCCCAATAAGGATCAAACAAAGGCCGAACCCGTTTCACCGTAGAAATCGATTCTCCTCGATCTTTAACTCCCGAACTCCGATCTTCACTCTCCACTGATTCTCAACCTAGCAGAATTGTAAAGAACCTGCTGGCAATGACCTTTTAAACTTTAGGCATTAGATAAAACTTCATCTTTCAACTAAACTGCGTTATCACAGTAAATCACGCAGTAGCATGAAGTCAACTTGGCAAATCCAGCCACGAACTGCCCGTCCTCACAGGGTGGGGTCTTCCTTTTATAACCTGAAAAAAAACCTGTCACTTGATCTCTGCTGGCGGGAAAATGACGTCAATCCACCATCACAAGACCATTACCTCAAGTCCAGTATAGCTTCAACCCCAGTCACGTGACAAAGGTACCACTGTCATGTACCACAAGTACGTAACAATACAAACATGACAGATTGTACCGCAGTCGACTGAGCACACATCCTTCAGGTGTGCCTGTGTTAACTCTCAGCGAGCAAGAAGTAGTTTTTACTGATCTGTATTGACTGTGAACTCCCGCCGAGGGAACTGCGGATCCGTTTGCAGAGAGAGGAGCGGAGCCCGTCTGAATCTTGTTGATTCGTACTGAGCGGATGATGGTGTGAAACGCCGAGTTCCATCGGGAACAGCAGCCTGAGGTGTTGTTGCTGTTTGTGTGGGGTTGTTTCGGAGTGGAGAGCCGGTGGGAGTGTATCACTGAGACTTGAATCCCCGTCAAGCAATGATTAAATCCGACCAGTGTCTATTTTTAGAATCATCGGTCCGTCCGTGATTTTCAAACTCCTGCAACCCTTCGATATTTCCAACAACTACTCTGTTTGTTCCTGTCTCCTCTACTCAGTTAAATTGTCGGCATGTTTTGTTTCTCTGTTCCTGCTAGTTCTGTTCTCCTCAAATCTGTCTGTCCTTAACCATTCATGATCCCACGTAACAAACCTGCAGAAAACAAGGGAGCGGATTGCGTGCAACGGGAGGGGGGGGGGGGAGATGCGCAAGTCCGCACAGAAAATGCACAGACACCTTTATGACCCCAGGGACACGAGGAGCCTGTGGCGAGGACACACACCAGAACGGATTGCAAGTGGCCTCCATTCCTCACAGGCTGAATGCTTCCTGTGCACAATTTAACCAATTCAATGTCGTGCCGCTGAGGTGAGGCCTCCTCCCTTCCAGAGGAACAGACACTCAGTCTGGCCGGAGCCGAGGTGAGGAGGACGCTACCCAGGGGAAACCCACGCAAACCCGCAGAGCCGGACAATTTACCCGGGCAGGGGCAAAGGGACCATACTTCCCGGGTAACAGAAGTCACCCCTCCACCCCACCACTCCCCAGGGACGGATTAACCTAGTAGCAGAAGTAGCAGATGCGACCCGCCCTCACTAAATGCTTGCAAGCTGCAGCCTGGTGAAATCGGCATCTCACCGTATTCTCACCACTGTCAGAGTGAGTTTTGGGTCGACGATTCATTTACACTTAAGTAAATGACTTCAGCCATCTGTTTTTGACAAAGTACTGTGGATTGAGTTCCTGCATTTCCGACAAACTGTGAACGCAGTTTCATTCTGATATTAAAGTCGTGCACTTTGTTTTGGGGAACTTCCTTTGATTCTGAGAGCAAACTGAGACTGACAGTGCCAGCTCCGGGTAGCAACCCGTTCTCAAACACACTCTCAGCCAATCAGCGAGTACTGCTGGGAGAATCATGCTCTCATTGGCTGAGTGGTGTCAGTGGGCGGGACGATGTGCGATCGAAGCGGTCTGCGGAGCGGCCGGAGATTGGGAGCTGCACTTCGGTTGAAGGCTGCAATACCGGACGGGGTCTAGTTGCGCATCTATTTGTCACTCATGGTTACCAACTGCGGTGGAGAATGCTCATTTTCAAAACAGAAAAGCATTAAAAATGAACTAAGGAGCACCATGGGTCAAAACAGATTGAACAATCTCACACCAATGAGTATTGAACATGAACTTCTGCGTGAAATAGACATTTCCAGTAAGATCGACAAACTTGCTCATGCCAAATCTAGAAAATCTAACTTTTAAATTGTAGTTTTGTTACTTTTGACATTTGAAATTGATACCTGCATGTAAGTAATACTATTACTGAATTGCGGGACATTTGTCGTATTATCTGGCTGTATAGCAAATGAAAAAAATTCAATTACTTTACTGTGCAAGTAAATAATTTATGTTTTAATACGTATGTGCATGTTTTTAAATTTAGGGCACCTTTGTAGCATATGCTACAGGACCCGCACTAGCTTAATCCCGCCCCGCCGCTGCTCCTCTGGGTTGTAGAAACATAAAAGCATAGAAAACCTAAATAAAATGCAGGCCCTTCGGCCCACAGTGCTGTGCCGAACATGACACTACATTAGAATTACCTCGGTTTTACCCACAGCCATCTACATTTCTAAGCTCCGTGTCGCCATCCCGGAGTTAAAAGATTCCACCACCGCGGTCGGCAGCCCATTCCACTCACTCACCGCTCTCTGTGTAAAAAAAAACACATACCGCTGACATCTCCTCTGTACCTACTTCCAAACACCTAAAAATATGCTCTCTTGTGCTAGCCATTTTAGCCCTGGGAGAAAAAGCCTTTGACTATCCACACGAACAATAGCCATATAACAATTACAGCACGGAAACAGGCCATCTCGGCCTTCTAGTCCGTGCCAAACGCTTACTCTCACCTAGTCCCACCAACAGGCACTTAGCCCATAACCCTCTATTCCTCTCCTGTCCATATACCTATCCAATTTTAAATGACAATATGCAACCTGCCTTTACCACTTCTACTGGAAGCTCGTTCCACACAGCTACCACTCTCTGAGTAAAGAAGTTCCCCCTCGTGTTACTCCTAAACTTTTGCCCCCGAATTCTCAACTCGTCCTCTTGTTTGAATCTCCTCTACACTCAATGGAAAAAGCCTATCCACGTCAAATCTGTCTAACCCCTCATAATTTTAAATACCTCTATCAAGTTCCCCCTCAATCTTCTACGCTCCAAAGAATAAAGACCTAACATGTTCAGCCTTTCCCTGTAACTTAGGTGCTGAAACCCAGGTAACATTCTGGTAAATCTTCTCTGTACTCTCTTTATTTTGTTGACATATTTTCTATAATTCGGTGACCAGAACTGTAAACAGTTCTCCAAATTAAGCCTGACCAATGCCTTGTACAATTTTAACATTACATCCCAACTCCTATACTCAATGCTCTGATTTCTAAAGGCCAGAATACCAAAAGCTTTCTTCATCAACCTATCCACATGAGATTCTACCTTCAGGGAACTGCACCATTATTCCTAGGTCATTCTTCTACAGCATTCCTCAATAACTGTCAATATCTTGTACGCCTCTATCCGTTCGCCTCTCATCCTCGGTTATCCGGACTCTGTACTCAGTCCGCCGCTATCCAAACTGCTGTCTGATGTCAACACTGCCAGATTCAGCTCAATCAACATCATCAGGTTCTGTGATGATATTGCAGTGGTCGGTATCATCAGCAACAATGGTGAATCAGCACACGGAGAGGAGGTTGAGAGGTTTGTCAAATGGTGCGAGAACAACTGCACGAGTGTCAGCGTGGAGACGAGAAAGCGAAGCGATGTTGGGGGACCAAGAAGGCAGAGATCGACCACTTTCCATTGATCATCAATGGTTCTGCTCTGGAGAGGGTGGAGAGGATGATGTTCTTTGGTGTGCACATAACAAACGATCTAACCTGGACCCACAACACCTCCACACAAGTCAAGAGGCCACAGCAGCGTATACTGGAGCACCATGGAGAGCGTCATGTCCGGCGCCATCTTTGTATGGTACGGAAGCTGCAAGGCATCGAACCACAAGACAATACAGGGGAGAGTAAAAACATCCGAGAGGTTGATCGGTGTCTCACTCGGCCCTGTTTGTGACACTTTCCGAGAGCGTTGCAGACGAAGGGGCCAAAGCATTGTTGACAATCCCTACCAGCCAACCCATGATCTCTTTGACACACGGCGGTCAGGATGAAGGTGCATGCATATTAGCACTAGGAATGCCGGGTAATAACTTCTTCCCTCGGGTTGAGAGACTAATGAATATCCCACCACCACTGAGGTCTCGTCACTTGACAGCGAGCTGGTTACTAAATGTTTACTGTTTCCCAGTGCTGGGCTTTACTGCACGCACTTTGTATTCCATTAACCGGATTATAGTACAATATATTGGTTTGTCTGTTGTGTGTGATATAGGATTTTTGGTTGCACCAGGGTCCTGAGGAAGGTTCTATCGCTTGCGTGGAGAAATTTGGTCAGCTGGGCTGGGTGAATTCGTTTGCGGGAGTATAGCTTCCGTGTTTGTGTTGCGTAATGTCTGGATCAGTATAAAACCCTGATGGCGCCCTCTAACGTCGACAAAATACTACGTCGTACTGCCCACTGGCCTTCAGCGGTACACCACGAGGCCACGTGACTATAGTGTTTTTTTTCCCTCAGCTTGTTCAGAACAATACCAAATAATTAAATGTTTACAAACCACACCCGTTAGAATCAACCATAAGGATTGTAAGCGAGGGCGTTTCTCTCCGGAGGGACTGCTCTCCATGTCACGTAAATAAAGAGTCTCCTAACGAGAACCCAGGTCCCAGTCTTGTGTGGAAAGGAAAATCCCTGACAATCTGGCGGCGAGGATTGGATCCCTGTGTACGGGATCCAGCTGAACCCCGACAGAGTAATTGGCCCCTCGGACAGGAATCTCATCCCTGCCTGTAAGACTTCCCTGAGAGACGGGAATCAAGATCAGGACCAGGGCGAGGCGGGAGTAAGGCCGCCCCTGACCGGCCGGTGCCCAGTTCCTGAGCTCTGGTAAGAACAAGAATGAAACTGGGAGAGGAGATCAGACCTAATTGACGATATATTTCTGTTAAATTTAAGGGGAACCTGGTATCTGTATATCTTAATCAGCTGATTACGAAGCACAGTTAGCATAGGAAATAGAACGTAGAATACTAATAACTGGAATAAACGATGATAGAAATACATGTTAAAATGGGAAACGAGGCCAGTAAGTCTTGGTCAAGCGAACTAGAAAAGAACAAAGGACGCCCCGGTGAACGGCACCCTGCTGATCCGAACACGGAGACCCCAGTGAATAAGGACACGGAGGGGAAGATTGCAAAATATAAGAACACAGAACAATTATTGTGGGACACGTTAACTCCATCGGGTTCGTCCGCCTATAAGGTTTGGTTGAAAACAGGGGACAACAGGTACCCAGCTACCTTTTCTAGTGATTTACGTGTTGGATCAGGTAGATTGGCCCAATGGAGTCTCTTTCGGTTTGGTAAAATTCGGATATCGGAAGGAAGAATCTGAGAATGGGCGTGGGGATCCTAATTGGGAACTGACTTACATGGTTTTCTGAATGGGAAGAGGTGGAAAGCGGCACCGGCGCCCAAAGGTAAAGACCAAGAAATGGGAGAATAATAGTCCAATGGCAGATTCTAACGTCAGTCCGAAGCCCCATTGGGAGGTCTGTAAACTCAGCTGGCGCCTCCGCCGCCCTATGACTCCCCATAAATAGTATCGAGATTATAGAAATGGCAGCGGGATTGCCACAATAAAGACCCCAGAACGGATAGCTAGCCCAGGGTGTGACGGAACCAGATGTTCGCTGGCCTGGTATGGAACCCTGCCCCCTTGCCCTATTCTTCCGGAGCCTACGGGCGGGAACGGACGCTCTGTTCACAGAAGGTCGAGTTTCCACCAGGCAGGGGAGAGGGACCTCTCAAATCCCATGGATAATAGTGGATGATACCCCTAATTTAAAACCCTGGACCACGGCTGACGTTCGCAGTCCGATCAGCGACGCCCCGGATCCACTAAAAACCTGTAGCTTTTCATAATTAGCTCACTCGGAACTGTCAAATGTTTAACCCGCTGCCTGGAGATTTACGGGCGCTCCTCCGTATCATATACGGAACTTCCTGGACTGGGAGGAGACCAACTTCTCGCTGCCAAGACTACTCCCGAGAGAGACTGGCCAGCGTCAGTCGGAGAGGAAGCCCGACGGGCTATGGAAAGGAGGGTACGCGAACTTAAAGCCCCTATCCTTGCCACAGGGATTAACACAAAAATATCAACATCACACAATAAAAAAAAACAAATTCAAGAGAACTAAAGCAGAAAATGTCAACAGAAACCAGGAACTATCCAAAACATTCCAGGAACCTGCAAAATTTTTATTCAATCTGATTACTCACGCAGGCGCCATCTAGTGGCGCGCATCGTTCACCAAAATCTCTCTTTAAAATAAAATTCACGAAAGATACCAGACTTTATTCTAAATACATTTCTGAACAATTTTAGGGTCAGAGTCCTACAATTATTTTACGACCAATGCATTAATAGAGATAGTGCGATACATCATACACGTCCGGATATAATCGTAAGTCCCTTGGAAGATGATAAGATGATATTGATATTGTTGATAAGGAAATGACATTGAACGACTATTTTGTGCCGGTCTGCAAGGTGCAGGACACGTCTAATATGCCAATCTGGGATGTTATGAACGAAATCGGAGGTGAGGACCTCGATAAAATCATTGTCACTAAAGAGAGAGTGATGTGAAAACGAGGGCCTGAAGGTAGCTAAGTCCCTTGGTCCTGAAGCGATGCATCCCAGGGTGTTGTAGGAATTGTCGGAGGTTATAGTAGACGCGTTGGTAATCATTTATCAAAACTCTCTAAACTCTGGGCAGGTCCCGGCGGATTGGAGGACAACAAATGTCACGCCACTTCTTAAAAAAGGCTGTAGGTAAAAGACGGGCAATTATAGGCCAGTCAGCTTAACCTCTGTAGTCAGGTTAATGCTTGAAACTGTCATTAATTTAGAAATAGCGAAACATTTAGAAAGGAGTGGTTCGATTAGACAGACGCAGCATGGATTCAGAAAGGACAGTTCCTGTTTGACAAATTTACTGGAGTTCTTTGAGGACATAATGAGTGCAGTGGATAGAGGGGAAGTCTTGGATGTCGTATACTTGGATTTCCAGAAGCCGTTCGATAAGGTGTCCCACAAGAGACTTATAAATGAGATTCGGATGCGTAGAGTCGGAGGAAGTATATTGTCATGGATAGCGGATTGGCTAACCAACAGAAGGCAGAGAGTTGGTATAAATCGGTGTTTCTCCGGTTGGGACTCTGTGGTGAGTGGGGTGCCGCGGTGGTCGGAGCTGGGACCGCAGCTGTTTACCATTTACATTGATGACTTGGAAGAGGGGACTGAACGTAGCGTAGCAAAATTTGCTGATGAGACTAAACTGAGTGGAAAAGCAAGTTGTACAGAGGATGTGGAGAGTCTACAGATGGATATAGACATGTCAAGTGAGTGGGCCAAGATCTGGCAGATGGAATACAAAGTGCTAAATGCGAGATAATCCACTTTGGAAGAAATAATAGAAGAACAGATATTTATTTAATGGTGAAAGTTTGCAGCATGCTGTTGTGTAAAGGGACTTGGGAGTGCCTGTCCATGAATCGCAAAATGTGGGCTTGCAGGTACAACATGTAATTAAGAAGGCAAATGGAACATTGGCCTCTATCGCTAGAGGGATTGAATTCAAGAGCAGGGGGGTGCTGCTGTAAATATACAGGGTACTGGCGAGACTGCTCCTGGAGTAATGTGTGCAGTTCTGGTCTCCATACTTGAGGAAGGATATACTGGCTTTAGAGCCGGTGCAGAGGAGGTACACAGGGTTGAAACCAGGGATGAAGAGATTAACCTATGAGGAGAAATTGAGTTGCTTGGGACTATACTCACTGAAGTTCAGATAACGAGAGGGGAATTATAGAAACATGCAAAATTTTGAAAAGGATAGATAAGATAGAAGCAAAGAGTTTACATTGGTACATGAGACTAGATCTAGGGGACATTGTCTCAACATTCAGGGGAGAAGATTTAAGACAGAGATGAGGCGAAACTGTTTTCCCCAGAATATGGTGAATCTGTGGAATTCTTTGCCCAGGGAAGCATGTTTCTTCACTAAATATATTTATGAAACAGTTAGATAGATTTTGACATTGTAGGGGAATTAAGGCAGGTGATGGAGCTGAGTTTACACGCAGATCAGCTATGAACTTATTGAATGGCGGTACAGGCTCGATGGTCCGGATGGCCAAAGCCTGCTCCTATTTCTTATGTTCTGACAACACAGTCGCATATCTTCTCTGAACTCTTTTAACTTTAACCGAGCCTTTTCAAACGTTGTGGCTAAAACCATACTTTGTACTGTAAACACAGTATCAGCAAACGACTTATACAGCGGCCCCACAGTAGTTAACACAAGTCTTTACAGTTCTTACGACCCGGTTTCAATTCCGGCCGCTGCCTGTAAGAGTTTGCAGGTTCTCACAGTGATCGCATATCGCATGGGTCTCCTCCGGGCCCTCCAGTTGCACCACCGCTCCCGCCGTCCCCCCAACCAAACATGCACACATGGACAGGTGGGCAGTTTAATTGGTCATTATAAATTGTCCTGTAATAAGACTCGGATTAAATCGGGGGACTTAATGGGCCAGCGCGACTCGCTGTATCTCAATTAAAATAAAATAATGTCCCAACTCCTGCACTCAGTACCCTAACTGTTGAAGGATGGCTTGGGAAAGACCTCTTCACCAGCCGGTGTCACCGCATTGAGCGAACTGGGCACTTAACCTTCTCGGCCCCTCTGTTCTCTTGCAATCTCAGACCATTAACTGCTTGTTGCAACATTCAGAATGAAACTGAAGAGCACTAGGAAAACCAATGTACCAGAAGTTTGATGTTACTCGCATCCTTCAGGAATATGCCGAATAAACATGGTGAAGAGAAATCCAGAAGAACTATGGATAAAAGTAAGGTGCATTATACAAGAGGTGCCAACAAAAAGTATTGCAAACAGGAAGAAGACCAGGAAAACAAAATGACTTTCCGTGGAGGTTGAGCAGCGAAGAGAAGTGAAGGCCAATGAAGGTTGCAATAAATACATCCAACTGAACACAAGGTTCGAGACGATAGGAAGGAGAGAAAAAGAAACTTACTTAAAGGAACGATGCAAATAAGCTGAAGAAGCCAACAATTTTTTTTAAATAGATCTATTCAAGAATATTAGACAAATCGAAGGACCATTTAATGCAAAAATGAGTATCGTAAAAGACAAGAAAGAGAAGGACCTTACGGAAGCAGAAGACATCAAAAAGTGATAACTGACCATTTAGAAATAAATGATACGTTTAGAGAATTTTCCTCTAAAATTTTTAGCTCTGATTCTCCGAAAGATAATACTGTAATGAATAATTTCTTAGATCAATTAAATATCCCTACATTTTCTGATGATAACCGAGAACACCTATTCAACTATCCACCTATTTCTAAATAGGAAATTGCCGAGGCAGTATGTTCATTGCACTCTGAGAAGGCTCCGGGTCCTGACTGTTTTTCTGGAGAATTTTATAAGGCTGTTTGCACATTGCTTACATCTCATTTATAGTTAGTCCTCTCGGACTCCTTTAAATTGGGTAGTTTACCACAATCTTTTTATGAAGATTCTATTTCGCTTATTCTTAAAAAGAATAAGAACCCAACCAAATGTGCGTCATAGAGACCTATCTCCGTACTTAATGTTGACACAAATATCCTATTCAAAGTTCTGGCTCGTACGACTGAAAATATTTTACCATCTGTTATATTTGACGATAAGAATGGATTTATTAAAAATCTATATTTCCATTTTAATATTCGTCGTTTATGAATGTTATTTATTCACCTTCTAAAGACACATTGGAATGTGTGATATCCTTAGACGCTGAGAAAGCCTTCGATCGGGTTGAATGGAATTATTCATTTAAAACCTTAGGAAAATTTAATTTTGGGTCCGATTTTATTCCAAGGATTAAATTATTTATCTCCCTCTGCTTGGGTCCTTACTAACTCTCAGAATTCCAAACCATTTAAACTTCAACATGGAACTAGACAAGGTTGTTCCTTGAGCCCTTTGAATCTTGATCTGGCTTTAAAACTCTCAGCTATTGCTTTCAGAGAATCCAATGATATCACTGGCATTTTAAGGAGAGGTATCACTCACGATGTTTCTCTTTATGCTGAAGACCTTTTCCTTTATATTTCTAATGTTGAGACTTCATTACCTTCCATACTTTTCTGCTCTTTTAGTCAGTTTTCAGGATATAAACTAAATTTTCGTAAGACTGAGCTTTTCCCTTTGAATAATTTGGTAGAAATTGATACTAACAGTCCCTTTAGTATTGCAAGAAATCAATTCACTTATTTCGGCGTAGCATTTACTAAGAATCTTACTTAGAGGGGTTTTTTTTTTTTACCTTGCTGAATTATGTAAAAAGGGTACTCTCAAAATGGTTGCCCCTTTCAGTATCGTTGATTGGCCGAATTAATTCTACTAAATTGAATAACTTGTCTAAATGTTCATGCTTTTGAAGCCTTAGCTGTTTTTATTCCTAAATCTTTATTTTTTTTATCCTCTTGATATTATCATATCTTCATGTATATGGAGAAGTAAATATTTTCGACTAAATAAAGTTCATTTTCTAAAAATTAAAAAAGAATGGAGGTTTAGCTTTACCAAATATTACGTTTAATTACTGGGCAATCAATATGCAGAATCTTACGTTTTGGTTATATTATATTAACCGAGAGAACAGGCTGGTTTGGGTTTATTTAGAAGCTGACTCTGTTAATACATTTTCTATCATCTCTCTTCTCGGATTCTCAATTCCATTATTTTTAAGTAAACTAACTGATAGTTTTGTAGTTAAACATACTTTGAGGTGTTGGATACAATATTTTGGTTTGTTGAGATTTTCTCTTTCAAGTCCCATTTTTATAACTATTTTTAAATCTTCTATGACTGTTGTAATGTTGAAAGTTTGCGATAGACTGGGTATTAAATGCTTCCAGGATTTATTTGTTGGAGCATGTCTCTTTTCGTTTGAGCAGTTGTCAGCTAAATATAACTTACCAAAAACCCACATTTTTCAACATTTACAGATTAGTGACTTTCTGCGATCTCAATTACATACATTTCCTGAAAGTCCTGATACGAATTTATTACGTGTAATGTTTAATTTGAAACCTTTTCATAATGGATCAATATCTAATATTTATGGTTTGATGTTGGGAACGAAAGACTTTGCTATAGACAAAATTAAACATCTCAGGGAACAAGATTTACAGATTATAATTTCTGAGGAAACTTGAAATGAAATTTTAAAATTGGTTAATACCTCATCGTTTTGTGCCCGTCACTCCCTCTTACAATTTAATGTGGTCCATAGAGCCCACATGACAAAAGATAAGCTGCCTCGTTTCAATTCGTATATATCTACCCATTGTGACAGAATTGTGTCACAATGGAGAGGCTTCATTAATTCATCTGTTCTGGACACGCCCGAGTCTTGTAAAATACTGGAAGAAAGTATTTCAAACCTTTTCTGTACTTTTTAAAGTAAATTATAAACCAAACCATTTGACTGTCTTATTCAGTATTGTTGGAGAAAAGATATTATCTTGGAGACACCCGATTTGCACATTTTGGCTTTTATTTCTCTTATAGCGAGGAGGGCGTTGTTACTAAGTTGGATAGATGTTGCTCTGCCTACTCATGCTCAATGTCATGTTTAAATTTAGAGAAGATTTGGTGTTCAATTTCTGAATCAAGACAAGACTTTCTCACATTGTGGGGAACTTTTTAAAATTATTATCAAAATCTTTGATTTGTTATCGAGTACAGATGTTGGCTAATAATATGTTTTACTATATGATAAGGATTTTTTTTTCCTTTTTCCTTTCTTTACCAAACAGCTATTTTGGTAGTGGGTTTAGATATTTTTTGATTATAAAATTATATCTTTTCAATATTAACATTCAATTTAATTTACTTGAGTATGGGGTAATGAGACTGTAAGCGTGATTCTAATATATTGTAATTGACATATGATATATATCCTCCTGTACTCTGTATTCTCTTTTGTAAGAAATCAATAAAAATATTTTAAAAAATAGAGATGGCAGGAAAACACCAAATTGTACAGGAGATATCCCAACAGCGAAGACACCTGCAATGACTCCCTCATCGCCTCGAGCCAGACATTCTGGAAGTGTAGTCAAATGGGCGATGGAAAACATTGTCAATAATAAGGCTGCAGGATGTGACAGGAGTCCAGTTGAATTGTTTAAAATTTTAAAGGGTGATGGTATAAGAGTGTTGCATGAAATTTGACCTTAGATCTGGCAAACCTAATAATGCCCTTTAGACTGGGGGGTGGGGGGGGGGAGTTTTTTATCCCAATTCCCAAGAACGGAAATATAAAGGAATGTTCAAATTACCGAATAATTTCACTAATTTCACTAATTTCACATGATAGCAAGATAATGCTAAAGATAATGCAAGCAGGCCTCCAGCAATATATGGAACGAGAACTGCCGGATGTGCAAGCTGGTTTTAGAACAGGCAGAGGCACCAGAGACCAAATTGCAAACATACGCTGTATAATAGAGAAATCGAGAGAATTCCAGGAAGGTACTTATCTATGTTTTAATTACTACTCTAAAACCTTTGACATTGTGGACCATAATAAACTGTGGCAAGTCCTTAATGATATAGGGATAACTAAACATCTGATCTTATGAGAAACTTGTATGAAGATCAAGAAGCAACAGTTAGAACTGACCACGGAACAACAATCTGGTTCAAGAGTGGGAAAAGAGAGCGATAACGCTGCATACTGTCACCCTGCGTATTTAATCTATATGCTGAACACATCATGAGGGATACCGGTCTAGAGGACACAAAGTGTTGAAATCAAAGTTGCCGGATGCAAAATTAGCAACCTCAGATATGCAGGGGATACTACTCTAATGGCTGAAAGTGAGAAGGATCTGAAGAAGCTTCTAATCAAAGTGAAAGAAGAAAGTTTAAAGCTGGCTTCTTGCTCAATATTATGATATTAAGTGTTCTATAGATGGTAAATGCAGCCACGAAATTAAATAGCTCTTACTTCTGGGGAGGACAGCAATGGGAACTTAGAACAACAGAGACATAACATTGCCTATGAAGATCCGTATAGTCAAGTCTATGGTATTTCCAGTTGTAATGTATGGCTGTGAGAGCTGGACTATTAGTGAGACTGAATACAAAATAATCAACATCTTTGAACGTGGATGCTGGAGAAACGTGTTAAGAGGTCGTTGGACAGCAAGAAAGTTGGACAAGACAATATTTGAAGAAACACAACCAGACTGCTGATGAGGATGATTGAAAAGCTCAAATATTTTGCCCACAAGTAGTGCGCGCGTGGGCAGTGGGCGGGGCGGTGAGCTGGTGCGCGCGGTAGATGGGAAGACTGTAACAGGGAACGTGGAGCGCGTCAATCGGTGCCGTACCGTGCGGACCAGCTCACCGATTGAGTCAGAAGTTCGGTCGCCTAACGCAGCTGGGGCACACATTTAATGCACAAATCTGAATGCAAGTCATTAAACCCAGCAAATCGGTTGTGTTCAGCGCAACGATATAAATAAAACCATATGTACCTTCAGACGCTAGTAATTAAATTGTCAGAGCTTTTCCATTCATCACAACAAAATGCATAAATGGACCACGTGGCCCCTTAAAACGGCAGCTGCAGATAATGAGAACACGGCTGATCTGATCTAAATTTTCATTACATATTCCACAACGTTCATTCCTGTAACACTTGAAACCCGCTGTTTATAAAAAATCTCGTCCGCCAACAGAATCAGTCTGTTTGAAGTCGTTGAGGCGAGCAGTTCAAAACACCCACAATCGTCACAGGAATAATAGATGCATTCGTCTGAAATAAGAAATTCTGAAAACGGACCAGGTGTTGGCTTTACGGATCTCGCACCCTTGCTTTGAAACAGGTGGCCATTGTACTTAATCTTTACCTAACCTGTGGAAAATGTCAATCGTATAAACAGAGAACAATAGGAACACCAAAAGTACCACCGCCAGAACCCAACCATCTCCTTGTCCGCTGATGCAATACACAGACAATTAATTGTTTGTAAATAAAGATCCGAAATAAATATCAGAAGCTGAATTATTCTCACCGTAATTCCCCAGTGTTCTGACAGTGTGGATACTATGTGTCGCTTCTTACAAATAACCACGCCCACTGACCCACATGGATCTCTGGTAACCATGGCAGCACACACAATACTCAGCAGGTCAGGCAGCTGCTATGGATCGGATTTACGTCGACGTTACTGACCCGAAGGGGAAGGGGAAGAGGGCAAGTGAGTGACTGATTTGGAAGGTGCGGCTTGTGAGACTCGGTGCTCAGGGTTTGCGTCCAAGCAGCTGTCTGTCCGTGCACATTCCTCAGAACAGGGAGCCGCCCTTCTGCTGAAATTAAATCCAACCGGTCCGCCAAAATACTGTCATTCAAGCGTGAAGAAAGATTAATATTGTATTTTACCCTTTCTGCTACAGGGAAGAGAGATAGAACCAATGACGTGATGTAATGGACATTACTGGGGTCTTGAAGGACGACTGTACTCTTTTCCATAAATGCTGTCTGGCCTGCAGAGTTTCTGTGTGTGCTCGGATTTCCAGCATTTGCTGTTTACTCGTGTTTGGGAGAAATCGGTGACGGGTCACTGCCCCGTGGGATATTTCATATGTTACTACGGGGGTGAAAGATTTCTTCTGCTCGCAATCACTGTTAACCACTCTCGTTTCTCTTAATCCAATTGAACAGAATTTGACTCGTCAACATGAAGACCCTTCTCCCACTAAATTCACTCCCGATCCCGACCAAAGCTGAGCCTCGCTGTAAACGTTGAATATTTGTGCAGAATCATAGACAGCACTTACCTCTGATGTTGTAACCGGACGGCGTTCAGTGTGGTCCCGGGAATCACAGTCTGACTTCCCCGCTGACCGACACTGGTCCTGCACCGGCGTGCTCACCCTGTACGGAGAGCTGAGTCTGAGCTGCTGCTCCCGAGGCCACTCGGCTGTGATGTGTCCATCGCTCATTACAGATGGACAGGACCGGGTGAGCCGGGGTAGAGCGGGACTGCCGCAGTCCGGGTCACACTAACTCTCACCGGCTCAGGACGCGTCTGACAGCGGGAGGAGGCGGGAGTGGTCACTCATTACAGATGGACAGGGCCGGGTGAGCCTGAGTGGAGCGGGACGGCCGCAGTCCGGGTCACACGAACTCTCACCGGCTCAGGACGGGTCTGTCAGCGGGAGGAGGCGGGAGTGGGGTCAATGTAGCAACCCTAAAGAGGGAAACAAACAGGCTGCGTTACACTTTCTGTCCGGATTTCCGTGTGGATCTCTCCTTTTTCTTTCATCGCAACCAGTGGGGCGGAGTTTCTCTGTTTAACTCAGCGAGTCCCAGGCTGCGAATTTGAAACCAGCCCGGGTTCTGGGACACTCTGAGCTCCGCCCCCTATGTAAGAAAGACTGCCCGGCGTAGGTATAGTTTCGGCTCAAACGTCCCTCACCTGTTCAGGTACAGGGAGCTATCTTTCAGCTGAAATTAAACCAAACAAGTTCGGCAACATATATTCACACTCAACTGATCAAAGATTTTCTCAGCACTTCTCGATTCAGGAAAATTTACTATCATTCATGTACTAACTCTATCATTGGGCAATTATTGCATTTACATCCGGACAACTATTGTCACAAGAATCCCCCTCGCTCACGGTTAACAACGGGTTTCACTTCACAAGCAGTGGATGTTGATCCACACTCCGCCGGAAGTACTTGTGGAATTTGATTTTCTTTAAAATCATATGTTCCAAATGGCCGGAAGTTTTACCGGGGGCGGGGAGTGATGGGTTGATTGAAATTAGGCGCTGGTGAGGGAGTGATACAAGAACTTAAGTCAGAACTGTTGTCAGAATGTCCGCCTGGGAGGGAATAGTGTGCTGATTAAAATGGGAGCTCCACTCCCCTCTGTCCACTCACCTAACCCTCACTTTTCCCATCCCTCTACCCCATCTACCCTATCCATACCCCTCATGAATGTGTAGACCGCCATCAAATCTCTCCCAAAATCTGCGTTCCAAGGAACAATGTCGTAACCTATTCAACCTCCCTTTATAATTCAGGTCCTCTAATCGCAGCAACATCCTTGTAAATTTCCACTGTACTCTCTCAACCTTATTTGAATCTTTCCTGTGGGCAGATGGAGCAAACTGCACTCAATACTTCAAATTAGGCCTCAGAATCTTCTTATGCAACTTGAACATAACATGCAATCTCGTGAACGGAATAATTTATGAAGGCCTT
This sequence comes from Hypanus sabinus, assembly GCF_030144855.1. NCBI lineage: Eukaryota > Metazoa > Chordata > Chondrichthyes > Myliobatiformes > Dasyatidae > Hypanus > Hypanus sabinus. The sequence goes on from NW_026781321.1 coordinate 218,412, forward strand.
GTGCCAGAAGATTTATTTACTACCTACTCAAGGTGTGCCGCCACTGTGAATGAATTATGGACCTGTGTTCCAGACACCTTTGTTCTACCGCACTCCTCAGTACCCTGCGGATCTCTGTGTAAGACCTAACCTCGTTGATCCTACAGAAGAGCAACACCTCAGACGTCTGCATTAAATTCTATCTGCCATTTTCAATCTACTTTTCCAGCGGGTCCAGATCCCACTGCACGCTAATTGCCTTCTTCTGTGTTAACTACATCCCCAGACCTGGTGTCATCTGCAAACGTGCTGATTCAATAGGCCACATTGTCTTCCAAATCATTGATATACGTGACAAACATCAACCGAGCAGCAGCGGTTCCTGTGGTATTCCACTAGTCACAGGTCTACACAGGAGAGGCAAACAGCTATCACCACTCTCTGCCTTGTCCCACAATGCCAATATCTGCTCTAATTTATTACTTCATTCTGGATGTCAAGCAAGTGACTTTTCTTAGTCAGCCTGTCATGCGGGAACTTGTCAAATGCAAAGTGGACAACATCGACTTAAATATTCAAATAAACATATATCTGGTCCTGTCAATGGCTTACCCATTACTGATGTCAGGCGCATCGGTACACAATTTCGTGCTTAATATTGTTGAAGATTTCTTAACCAGTGGACAAAAAATGAGCTATACTCCAATCTGCTAGTCACTCACCCATCGCTGAACATAATTCTAATATATTGGGAAGCATCGGACAAGAAGGTAGATGTAAGGAAACAAGTTGAAAAGCAAAACCGATGTAACAGGTGTGATTGATCCGATAGGCTGAGTGTGTATATCTTAATACTAGGGGTTTTGCGGGTAAAGGTGATTAACTTAGAGTATGGATCAGGACATGAAACTGCGATGTTGTAGACATGACTGAATCTTGGCTGAGAGGGTGGAAGGAATGGGTTATTAATGTGCCAGATTTTCGATGTTTTATAAAAGACAGAGAAGGTGCTGAAAGTGGGGTGAGGGGAGCTAGACGACCAATCAGGAACAATATCACAGCTGCACTCAGGGGAGATACAATGGAGGGGTCAGACACCGCGTCCATTTCGGTGGAACTCACGATGAGGGAGGGTGTAATCAAACTCATGTTGTACTACAGACCTCCCGATTTCAACGTTCCTAGTATAAGTAGGGCCCTTTTTAGTGTCGGGGTTTAAATGGTGCAGAATTTGGTAAGTGTTTTCAAGAAGTTTTCTTGTCGTAAAATGTGGAGTGTTCATCCAGAAGATGGGCCATACTGAGTCTGGTGTTGGATAACGATTCTGGTCAGTTGATTGACCTTTCAGTGGGTGAAGACAAATCCTTAACTTTCAGGATAGTGATGGATAACGAGAGGCATATTTTCAACGGAAGAGTTTTAAAGTGAAGTAGGACAAATTATTAGACAAGAGCTAAAAAGCGTTAATTGAGAACATTTTGTCTGGAAAGCCAACATCAGATATGTACAGGGTGTTTAAAGGTCAATTGCTTGGAGAAAAGGAAAGGCATGTTCCTGGTGGAATAAAGGACGAGGATGTAAAGACAAGAGAAGGTCAGATGTTCAGCGACGATATAAATTTAGTAAAGATGGAAAAGGAGACGTACTTGAAGCTTCAGAATATAGGATCAAACAAAACACATGATGAGGTGTTGGGCCTCCTGAGGAGTATTAAGACTATAAGACCATAAGACGTAGAAGTAGAATAGAGTTAGGCCAAGTCACTCCGCTATTTAATCATGTCTGATCCTTTTTTACCCCTCAGACCCGCTCACTAGTCTTCTCTCCATAACGATTGATAGGTGGATGGGTCCCCAGAGCGTTAAGGGGTCTACTCCATTTCATTGAACGAGGCAAGAGGTGGGATTGCTTGGCCCTTGCCCAGTATCTCTCTGTCCTCCTTAGCCAACGGCGAGGTCCTGGAGGACTGGCAAGCCACTAATTTTGCAGCTCTCTTTATGAACGGAGTAAGGGAAAATCCTGGGAACTGTAGACCGGTGGGTGTCACGTCAGGTGGAGTGACGTTGCTGAAGCAAATTATTCGGTTGGGACTTTTGAGCATTGGCAAACCATGGCCTAATTAGGGAGAGCCATTTTGACTATGTGTTTGTTAGGTCGAGTCTTACCAAATTGATCAAAAATGATTGAGTTTTTTGACAAGACGATGAGAGAGATTGATGAGGGTGGGGCACTGGATGTTGTCTAGATTGATTTTAGTAAGCCATTTGACAGTCCTTCGTGGGAGGCTAATACAGAAGAGGAGGATGCACGGGATAAGCAGCGAATTCGCTGTTTGAATTCATAACTGGTTTGTGCACAGACGACAGGTGGCAGCGGTTGAAGAGACTAATTCGAGCTGGTGGTCTGGGATTAGAGGAGATCCGCAAGCATCTGTATTGGGACCTCTGTTACCTGTGCTGTATATAAATGATCCGCACGAAAATGTTAGTACATTTGTGGATCATACTAAGATGGGTGGAATTGTCGATCGTGTAGAAGACTGGCAATAAATAAAACGTGTTGTAGAACAGTCACAGATGTGGCTGAGAAATTTCCGATGGAGTTTAACCCAGATAAATATGAGGTGTTGCACGTCGGTAGGGCAAAATGCAAGGAGACAGTACAATGAAAGTGGCTGCACAGGTCGATAAGTTGGTTAAGACTTATGGAATGTTTGCCTATTTTTGTCGGGGCACTGAGCTAAAAAGTTAGGAGATTATATTTTAACTTCATAAAACTCTAGTAAGGCCACATGTGGAGAACCGGTACATTTGTGGTCACTCCACTATGGAAAGGATGTCGAGGCTTTGAAGAGGGTCCAGAAGATGATGTTGCCCTGTACAGAGGGTATGAGTTATCATGAGAAGCTGGATAAATAGGTTGTTTACTGGAGCACCAGAGTTGAGCAGTGGTCTGATTGAGGGTTAAAATATTATGAGAGGCTTAAATGGAGTGGACAGGGGTTATCTGTTTCCCAGGGTTGCAATGTCTGATACCAGAGTGCATGCATTGAAGGCAGGAGGGGGTGGCTTCAAGGGGGATGTGAGGGGTAAGCTTCTTTATTCAGAGTCGTGTACAGAAAATGTGCTGCCTGGTATAGAAGGAGAGGCAGAGACATTAGAGGTTTTTCAGAGACGTTTGGATAGGCACATTGATGTAAGGAAGACTGGGGATATGGACATGGTGTCGGTGGGAGGGATTAGTGTCTGTCTGCTTTGATTTGCTTCTTAGGTGTTTCAGCACTGCATTGTGGGTCACGTGATCTGTTCCTGTGATGAGCTGTTCTGTGTTCTCTGTGGACGAGTTCTCCAGTCTGTCCTGACTGAGCAATGATGTGACATTTTCCCTGACTAGTAATACCACAAGCCCCCTTTAATCCCTCCCACTCTATTGCGCCTAAAACAACGGAACCCCAAAATACCGAGCTGCCAGGCCTGCCGTCCTGAAAACAAATCTAATGGCTACAGTAGCTCATCTCCCTGTCCTTCAATAACTATTGCCCTGAAATATTAGTCACACCGCCATGAGGACATTTTCATATCATACTTAACTTTTTTGATTCCTCACTCTCTCCCAACTCCTTCCTCTCCTCTCCCCCTTTCACTTCATCTCTCTCACTCTCTCCTATGCCAGTCTCACGTTCTCTACCCCTCTGACTCACCCTCTCACCATCCTTCAGTCCCTTTCTCTCATAATCTCCTCCTCTAAATCACACTCACTCCCCCTCTCTCTCCCTCTCCTCATCTCTCACTCTCTGCTCTCTCGCCCCCCTTGGTTCTCCCTCTTCCTTCCCAGAACAGTGAACCACATCTTCGGCTTTCCCCTCTCCAACCTCCACACCCACACCCTGCCCTCCCCTAAACCAACCGCCCCGCCCCCACTCCTGCAGCAGAAACGGGTAAATGCAATACTGAAGTGACTATTTCACATTTGCACGAGGGTGAATTGTCAAACTGGTCCGATTTGATTTCAGCAGAAAGGCCGCTCCCTTTTCTGAGGAATGCGCCCGGACAGAAGGCATTTGATAAGATCCCACATAGGAGACTGGTGGGTAAAATCAAAGCTCATGGCATTGGGGGGAAGATATTGATATGGATCGAAAACTGGTTGGCAGATAGAAAGCAAAGGGTAGCGGTGAATGGGTGTTTCTTGGAATGGCAGGAGGTGTCTAGTGGGGTGCCAGAGGGCTCGGTATTGGGACCACAGCTGTTTATAATTTACGTCAACGATTTAGATGAAGGCATTGAGAATAACATCAGCAAGTTTGCTGATGATACTAAGCTGGGTGGCAGAGTGACGTGATGAGGATATTAGGAGAATTTAGGGTGACTTGGATAGGCTGGTTCAGTGGGCAGATACTTGGCAGATGACGTTTAATGTGAATAAGTGTGAGGTTATCCATTTGGGAGTAAGAACAGGAAGGCAGATTATTATCTGAACGGTGTAAATTTAGGTGAGGGAGAGATACAGAGAAATCTAGGAGTCCTTGTTCATCAGTCACTGAAGGTGAATTAGCAAGTGCAGCAGGCAGAGAAGAAGGCTAATGGAATGTTGGCATTTATTACAAAAGGAATTGAGTACAAGAGCAAGGAAATCCTCTTGCATTTGTACAGGGCCCTGGTGAGACCACACCTGGAGTATTGTGTACAGTTTTGGTCTCCAGGGTTAAGGAAGGACATCCTGGCTGTAGGGGAAGTGCAGCGTAGATTCACAAGTTTAATTCCTGGGATGTCCGAACTGTCTTACGCAGAGAGGTTAGAGAGACTGGGCGTGTACACGCTGGAATTAAGGAGATTGAGAGGGGATCTGATTGCAACATATAAGATTTTTCAGGGATTGGACAAGATAGAGGCAGGAAATATGTTCCAGATGCTGGGAGAGTCCAGTACCAGAGGGCATGGTTTGAAAATAAGGGGTAGGTCATTTAGGACAGAGTTAAGGAAACACTTCTTCTCCCAGAGAGTTGTGGGGGTCTGGAATGCACAGCCACGGAAGGCAGTGGAGGCCAATTCTCTGGATACTTTCAAGAAGGAGCTAGATAGGTATCTTATGGATAGGGGAATTAAGGGATATGGGGACAAGGCAGGAACCGGGTATTGATAGTAGATGATCAGCCATGACCTCAAAATGGAGGTGCAGGCTCGAAGGGACGAATGGTCTACTTCTGCAACTATTGTCTGTTGACAGGCTGCTGCTTTCACACAGACACTGAGCTCAGAGCCAAACAGAACAACAACCCGCATTTTCCAAATCAATGATCTGTCCTCTTCCTCATTCCTTTCTAAGTCCACTGAGCGATCTCAGCCCGAAACATCGATTTATTATTCAGGTCCATAGATGCTGCCGAAACTCCTGAATTACTTCAACTTCTTGTGTGTTACTATGATTACAAAAGTTCTGTGAGAGGGAGGTTGTGGGGCAGTGTGAAACGACGCAAAACAGATAAATACCTTTGGAATATAACTCCTGATATCTACTTTGGATCTTTACTTAATCAGCCCGTTGTCGTTGTTTTGAATCAGTGATGAATAAGTCATGGAGTCATTGAAACAGTAACGCACTGTTGCAGGAGCTCAGCAGGCGACGCAGCCTCTTTGGGAAAGAGTACAGTCGACGTTTTGGGCCGAGACCCCTCAGCAGTCCATTTACAGAAACAGAGCCTACGACCGAGCCACTTAAACAGCCTACTCCCATCGACCTGCACCGGGGTCATGGCTCATCATACGCTACCATCCAAACTTCTCTTAAACGTTGAAATCGAGCTCGCATGTAACACTTGCAGATGGAAGCTCTGAGTAAACAATATTCCCCTCACATTCTTCTTAAACTTTCACACTTAACCCTTAACCAGTGAACTCTGCTTTCATTTATCTCAGCTATACCCCTCATAATGTTGTATACTTGGTTCAAATCTCATCTCAATTATCTACGTTCCGAGGGATAAAATCCTAAATTATTTAATCACTCCTCAGAACTCAGGCTCCCCAGACCCAGCAACGTGCTTGCATTTTTTTTCTGTATTCATTCAACCCTATTTACATGTTCTCTGTAGGTAGCTGACCAGACATACACACTATCCATCAAACCCGGCCTATGCAACATACAACTTCAGAGTTACATCACATCTCCCGTACTCACTGCTTTCTTTACTACCCCATCAACCTTTGATGCTAGATTCGATAAATAATGGATCTGTATTCCTCGGATCCTTTGTTCTACCTCACTCCTCAGTGCCCCACTGATCACTGTGTAAGACCTACCCTGCTTTGTCCCACCGAACGGCAACATATCATGTCTGCCTGCCTGCATTAAATTCCACCTGGCATATTAAGCCCAATTTTCCAGTTGGTCCAGATTCCTCTGCAACCTGAGCTAGTTTCACTGTCAACTGTACCCCATTGTTAGTGTCATCCGCAATTTTGTTAATCCAGTTAACCACATTATAATTCAGATCATTGATATGTAGGTGACTAACAACAAGGGACCTAGCTCCAATCTGTAAGGCTCTCCACCAGTCACAGTCTTCCAGCCAGAGAGGCAACCATGTACCATCATGCCCACACTGCCAATGTCTACTCCAATTTTGTACCTCAATTTAAATGCCAAGTGAGTGTATTTTCTTGATCAACCTTGCATGCGGGACCTTAGCAAGTGCCTTGCTGAGCTCCAAATACAGAGCATCTACTGCCTTGCATTCATTAGCATTTCCCGTAAACTCATCAAAAACTATAAGATTGCCCTGAACACAGGGTCATGCTGAATAATTCTAATCAAACCCGTCTATTCAAATATTTTTACCAATAACTTTCGCACCACTGACATCATGCACAACTGATTTCCTGCTTTATTTTTGAGCCTTTCTTAAACAGTGGAAGAACACTAACTACGCTGGTATTTGACCTGACGCTAAAAAAAAAAAAATCCTGCTATGACCCCTGCAATTTCCGAAATGGCTTCCCTCTTGTCAGCCGCTGGAAATTTATCTACCCCAATTTCCCTCAAATCAGAAAACACCTCCTTCTCTGTGATCTGTATAGGCTACAGCACCTTACCTCTACTTTGGCTCACTTCAATACATTCTGTGTCCGTAAACACAGATGCAAAAAAAATCCATTTAAGATCTCTACCAACATTTTATGTTTCCATGCATAAATTATCATTCTGAAAATCCAGAGGGCCAATTCTGTCCCTTGCAATCCTTTTGCTCCGAATGCATTGTCAATCAACACACTCAAAAATTTCTGTAGTTGTACCGTGGAGAACATTCTGACAGTCTGCCTCACTGTCTGGTACGGAAGGGCTACTGCACAGGATCTAAAAAAGCTGCAGAATGTTGTAAATCTAGTCATCTCCAGCCTACAATGTACCCAGGACATCTTCAGGAAGTGGTGTCTCAGAAAGGCAGCGTCCATTATTAAGGACCTCCTGCACCCAGGGCATGCCCTTTTCGCACTGTTACCATCAGGTAGGAGTTACAGAACTCTGAAGGCACGCACTCAGCATTTAAGAACAGCTTATTCCCCTCTACCATCCGATTCCGAAATGGACGTTGAATGTCTGGACACTACCTCACTTTTCAATGGACACTGAATCGTCGGACGCTGCCTCACTTTGTAGAGTGTTTATGTTTTTCCACCTTTTTAAAATCTTTTCAATATATTATACTGTAATTGTAATACTTGTTTATTTATTATTGTTGTTATTTTATTTGTTCATTTTTCCCTGCTAGTTTATGTATTGCATTGAACTGCTGCTGTTAAGTTCACAACTTTCACGTCACATGTCGGTGATAATAACCTGATTCAGATTCTGATTTTCTTCAAATATCTGTGTTATTTCATCGGCTCCCCATCACCTTGTCCGCTCCGGCAACCTGATTCAGATTCTGATTCTCTTCCAGTATCTGTGTTATTTCATCGGCTCCCCATCACCTTGTCTGCTAGGGCAACCTGATGCCTTCGTATATACCATTTCTTTCTTAAGTGTGCTCGTGCATTTCATCGACTCCATAACTACCTCATTTGTTCCCACCCATCTATATCTGCTATGCACCTCAATGTTTTACTTTATTAGATCTTCAGTATCTCTTGAAAACCAAGGTTCCCAAAAACTGGTACATTTCATTTTCATTCCGAGAGTCACGTACAAGCTTTGAACTATGATAATTTCCCCTTTGAAGGTCTCCCATTCAGCAAGTACACCTTTGCCAGAAAACAGCCTGTGCCAATCCACACAGGTCAGATCCTTTCCGATACCACGAGCATTGGTCTGTCTCCGATTTAGAATCTCAACCCATGAAACGGAGACATGCTTTTCCATATTTCCTTTGAACACAAAGAGTTCCCCGACACAAAACCTATATAATGTGTGAAAAGTCCATAAGATATAGGAGCAGAATTAGGCCATTTGGCCCATCAAGTCTGTTCCATCATTTCATTATTGCTCACCCATTTTTCCTATCAGCCCAAATCTAGTCCACCTCTTCATGCCCCGACCAATCTCTGCTTTAAATATATATAAATAAACAGGCAAATACGTCCAATGATCCACCACTCTCTGGCTAAAGATATTCCTCCTAACCTCCGTTCTAAAAGAACGTTTTTCTATTCTGTGGCTGTGCCCTGTTGTCCTAGCCTCTCCCGGCACAGGAAATATACTCTCCACATCCATTCCGCCAAGAACTTTCACCATCGATAGGTTTCAATTAGGTCACCCCTAGTTCTTCTGACTTCTAGTGAATACAGGGAGTACTCTAGTAAAAGGGAGGTGAGTGTTGATATGGGACCATGCTTGTGAGGTAGAAATGAGGGACGAAAATGGCAGATAAACTTAATTGGTGCTTTGCATTTGTTTTCACTGTGGAAGACACTGGAAGTGTGCCACTTGTCCGTGAGTGTCGGGGGCAGGACAGAGTGTCATTTGTATTTCAAAGGAAAAAGTGCGAGGCGAACTCGGAGGACCTAAGATAGATAAGTCATCTGGGCCAGATGGACTACTTCCTAGAGTCCTGAGAGAGGTTGCCGAAGAGATAACGGATACATTAGCCATGATCTTTCGAGAATCACTTGAAACTAGCATGGTCCAAGGAGACTGAAAGATTGGAAATGTCACTCACTCTTTGAGAACTGATGAAGGCAACATAAAGGTAATTAGAGGCCAGTTAGCTTAGCCTCAGTTGTTGGCAAAGTGTTGGTGTCTATTATTAAGGATGAGGTTTCGAGGTGCTTGGAGAGAAATGATAAATGAAGTCAAAGTCAGCATGGTTTCTGTAAATGAAAGCTTTACCTTAACAAAGAGGTAACAAGCAGTGTGGACAGAAAGAGATGTCATTTGCTTGGATTTTCAGAAGGCGTTTAATAAGGAGCTACACATGAGGTTGCTTAACAAGATAAAATCCTGTGGTTTTACAGGAAAAATATTGGCATGGATAATGGAAAGTTTGACAGACAGGAGGAAGCCAGTGGAATAATGGGGCCTTTTCTGGTTGGCTGCACGTCACTAGTGGTGTTCCTGAGGGTTCCGTGTTGCGACCGCTGCTTTTCACATTGGCTGTCAATGATTTAGGTCATGAAATTGGTGGCTTTATTGCAAAGTTTGTGGATGATACAAAGATAGGTGGAGGGGTAGGCAGTGCTGAGGAAGCAATACGATTGCAGCAGAACTTAGACGGCAGCAGGAGCGGCTGTGGAGGCCAAGCCATCGTTGCATGTAAGGAAGAGATAGGTAGGTTCTTGATTGGCCAGAGAATCAAAGGGCATGGGGTGAAGGCAGTGGAGTGGAGATGACTGGAAGAATTGGATCAGCCCATGATTGAATGGCGTAGCAGACACAGTGGACCGAATGATCCACTTCTGCTTCTATATCTTACGGTCTTAAATTGGAAAAATTGACAGTAAAGTGGCAGATGGAACAAGGTGTTGGGAAATGTATGATAATGCATTTGGGTAAAAGGAACAATGGTGAGGACTATTTTCTAAACGGGGAGAACATCAGAGATGCAGCGAGGCCTAAATTTGTTCACAGGTCTTATGGTCCTAAGTGCTTAACATGTTAAGCAGCTTCATGTGCGGCACCTTGTCAAAGGCCTCTTGAAAATCCAATTACACAACATCAACTGTTTCTCCTTTATCTGTCCTGCGTGTTATCTCTCCAAAAAAAATCCAACAGACCTTTTAGGCATTTTTTTTTTTGAGGAAACTAGACTGACGATGTGCCTTCAGGTACCACAAATCCACTTTTTTAATAATCGATTCCAACATCTTCACAGTCACTGAAGTCAGACTAAATGGCCTGAAATTCCCATTATTCAGCCTCTCTACCTCCTTGAAGAGTGGAGTGACATTTGCAATTTTCCAGTCTTCCGGAATCATTCCAAAACGTACTGATTCCTGAAAGCTCATTACTAGTGCTTCCACAATCGCTTCAGGGAACACTTTCAGACCCCTCGTGCGTACGCCATCTGGTCCATGTGATTTATCTACCTTCCGTCCTTTCAGTTTCCTCCCTCATGCCTCTGCAATTCCGTGTACTCCACCACTACATTGATACATCGGATTTTAGCTTCTCCTTTCGAATGTTTGGGTGAATTTGATTATATTATGATTATTTGCCCCTGAGGGTTATTTTATCTTAAGCACTCGAATCAATTACGATTGTTTGCTCAACACCCATCCCAGAATATCTGGTCCCGTAGTGGGCTCAATCTCAAGCTTTTTTATAAACCCATCTCGTAAACTTTCTTGAAATCCCCTCTCTTGGGATCCAGCACCAACCTAATTTTCCAAATCTACCTGAATATTGAAACACCGCATGACTATTGTAACATTTCCCTTTTGGCATGCATTTTCTATCTCCCATTATAACTTGTAGACCATATTCTTGCTACCATTTCAGGGGTCTGTATACAACTCCCATCAGACGCATTTTACCCTTGCGGTTCCTTTGTTCTACCTACGACGATACAACAACTTCGGATCCTAAGCCCTTCTTTCTAATGATTTGATTATATTTTATTGCCAACAGAACCACACCAGCACCTCTGCCTACCTTTCTGTCCTTTTGATACTATGTGTATCCTTTGACGTTAAGCCTCCAGCTGCAATCTTCTTTCGGCCATGAATCAGTGATTTCTACAACATCATACTAGCCAATTTCTAACTGTGCTACAAATTCAGCTACCTTATTCTGTATAGTACATGTATTCATATTTAACACCTTCAATCCTTTTCGATCTTGTCAACCTTCTATTTTGCAACATCCTGCTGACTGAATTTTTTTTCCTGATAATCAGTCTCTCTTTGCTAGTAATGTCACTAAACGTTGTATTTGTTTATAAACCCACTACCTCATCCACAGCACTTTCACTCCAGTTCCCATCGCTCTACCAAATTATTTTAAACCTTCTCGAACAACTCCAGTAAACCTGCCTTCGTGGGTATTGGAAACTCCCCCCTTTAGTTCAGGTGTAACATATCACTTTTGCACAGTCCGCCCCTTCCCCAGAAGAGATCCCGATGATCCATACATCTGAACACCTGTTCCCTGCACCAGTCAGATATTCACCTGCCAAATCACCCTATTCCTACCCTCACTGGCACCTGGCAGATAGTAGTCCAAAGGTTACTAACATTGAGGTCTTGTTTTCCAGCTTCCTATCGAACTGCCAAATCTCTCTCTTCAGGACCTCCTCACCTTGTCTACCCATGTCATTGGTGCTACTATGCACCAAGCCTTCTGGCTGCTAATTCGCGCTCTTGCGAATTCCATGGACCTGATCCGAGGTATCCCTAACCCTGGCACAATGGAGTGTCCTGTCCTATTCCCCAATAGGAGATCAAGTATCAAGTATCTCTTGTTGGGACGTCAGTGGATGGGACGGAGATGAAGGTGAATGGGACTCGACGGATTAACATATTACAGAAACTTTTCTGAGTACACTTGACTGTCTGGAAGTCTAAGTCCATATGCGGAGTGTTAAAATCACATCCTATGGCAAACTACGTTTCTTGCAACAGTCTGCGATTTTCCTGCAGATTTCTTCCTCTAGATCCCGCGGACTGTTTGGTGGTCTGTAAGAGTATGTGTTCTTTATTCCTCAGTTCCAACAATAAAAATTCACCAGATAAATTCTTCAGTCTGTCCTTACTGAGCACCGCCGTGAAATATTCCCTGACTAGTAACGTCACCCCTGCACCTTTAACCCCCTCCCATTCTGTCACATCTAAAACTATGGAATATTGGGCAGCTAGTCCTGGTATCACTAATAGTACAATATCATAACTCCATGTGATGATCAATGCCCTGAGCTCATCTGCCTTTCCTTCAGTGTTTCCTGCATTAAGATGTCTGCAACCTAGAACATCAGTCACAGCAAGGTTAACCTTTTTGATTCCTGACTTTGTCTGCGGTCTTAATCATATCTGTTTGAGAAACGTGGAAAAGAACATGGATGGGAGGGGATGTAGGGCAGGTCAATGGGACTCGGCAGATTAACAATTCGACACGGAGACAGGGAATCATGCATAGTAAAATTCCTGGTGAAGGATATGGTGATTGGGATTCATATCCCGATGTGGCATTTGGAGACTGGGAATCGTGCACTGCGGGATAAGGAGACTGTGAATTGGGCGCGGTAAAGGTTCTCGTGTAGGATACATGGACGGGGAAACATGCATTGTGGGATTGGAGACTGGGAACATTATTCTCACCCTGTTTTGTTTTTTTTTTCAGTAATGTGAGTAGCCTTGGATAAATAAATAGTTAGTCTCATAATTCTGTGCAGACACAGACTCTCTCACTCATCCACCTCACCTCACCACCGTTCTCCTTCAACCTGCTTTTTTCTTCATCCCTGTCCCTCACACTCACAAATGGCCTCTCTCTCCTCACCAACCATTACCCTCACCCCTCCTTTCTCACCACCCATTTGTGCTTACCCCACACTCTGCTCCCCAAAACTTCAATACTTCTGCCTTAAATCCGTCTCCCTCACCCCTCACTAGCGCCCATCTCACTCGTCACTCTCTCATCGCATATCCAGTCACTCAGACCTTCTTGCTCGCCGACCTTTCGCTCACTCATCCTATCTCGCCACCTCTTGCACGCACTTCCTTCTTCATACTCATCTCTCACCCGAACATCCTCGCCATATCTCTGTACCACTCTCCCTGTCACACAAATCCTCTCACTCCAACTCTACTGTTATCCCACACTCTCCTTCACCTCTTCACATCCCCTTATATACTCTCCACTCTACCCCGCCGCTCTCCTTTCTCTCCCCACTCTCTTCCCGCTCACTTACCTAATAACCATCTCTTCCACACCTATTCTCTCAGTCGTTCCCCCGTTTTTAGATTTTCTCTGCCACAATCTTTCTATCCTCCTCTCTCCCCTCTTCTCCCTCTCCCCCTCTACCTCTACTCTTACTCACTTTCAACTTCAGTTTGACCCTTACCTTGTTCATCCCTCACTCTCCTCCTGCCCCCACCCTCGCCGTCACATCAACAACATTTAAGAGGTTTGTGGAAACTGGAAGTGTGAATGTTGCAGGTTCCAGAACCTAGAATTGACGTTCTTTATGTTAAGGAATTTCACAGTTGACAATGTCATTGAACAATTTATTTAAAAATCCATGAAAATTATTTTAACCCAACTGCAAATGATACGAGTCTGAGATAAACACAAGATGCTGGAAACGCGCAGCAAACTGGGCAGTAACTAACTGGTAACGTTACGGGTTCGAGACCCTAGGTAATTTTCTTTAAATCATGTTAGAGATTCTCTCACTCTTCCCTGCATCAGAATAACTAAATACGCGCAGAACCTGAGCTCCGAATCTCACTGAACAATAACCCGCTCCTCAAGTCAATTCAAGTCACTTTCATTGCAATTTCGTACATAACTGCTGGTACAGTCCATAGTAAAAGTGAGACAACATTTTTCAGGACCATGGTGTTACATAACACAGTACAAAAACTAGACTGAACTAAGTAAAAAAAAAAAGAAAAACAACACAGAGAAAGCTACACTAGACTACAGACCTACCCAGGACTGCATAAAGTGCACAAAACAGTGCAGGCATTACAATAAATAACAAACAGGACAATGGGGTAGTAAGGCGTCAGTCCATGCTCTGGGTATTGAGGAGTCTGATGCCTTTCAAATCAATACATAATCTGTCCCCCTCCCGTTTCATTTCCAATTGAACTATTGGGTGTCTGCTTGAGGCATCGACATTATTTCGTTCCATAGATGCTGATCCCTGCACCCTCAATCTTGCCGTTATCTGCAGCTTTGCTGTTCCAATTAAACACATTATCATCCAGATTGTTGTTTTCGATGACAAAGAACAACCGATCCATCACTGATCCCTGCAGCACTCCACTGTTCACAGGTCTCCAGTCAGAGTGGTGACCATCGGCTACCACGTTCTAGCTTCTCCCACCAAACCAATGTGTGTTATTTCCAATGCCGAAAACTGAAACGTCTTGACTAAGTTCCCATGTGGAACCTTGGCGAGTGACTTGCTAAAGTCCATGTAGGCAACATCCACTGTCATGTCTTCTATAAAATGACTGATACACAACCTACCACGCACAATACCATGCTTCCATGTGAGCACATATGCTTTTCCCCCAATACTTCCTGCTTTGAAATATACGCAGCTCAGTACATTAGTCACAGCATGATTAACCTGCGATTCCTGACATTGTCTGGGGTCTTAGCAACACCAGATGGGAAACTAGATGGATGGGAGTGTCTGGAGGGACTTGGCAGATCAACACTTCTATACAGAGACCGGGAGCCGTGCGCAGTAAAACACATGGTGTGAGGTATGGTGATTGGGAATTATGCAAGGTACAACACCCGGTGTAGGGTAGGGTAATTAGTAATGGTGCGCGATGAGATATGGAGACTGGGAATTGTATCTGAAAATACTCCCCATGTGTGTTACGGAGGTTGCAGACCTGGAAAAGTATGTGGCTAAACTCCCCCTGTGCGATGGTGGGAGGGCGAACTGCAATCTCGCCGTGGATTTGTTCAGTGAGTTTTGAACAGACATAACCACCATCCTTGCCACTGTGGTTGAATAAATAGTTAGTTTCATAATTCTGGCCAGACTCAGCGCCTCTCTCACTCTTCCATGGCTCCTTCACTCTCTTCTCTATTGCACTCACTCTCCCCTCCCAGATCGCCTCACTCTCCTCGCCACCCATCAGCCTCATCCCTCCTTCCTCACCACCCCCTCGGAGTCACACCACTCTCTGCACCACACACCTTCACTCCGTAATCAAACCCTTCTCCATCAACTCTCTCTCTCATTGACGCCATTCTCACTCACCCATCTTTCCTCGACACCCAACTCAGTCACCTCAATGTATAGCCCACCCCTCCCCCTTGCCACCGATCTCTCTTATTCCACTCTCCTTGCCTCCCCTATCACTCAGCCTTTCTTACTCGCTGCTGCCCCCGGTCATGCCCAGACGGGCTCAGCACTCCTCCCTCAACTACCTGAATCCTCATCCCGTCTCCCTGTCATTCTCCTTAACTCACCTGCAGTCACCCCAACTCTACTATCCTCACACTCTTACTTATTCTCACATCCCCTTAATACCTCTCTTCGATACCTTTCATTTATTTCAATCTCCAAACCTCTCTACCATGAACTCATGAGTTCAAACGCCTCTCAGAAGCTGCTGAGTATCTGTTTCCAGTCCCTCCCTCGGCAGCTCATTCCAGACACCGATCACTCTCTGTGGAAAACCTGCATCGTAAATCCCCTTTAAACTTTACCATCTAAACAGACCTGTTACCTCAGGTTTTTGTGGTGAAACTCGTCTACACCCTCTACAGACCCTCCACATCATTCTCGATTTGCGCACAATACTGAAATTGTCTCTTAACCAACGCGTATCCAGTTACAGTCTAACTTTAACAAATACCTCAACTCATCGTTAGCACACTACCAATTGTGTTGCCACCTTAAGGGAGCTGTGCACACCCATCACAGGACCCGACAGTACATCAATCTTATTATCAGTCCCAACATTCACCGTGCACATTGCTCACGAATTTGACCTCTCAAAATGCAACTTCTCACATTTGCCTGAATTATCTGTACTTGGTGACTCTCTGTTCCTATTTCTAACTGGATGCTGAACACTTTGACAACAGCCCCAAATTTATTCATCTCCTCCAACTCTGTAAATCAACGAATAAGTCCACCCAGTATATCATACGATTAACCTATTTGATTCACACACACGACACATGGCGAAACAGTGATCCTTGCGAACACTACTGGTCACAGACCTTCAGCCAGAACAACGCTCCTCTGGTGCTGACTCCATTTTATGTACCCAAGGCGACTTTAAAATCAATTTACAGATCCTCAGCACGAAACGTTGAAGGTTTTTTTTTCACTATAGGTGCTTCCTGACCTGCTGAGTTCCTCCAGCATTTTGTACGGTGTCCTCTTATTATTTTGTTTTACTTTAATCCTATTCGCCAAAGACATTTCATTGCTTCAGTAGCCCCCCCCCCCAGATTCCCTGTGTACAATTTCTCTTGTTCACTGTCTTCTGCACCCAGCCCGTCCTCCCTCAATATAACGTCCTTTAACTCGGCCACAGAAAACAAACACCGGGGACTCCCCTCACCTCCATTGTGCAACAACCCGTTAATCTGGGGAGAATTCTACATTGCCCTTCCAAACAGAAAACAACTTCTGTTTCTCTCACTGGCTGTCGGAGGCATTTCCCACATCAGGCCTTACCAAATGCTGACGGAAATTCTATCTGTTCTCTCGACTGTTACATTGCCCGCTGTTGTATTCCTGTCTGAGTTTTACCCACAGCCACCTTATTTAGGGGCTCCTTCTCCTTTCACTCAGGTGAAGATCTGTGTGGTGAGCGGAGCGATTCGATCATTCCCCTCGTTAGGTCCCTGCGCTGGACCTGGTGAATTGTTCCAATGCTCATGGACTCCTTACCAGTTGGAACAATGACTCCGTTTGATGGTACTTTCTCTCTGCCCCTTTGTCGGCCAAGTTTATCCCTCTGAATTATTGATGATTTGACTACACGTGTACCATGATGACAGATTTAATGAGAAAGAGCCCAGTGAACATACCTGTGTCCATTCTAACTCTGACTGACTTTGGTTGATTGTCGTTTGCTTGTCTGACGTCCGGGTGGAAGAAAGCCTCACCTGCTGGCAATGACCTGAATTACACAAATAAAAACGTATGGTTCAGTTCCTCTGTCCTTCAAATTTAAAACATTTTTGTAAGGTCACTGCTCACTCTCCAACATTCCAGACAGTAAATGGAGATTGGTACAAAGACCTTCAACTGAACACAAATTTCAAGAAGATAGCAAGGAAATATAAGGAAACTTACTTAAAGGAGCGATGCAATGAAGCTGAAGAAGCCAAAAGAATTGGAAAAAAGAAGAGATCTGTTGCAGAAGAATTGAGATATCATAGGAACATTTCATGTAAAATGAGCATAGGAAAAGACAAAGAAGGGAAGGACCTTACAGAAGCAAAGGGCATCAAAGGGAGTTGGCAGGAACACACAGAAGAATTGCAAAAAGATCCAACAGTGAAGACATTAGCAATGACTCCCTCATCGATCTAGAGCCAGACATTCTGGAAAGCGAAGTCGAATGGGTGATAGAAAACATTGCCAATAATAAGGCTGCAGGATGTGACAGGATTTCAGTAAAATTGTTGAAATTTCTAAAAGGTGATGCTGTAAAAGTGTTGCATCCAATTTTCCAGCAGATCTGGGAAAATATAAACAACAATGACTTTTAGGCTGGATTAAGATCCGTTTTTATCCCAAAACCCAAGAATGGAAATGTCAAGTATTCACGTGCTAGAAAAGTAATGCTAAAGATTATGCAAGCAAGACCCTAGCAATATATGGAACACGAACTGCCAGATAGAAGCTGCTTTTAGAAGAGGCAGAGGTACCAGAGACCAAATTGCTAACCTATGCTGGATAATGGAGAAATCGCGAGAATTTCAGAAAAGTATTTATCTATGTTTTATTGACTACTCTAAATCCTTCAGCAGTGCGGTCCATAATATACTATGGCAAATACTTAAAGAAATGGGAATACCTGGACATCTGTTCTGCCTTATGAGAAATTTGTACAAAGATCAAGAAGCAACAGTTGCCAGACACAGAACAACAAACTGGTTCAAGATTTGGAAAGGAGTATGACCAGTCTGCATACTGCCACCCAGCTTATTTAATCTATATGTTGAACATATGAGGAATGCTGGTCCAGGCGACTCAAAATGTTGCAGTGAAAATTTCCAGACAGAATATTAACAACCTCAGATATGCAGGTGATACGATTCTAATGGCTGAAAGTGAGGAGGATCTGAAGAAGCTTCTAATGAAAGTGAAAGAAGAAAGTTGAAAGCTGGCTTCTTGCTCAATATTAAGAAGACCAGCCAGTCCTATTAACTCTGTGGTAATAAATGGAAAGGAAGTGGAAGCAGAGACGGATTTTTTCGTCCCTGGTTCAAAGATTTCTATAGATGGTAACGGTGATAGCCTTTTCAAATTTATTGGGTAGGAGAGCTATTTTGTTGCATTGGAAGGATCCTAATCCACCTACTGCTTTTTTCTGGCTCTCCTCCATTATGTTTTGTTTAAACCTGGAGAAAATTAGAAGTCGGACGTTCGATACATCTTTCAAATTTGAACAAACCTGGCCACCTTTCATTCAATATTTTCAGAAGATCTAATTTCTTATCTTTTTTATTTTTTTTTTTAGTTTTTTTCTTTCTTTCTCCCTCCGTGAAGTTTCAGATTTGACTAGAAGGACGTTTTCTTCTTTTTTTGTAATCTTGTCCTCAAGTGGACTGCCCAGTTCCCCCCTTTTTTTTGTTTTAGTTTTTAGTTTGTTTAGTGTTTTATTTCTCTCCTATAAATAGAACATATCCAGTCTTTTTTTGTATGAATTGTCAAGAGGAGTTGTGGTTCTCGGTTTATATATAATAGCCTAATATTATATTACACATGATTTTGACAGTGTATATAATTTTCTTTGTTTGTACGTTTATTCTATTATGTATTTGATATAACTTCACCTCTGATTCGTATCTATTCATATAAATTATTTAATCAATAAAGAAAGATTGAAAATAATGGTAAATGCAGCGTATTAAACGGCGCTTACTTCTGGGGAGGGTAGCAATGGCAAATTTAGATAAAATACTGAAGTGCAGAGACATAACATTGTCTGCGAAGGACCGTAGAGTCAAGTATATAGTATTTCCAGTTGTGATGTAAGGCTGTAACAGCTGGAGTATTAATAAGGCTGAATACAAAATAATCAACGCCTCTGAACTTGGATGTTGGGGGAAAGAGTTCGTTGGACAGCAAGAAGATCCAACAAGTCAATACTTGGAGAAATACGCCAGACTGCTCACTGGGAAGCTTGAAAAGCTCAATTATTTTGACCACATCATGAGGGGACTGGATTCCTTGGAGAAGACTCTCATGTTCGGTAAAACAGAAGGCAAAAGAAGGAGAGGATGGCAGAGGCTACGATGGATAGATAATAATATTCAGGAAATGCCTATACCCTTGGGGTATCTTAGAGAGGCAGTCTCCAGTAAAGAGGCTTTGTGTGCAGTAATGCTGTTGTATTTGGCTGTGTTCATGTGTTTTCATGTATGTTTTGAATGTCTACTAAACTTGAACATAAATTGGACAATGATTGTATCATAAACAAAAAAAAAGAATGAATATAGATGTTTTCAGTCAATAACAGACTTGTAAGTGTTGCATTTTGTCCCTAATGCAGACAGGGAGCAGCCATACTCCAAGCATCTGACCACACAACACCCACTGGGGCAGCCTGCTGGCCCGAGGTGTGTCTGTTTACTCCGCCGTTTAAACCCAGACACCTCAAACAAAAAGCAGCCACCGGGTCCCTCCAGCCCAACGTGTCAGATAGTAAGATCGTGACTTGCTGTTAAAATCACCCGACTCCGCACTTGCAGGCAACACTTTATTGGTGTCCACTAAAAATATGCTGAAGCCTTCTCCATCCGAGCTCATTCTGAGGAGATAAATCCCCTGAACTCCCACTTCAGTCCATTGCCCTGACAGCTCCGCCAACTCCTTGTTAAGGAAACTCCTAAATGACGAAGCCCATATCCCTATTGGTTGGTATGCTAAATTGGTATTTGGTTTCACCAATGAGAGACAAGTAAATGTCACGTCACTTCACGAGAGGTACCGGTCACGCGCAGCATGCTTAAATCTTCTCATCGTCAGCCCGAGGGTGACGAATTTCCGCGAGAGGGCGCGCGTGGGCAGTGGGCGGGGCGGTGAGCTGGTGTGCGGTAGATGGGGAGACTGTAGAGTCAGTAACAGGGAACGGGGAGCGCGTCCCTCGGTCCCGTACAATGCGGACCAGCTCACCAATTGTGTCATGGTCGATCTGCAACCTGCTGGGATACAACATTAACACACAAATCTCGATGTATATACTTAATCAATGTATGGTTTCTTTTCACTTGAACTTATATTGGCTTACACTAATTAAACTGTCAGAACTTTTCTAATCAACACACCAAGTACATAAGTGGACCACTCGGCCTACCGAACCTGCTGCTGATCTGATTTAAACTTTCGTTACGCATTCTCCCATGTTCATTTCGTTAACACTTCAAACCCACTCTTCATAAACAAACAGAGCTTTGAATGGAATAAAAGGCTTTAATTTCTCTGGGCAGTGAGCAGAAAGAGTTCCTAACTCCCGCGATCAATATTGGCAAAAGAATAGGAGGGTAAGAGGGTGAGTGGGGAGGGGGAGGGGAAACTGTTGCTGCTTTTCACTACACGATGCCCTCTCCATAGCCAATCTTTCCACAGTTTCTCTGAACATTGCATCTACCTTTATATCAACTCCTCCATCATCTGACCCAACACGCTGCTTCCCATACTGAGTTTAAACTGACTCCGGCAGCTCCAGTAGTCTTGGCTGCAAGGACATTCGTTCATCTCAAGTACAGGTATAACCCATGGCTTTGGTACAGGATCAAATGGGAACATTGCAAAACCTATTTCTGCTTAATCACAGATTCATAGGTTCTGACAATTTATTGGTAGAAAAACACGATGACGACAGGGTATGTAAATTTAAATTATTCGTTGGCATTTGCTAGTTCAGACTGAATGAAATGTGGTGCTGGGACATTTGGCTTCAAGATGGTTTGCTCCTAGCAGAGGCTTGCACGACGATATACTCGAGGGCAAGTATATCATTGCAGCTTGCAATAGACAGAGGAGTCAATGACATGTTCCTGTAGTTCATGGTAACTCCACATTTCTGCATTCACTGGAGCCGGAAGCGCTGCGGTGTCTTCTAAAGGGAGAAAATTTTCAACGCATTTTGAGATGATTGGGACCTAACACAGACAAGCAAGGAAACATCAGACCAGATAAAGAGTTTGAAATGAGCAAATAATGTGAGGAATATGCATGGCTTCACAGAGCTGATGCTGACAGCGCATCAGTAGATCTGGAATGATTGCAACTGGCACTTCTACATTTATTCCGCATCACTCCAGCTATTTCCTCTTTTCCTTGGTACAGAAATGTAATTTCTAAAGGAGTAGTGTTTGAGTAAATGAGACACACCAAACTTTCTCCTGACTTTCAATGGAAACTCTGAGTCAGAAGAGTTCTGTCGAATTGATGATCTCCGTCCTCGGGCTGGTTCACTTGTTGCTGTTGCCTCGTTTTCAGTTCTGGTTCGCTTCCAGTTGTGGGCATTTCTTCCAATAACCCTCTCACCGGAGATCTAACTTCAATAAAAGAAGTAATGAAGTATGTTACTAAAACAAACGAGAACAAAGCGTTAACCTGACATTTAAATTTTGAGCGCATATGTCATGATCCGAGTGAAGAAATCTGTAACTGTTCCTCAAACTTTACAAAGCCTGATATGGGATACAAAGGAACACAGACAAAATGCTGGAGGAACTCATCAGGCCAGGCAACATCTGGATGTCAATGCTCCTCTCTTCCAGCTGCCTAGTTCCTCCAGTATTTTGTGGGTGTTGCTTGGATTTCCAGCAGCTGAAGATTTTCTCTTGCTTGTGATGGAATACAAGGAAGTCATCATTCAGTCATAGTATAAGATACAAGTCATAATATATAACAGGAGAATTATGTGATAAAGTCATTCTAGTCTTCTCCATAATCAATCATGAAGGATTATTTTCCAACACCGTATTCCTGCTTCCTGCTATAATTCTCAACCAATTTAGAAATCCAGAACATGAATATACCCAACGATAGCCTCCACCACTGTTCGTGGTGACAAATTCCACAGATCAAACAACCTTTGGCTGAAGTAATGTCTCTCATCTCAGTTTTAAAGTGACGCTTCTTTATTCTGAGGCTGCACTCTCAGATCCCAGACTCTCCGTCTAATCCAGACACCCTCTCCATTCCCACTTCATGCAGGCTTGTTGTTATTCAGTTGGAAAATATTCATCCGCGCCGTAACTTCAACCCCCACCCCCCAACCAACCCTAGATATGGGGGGGGGGGTGATTTACTTTTCAGCTGGTTTGGCACACCATTGTGGCCGAAGGGCCTGTTCCTGTCATGTTCTGTTCTATCTTCAGCATCCTGAGTTTCTGTTTGACTCCCACTGGCCGATAGACAGGTGAGAGTGAGGGGAAATTTCCAATTGTGAATTGATTTCCAAAACCCCGGTCTATTTCTACTGGTGCAAACACAAAACAGCCTATTTAATCACAGCCTCTTCCTGTGAGGGATGGAATGGGAACTCATTCTCTGCTTTGCTTCCAAAGAGACTTCAGAACTAAACATCTGGGCACAGAACAGAAATACTCACTCAACATCTCATAAACCCTGACAACTTGATTCCCTGATTCATTTTATCTGGTTCAAGACATGTGTGGTATTCCAGGATCCAACCTCAGAAGGTCACAGCCCGCACATCTTTTCCACATCTCACACTGGGTGTTCCCGCATCTCACTCTGAGAGATTCACGCTACTAATATCCAGCCACCTGAGACGTCTGCTTAATTACGGAAGGAGTAACATCCAGCCGCATCTGTAAAAGCACCAACGTGGACCGAAGCCCAAACACTGCCAGTCCCATATTCCTGGAAACCACATCCCAAGATTGCATCGCAAGCACCAACTCTCCCAGGACTCTTTGCTGCCGGTAATATGCGGCAGTGTCTCAGCTAATCCCAATTCAAAAACTTACACTCCCACACCAACCCGTGACAGAACTGGAGCCTGATGATCCTCTTTCTAGACGGGGATTAGCTGTAAAACATGGGCCTTGGACCACAAAGAGGGTGCTGATACATTTTAGCTTGTTCCCACAGTTACATTGAACACAGTTGTTCATTATTTTATTGAGTGTGGTGTAGCACAGGTCAATTAGCAGCCACTTTCCCCGTCGTGTAACAGGAAGAAAATGTTTTAAATATAAAATTGAAAATATAGCATTGGTAACTCAGTACAGCAGATTTAATTTTGTTCTTTTGATGCAGAAATGATTGACTGACTGCAAGATGTTTGACACACTGAACAGAATTGCATAAATACAATCCCTACAATCTTCTTCATTCCATCCCGGACAGTAAACGCTCGAAGCATCCTCGTATCTGAGGCCACTCTCTCTCCGCTGGGAGTCAGCAACCAGAGAGCGAGAAACATGTTCAACACTCTCTGCAGCTCTGGTGAGCCGTTGCCCTGGTGACGGAGGAAGTGACTCGCAAAGATAACCGAGCGGGGAAACAACAAACTCAGTGTGACACGTTCTCGGTTTCATTGTGAAAAAGGTGAACTGAACATTCAGCCTTTTTGTAATGGTGATACTAAAATTCCAGTGGTTGTATTCACCCTTTCTGGGTGCATTCAGTAGTTTCATGGTAGTTTCAGCTCTACAGAGCTCTCAGAAGTGCAGACGCTGGTCCAAAATAAAATCACATTGTTGGATTCGACCTGTCGATTGTGTGTAGAAGTTTCAATTGGGATTCACAGAGCCCTTGGAGCACAGACACAGGACTGTTAGCCCATCCAGTCCGTGCCATGTTCGGTGTGGTTCCATCTCCCTGCACCCAGACCATAGCCCTCTATCCCTCCCTCATTGATATACCCACCCAAACATCTCTCAAATTCTACAATCGAGCCTCCATCTCTTACTTCTGCTGGGAGTTGGTTCCGCATTCGCACCACCCTCTGATTGAAGTAGTTCCCCTTCAGATTCCCCATAAATGTGACACTTTTTGCCCTAAATCCATGATCTTACCCAACCTGAGGGGAAAAGTCCTACCTTTATTCACCCTATTTATACCATCATAGATTTCTATATCTCAAGCGGGGGTTCCCAAACTGGGATCCATGGACCTCTGCTTTAATTGTAGGGGCAAATGACATAAAAAAAGTTGGAACCCTGCATATACCCCATCATTTCTCTGTATTCCAGGTAATCAAGTTCTAACCTGTTCAACCTATGACTATAATGATATTCTGAAAAACCAGCAATGTCCGTGTAATTTTCCATTCTCTTTTTCACGCCTATCGATATCTTTCTTCCCAGCAGCTGAACGGAACTGCACACAATTCCGCAAATTTGGAAATCACGGTGTCTGTTACAACTTTAGCATTAATATCCCAACCACTCTTCTTAATAACCTGCGTTATAAAGGTCAAGATGCCCAAAACTCTCTTTACGACTCTGGTGCTAACTTAAAGGAATTGTGGATCTGTAACATCCACGCCAGGACAATTAGGCTCCAAACAGTCATTTCCCCCAAGTAGTGAGCCTGATCAACACCTATACTCATAACCCACCCTCCACACCCTACCCACTACTAGTTTCCTGACAGTTCTAGGCACTTCTCTGCCTAAAGTAACTTTATGGACAGACAATCAATATCAGTCTCCATATCTTCAGATTCCCCTGTGCCTATCGTCACTTTAGGGACATACAATCAATGTTTTAAGCATTCATATTTTATTTGTATTATTGTGGTCTCTGTCATTTTGTTGTTGTTTTTTTTTCTCTGTGTCCTGCTTCGAACACAGAGTAACAATTATTTTGTTCTGCTGTACTGGAATGACATTATGCAAGCTTGAATCCTGAACCCTTGGAAAAATAATATGACCAACCACATTATCTATACTCCCTCTTGATTTCCTAAACTCCTACAATGTCACCTCCATTCTCCTCTGGAATGAAGATCCAGCTCGGCCAACCACTTCCTATGACTCGACCCTATAGTCCAGGCAGCATCTTCAGCAATCTCGTCTGCAACCTCTCCAGACTGATAATATCTGTACTACAGTAGGGTAAACACAACTGTACGTAATACTTTGTGTATCCGCACCAAAAAATTATATAAACACAATATAATACCCATAATCCAGAACTCAATACCCTAACTGATGGCCAGCATTATTAAAACCCTCTTGTTCACCCTCTATACTTGCACGTCCACTTTCAGTGAACTGTACTCTTTTCACCCCAGGTCGCTCTGTTCCACAACACCCGAAGTCCTCCTGTTCACTATACCAATCCTACCTAGTTGACTGTCCAAAATGCATCATCTCTCACTTGACCAAGTTCAAAACCATTTGCCATTCCTCAGCCCATCTCAGAAGCTGACCAAGATGTCTTTGAAATTCAGTGTCAGCTGTTGCCATAACAACCAGTCTCCCGAATTTAGTCTCCCTGTATACCCATGGCTGTGTCGCCACCCACAGCTCTAATCTGCCAATGAAATTTATCGACGACACCGCATAGATTGGCCTCCTCTCAAGCAATAACGAGGTGGCCTACAGGGAAGAGGTCATCTCTCTGACACAGTGGTGGCAAAGTAACAACCTTCTGCTCAATGTCGCAAAAACAAAGGAGCTGGTTGTGGATTACAGAAGGAATGGAGACGGGTAAACCCCTATTGACATTAGTCGATCTGGGGCTGAGTTAGTGAACAGCTTTAAGTTCCTCGGCATCCCCATCACCAAGAATCTCACACTGTCTGTTCACATCAGCTGTGTGGTGAAAAAGGTACAAAAGCGCCTCAGACGGTTGAGGAAGTTCGGTATCATAGAACATAGAATAATACAGCACATTACAGGCCCTTCGGCCCACAATAATGTGACGACCATCAAACCCTGCCTCACATATACCCCCCTCCAGCTTAAATCCCTCCGTTTACCATAGTTGTCTCTTAAACTCCACTAGTATATTTGCCTCCACCACTGACTCAGGCAGTGCATTCCACGCACCAACCACACTGGGTAAAATACATTCCTCTAATATCCCCCTTGAACTTTCCTCCCCTTACCTTAAAGCCATGTCCTCTTGTATTGAGCAATTGGTGCCCTGGGGAAGAGGCGCCGGCAGTCCACTGTGTCTATTCCTCTTAATATCTTGTACACCTCTATCATGTCTCCACTCATCCTCCTACTCTCCAAAGAGTAAAGCCCAAGCTTCCTTAATCTCTGATCATAATCCATACTCTCTAAACCAGGCAGCATTCTGGTAAATCTCTTCTGTACCCTTTCCAATGCTTCCACATCCTTCCTATAGTGAGGCGACAAGAAATGGACACAGTACTCCAAGTGCGGCCTAACCAGAGTTTTATAGAGCTGCATCATTACATTACGACTCTTAAACTCTATCCCTCGACTTATGAAAGCTCACACCCCATAAGCTTTCTTAACTACCCTATCTGCCTGTGAGGCAACTTTCAGGGATCTCTGGACATGTACCCCCAGATCCCTTTGCTCCTCCACACTACCAAGTATCCTGCCATTTACTTTGTACTATGCCTTGGAGTTTTTCCTTCCAAAGTGTACCATCTCACACATTTCCGGGTTGAACTCTATCTGTCACTTCTCAGCCTACTTCTGCATCCTATCAATACCTCTCTGCAATCTTCGACAATCCTCTACACTATGTAGAATATCACCGACCTTTGTGTCGTCTGAAAACTTGCCAACCCACCCTTCTACCCCGACATAAAGGTCATTAATAAAAATCAAGAAACGTACAGGTCGCAGAACCGATCCTTGTGGGACACCACTAGTCACAACCCTCCGATCTGAATGTAATCGCTCCACCACGATCTCTGCTTTCTGCAGGCAAGCCAATTCTGAATCCACCTGGCCAAATTTCCCTGGATCCCATGCCGTCTGATTATCTGAATAAACCTACTGTGTGAACTTGTCAAACGCCTTACTAGAATCCATGTAGATCACGTCCACTGCACTACCCTCATCTATATGCCAACACCCCTAAATCAGAAGAAGTTTTTTTTTTATGGGGGCACAACTGAGAGCATCCTAACTCGCTGCATCACTGCTTGGTATTGGAACTGTACATCCCTCAATCGCAGGACTCTGTAGACAGTGGTACGGACAGTCCAGCACATCTGTAGTTGTGAATTTCCCATGATTCAGGACCTTTACAAGGACAGGTGTGTAAAGAGGGCCCGAGAGATCATTGGGGACCAGAGAAACCCCAACCACAATCTATTCCAGCTGCTACCTTCTGAAAAAATGCACCGCAGAATAAAAAACCAGGACCAACGGGCTCCGGAACAACTCCTTCCACCCGGCCATCAGACTAATTAACTCACGTTGATCTGTGGTAATCTATATTATATGGAATGTTCAAATGATTTTAAATTATAAATTACTTTGTTTGCACATCGCACATTTAGAGACGTAACGTAAAGATTTTTACTCCTCATGTATGTGAAGGATGTAAGAAATAAAGTCAATTTAGTACAATTCAATTCAAATTTGCTAATCGTGCCTTGTACATTCATGTACAAATCAATGGCATGAATAATGAATTACAGAGGTGTCGACACTGACACACACATTCGACTCGCTACAGGCCTCCATTCGCTAAAACCATCTTCAATCATCTCCCTCTGTTTCCTGTTCTCGATCCCGGTGTGAATCCACCTCGCCAGCTCCCCGTGAATCCCACGTGACTGAACCTTCCCGATCAGCTGCCATGCGGGATCTTGTTACAGACTTTACCAAAGTTCAGATGAACAACATCACTGCCCAACTTCACCCAACTACCTAGTTAACTTTTAAATAATCTCCAAAATACTTCACAGATGTGATGGCCTATTGGGCAGTGTTGATGGTGATTTCCCCATAACCAATGTCCAACATCCCGGGATTTCAGCTTCACTGCAGACTGAGAAAATTCCGATCCCAGCTGCAGAATTACCAACCTGGACAGAAGCCCGTATACTGCCAGTTCCATATCCTCAGAGTCACCGGCCCAATATCATCACCCATGCAAAGACGCTTTGGTGCCGGCGATTTGCCGTGGTGTTTCTGCCATTTCCCATTCACAAACTGAGGTGGAATTGGAACCTAATGACCCTCTGCCGGGGCCGGTGCTCAGGCTGGTTCCCCGGTCTGTATAGAGAATGCGGGTACACTTCAGCCTGACACCAGAGGCTAAACCGAACACATTTGATCACAATCTTCCTGCTGTGTGGGATCTTGCCCAGCACAGCTGGCTGCCATGTTTCCTGCAGTGTAGCAGGAACAAAATGTAAAATTATAAAGTAGGAAATGCTGGGAACTCAGTACATCAGACTACATCTCTGAAAGGACAAATGGTGGAAGACCCAGTTCCAGAACTGAGACTGTCCAAAATGCGGCCGATCTGCTGAGCGTTTCCAGTATTATCTCCTTAAATTTCCTGCAACTGTAGTATTTTCTCCATCTTCATTTTAATGCACAGATAGTAACTGATTGCCACCCTAGACTGTAAATACCACCCCACCCCAACTAATTTGTTAGTTCTGAGTTCATTCTGACCCTGGTGTAACACATCCTATACAGTCAATAGTCACAGCATCCTTTCCTCCCACTATCATTCTGTTACATTTGCTCCCGAGGCCACTGTCTCTACGCTGAGAGGCGGTGACCACAAAGCGATAAAAAGTGCAACACTTGCTTCAGCTCTGACGGGCCGTTACCCTGGAAACAGAGGAAGTGGCTCCCTGAAAATAACCGAGAAAGGAAATAACAAACTTAACATCAGATGCTATGAGTTCAATTATGACAAAGATTAACTCTGCAGCCATTTTGTAACGGTGAAACTAAAATTGAAATGGCTGCAATTACCCTGCCACGTGCTGTGTTCAATTAAACTTCTGGTAGTCCTGTCTATATAAAAATATCCTGGAAAAGATGCAAAACAAAATTTCACAATGAAGACAAAGTTTGAAAGAGAGATTGCTGAAATCTATCATTGCGGCATTGGGATACAGACTGGACAGAGGTCGAACAAGATGGTTGATATATATCATTGAGGTGATGGGATACAGGCAGGGCCGATGTTGAACAAGTTGGTTGATATATCTCACTGAGGAGGTGGGATATAGGCTGGACAGAGGTTGAACAAGATGGTTGATATATATCATTGAGGTGTTGGGATACAGGCAGGGCAGATGTTGAGCAAAATAGGCAGGGGATGAGCAGATTGAGCCTGATGGGAGAAGAGGATCAAGGGCAATCTCTGATGGTCCTCCAGCAGTACACAGATCCTGAGATAATAGTACATGCTAGGAGATAACAGATTCCAATATAACAAAGCCAGAACAAACAATAAGAATTTTGGTATACTTTTCAACTCTACACACTTTATCAATGCACCGCAGAAAGTATCCCATCCTGATACTTCACATCTTCATATGGCTACTGCTCTTCCTTTAACTGAACGAAATAGCGGAGAACTGTGGACACAGCTGTGTACAACATAGAAACCAACCTCCCCTCCATGGAGTCAGCCTATACTTCCCAGTGACGGTGTCAAGGGCGGTGTCCATTCTGCTGTTATAAGCAAACTGAATGTTCCCCAGTGTGATGAGATGGACTCCTGACCCCACAGTCTAACAAGATGTGACCTTGCATCACATATCTACCTGCAGTGCAGTTTCTCTGTAACCAGAATGAGTTGTTACATTCTGTTTTTGTTTCACCTTATATCACCTCAATGTGTTGTTGTAATGTATTGATCTGTGGGGATGACACCAAAGACAATGTTTCACTGTACATTGGTAACATGTAAAAAGAAGATTCCCCATTTTAATCGTGGGGAAATATTAGACAGCCTGGGTTGCTCCTTTAGAAATTCCGGAAGGAGTGTACAGATTTCTGGGAAACTCAGATACATGAAAAAAAACTTAATTCTCCCATTAATAGGGCCACACATCGGGAAACATTGGCTGCATGCTGTCAAGTCGCAGAAATAGAAGAAGATGATGTAAACTTCCCAGTTCTCCCCAGAGGACGTGAGAGATCTGGATCTCACTGTCCTGTCTGAACGGGGAAGATGAAACTACCCATACATGAGGAGCAGTGTCCCGAGGGTGCGATTACTCTGTTTAACCCTCCGTCTGCAAGGACACAATGTACCGAACGTCCGCTTCCAGTGTGCTGGAAATATGTAAAACAATTATCGACCCCAGACATCGATCCAGGTGAAGACTAGATCCACTACCGGGCTGAGTGATGGAGGTAAAGTTCCCCAGGTACAACTTAACGGATGGGCTTAGTCCTGACATCGCTCCTGGGACCAGAACACCAGGGGCTGAGCGGCAGTTCATGTCAGACGGTTTTGTGTGAAGGTCCCATAACCAGAACGACCACAACAGGTTGTATCCAGGAAGTGGGACGAGGCCGCCAGTTCGAGGAAATTTATGGGACTCACTTCCTAACATCAGGTTCCCCCCTGCCCCAGTAGTCACCGATGGGAAATTGTCAGTCGCGTTCACCCCGAGTGACCAGCCTCAATACTGACCGATGAGAACTTGATCAATTTGTCCCGCAGACAGTGATCGGTTCACTGGCTCCCAGTCGACGATCCCCTTCAACAGAGAACGGAAAGAAAACCCCAGCCCATCCGGAGACTGTGAGAGTGGGGGCGGGGCCTCGGAAGTGAAAACCTCAGATGCTGCAGATCTGCATTTGAAATGGGAGCGAGAACCTGGATTATGTGACGGGTGGAGGGTCTCCCGTCTGAACTGGCGACTACGTTCCTAGCCCCTCACACACTGCCCGACCGACCTGCCGCATTTTACACGTTATTTCATATTTACACCAGTTACATTTTTAATTTTTCCCTCTGTATCTTCCCGTCCCCATTGCTCCACCTCCCGGTTCTCAGAGTTACGGGCTCGATTCCCATCCCGGTCCGACGTAAAATTCCCACCCGAACAGGAATTGTGCAGGTTTCATTGGAATCACACTATTTTCTATCCACATCCATCCGGAGCTTCACTGGACAAGAACACTGAAACATCAAGTGAGAATCCGCTGGAGGTGGTCATTTAGCCCCTCAAACCATCAACAAGATGATGGCTGCTCTCCCATCTCAGGCAAATGTTTCTGCCCGATCCTCATTTCCTTGATCCCTTCAGTCTCCACACATTTGCCAGTCTCTGTTTTACGTGAGGATGATCATTGAGTCTTCACCGCCCTCTGTGGTGGGGTTTTTCAGACATTCACCACCCTCAGAGTGGAGGCATTTCCTCTCATCTCAGTCCATCCCCTTTTTCAGAGACTGGGCCAGATGGACTGCATCCCAGCTCACTAGGTTTTTTAATCCTCCGTGGAATTAATTTCCATCTTCTGCAGCCCCGTGTTGTCCCAACCACTCACCTTCCACTCATGTCATTATTTCCACCTTCCCACCTCCCCCTCACCTGGATCCACCTCTCACTCCCCAGCTCTTGCCCCATCCCCACCCCTCACCTCTTTTCTCTGACTATTTCCTGTCCACTCTCAGTCCAGAGGGAGGGTCTCGGCCCGAAATGTTGACGGTCCATTTCCCTCCACAGATGCTGCCCGACCCACTGAGTTCCTCCGGCAGTTTGTTCTTTGGTCTGTATAACCCGTGTTAGTATGGGGAGCGGGATTTTACACCATATTCCAGGTACAATCTCAACAAAGTCCAAATAATCGTTAAAGTCATTTTCACTCTTATACCTAATAACTCTTACAATAAATACAATGTCAAGACAAGTCACTTTTATTGTCATTGCGACCATAACTGCTGGTACAGTACATAGTAAAAATGAGACAACGTTTTTCAGGACCATGGTGTTAATTACAAAAACTAGACTGAAGTACGTAAAAAAACAACACATAGCAGAAAAAAAAAACAAACACAACAACGACACCAGACTACAGACCTACACAGGACTGCATAAAGTGCACAAAAACAGTGCAGGCATTACAATAAATAATAAACAGGACAATAGGGCAAGGTGTCAGTCCAGGTGCTGGCTATTGAGGAGTCTGATAGCTTGGGGGAAGAAACTGTTACATAGTCTGGTCATGAGAGCCTGAATGCTTCGGAGCCTTTTCCCACACCTTCTACCCAATGTACCTTCTACCTCCCTCCCTACCCACTGCACCTCAGTCCCTCACCATTAAACACACAGTTTTTGTTTCTCCTACAGAACTGGGTGATCTCACACTGGGCTCCAGCTGACCTGTTGCTCCCACTCACTCCTTTTGCCTCCGTCTGCCTGAAACCTCTCGACAAAAGACACAGAACATTGAACAGTACAGTACCTGAACATGCCCTTCGGCCCAAAATGTTTTGCTCAGCTAATTAAATTAGGAATCAAATGGCCAAATAATCCCTTCTGCTGACATAATGTCCACAGCTTCCTCACATCCAGGTGCTGATTTAAATATCTCTTAATATTGTGTCTGCCAGAACCATCACCCCGGCAGCACATCATAGCAACCCTCCACTCTGTCTGGTAAAAACACTTGTACCTCACATCTCCTTTCAAACTAGCCGCTCTCACATCAAATACATGGCCTTTTGTATTAGACATTTACAACCAGGATAAAAAAATATTGTCTGTCTTCTCTATCTATGCCTCTCATAATTTTATACACCTCCATCATCTCACCCTAGCCTATATCACTCCAGAGAAAACAACCCAAGTTGTTATAGCTCATGCCCTCGAATCCAGGCAATATCCTGGTAAGCCTTTTCTGCACGCTCTCCAGGGACATTGACATCCTCCCTGGAATGAGGCATCCAGAAATGTATGAAATACTCCAGATGTGGCCAAACTCACGTTTCATGAAGCTGCAACATAACTTCCTGAATTTTGAATGCTATATCATGACTAATAAAGGCAAGCATGTCATTTGCCTTCTTAACCAGCCTGTCAATCTGTGTAGCCACTTTCAGGGGGCGATGAACTTGGGACTCCAAGATCCCTCTGTTCATCGACACTGTTAAGGTCTTGTACTTGACACTGTAGTATCTCTATCATTGGCCTAGCGAGCTGCCAAGATGATCATCACTAATCAAATCTCACAGAGATTTCTCAGGTCCTGTTGAATTTATTGCCAAGTGCACAAGTACGGGAAGGTACAGGTACAAAGAGACACCGATTTGTGGCAGCATCACAGGCAAGTACATTCAGATAACACACGGAACACAAATTATACGATTCTCTGTCAGTAACAATCTGTAAATATAAGTTTTATATCATTAACAATATGGAAACAAAAATGTATCAATAATCATAAATATACATTCTCTGTCATTAACATTATACAAATATACATTTTTTCCAAGAGCTGACTTGGAAATGTTTAATTTGGTCCCTCAGCCAAATTGTTGACACAGTTTGGGAACAACTGAGCTCCAAGCACTGGTCGCTAAAACACCAACTGGGACATCCTGTAGGGCCAAGAAGGGTCTGGTTATTCTTTCTCTTTAAACACAGGACCAGGAACAGGCCACTTGGCCCATCATGTCCATCCTGTAATTTAATAATACCCAACACCAGTCCATCCTTGCTCCCATCACCAATCCAATCTACTTTGCCCAGACCATTAGCCCCACTTGCAGGTCAACAGTCTGCCAGCAATTGTCCCCCAAAGTGGTGAATATCTCTGCTCGCCACCACCATGGCCTCAGACATTTCCACAGACGAGCCCCCTTGTCCCTTGTGTCATTGCTTCACACCAATGGGAAGAGAGTAATTCCTCTGTTGACTGTGGGGTGGGGTGGGTGGGTCAGACCATTGTTACCTCAGCCAGTAAAGTTCAACTGTTTCTGCGCCAGTGTGATGTAAGGAATTGCACACGCGATGTCAGATCCCAATGTGGGGAACCCACACATGACATCAGGTATGTGGGGGCGCAGAGTGACAGCACATGTGGGTGAGAACTTGTTTTCAAAAGTTGTTTACTGGACATTTTTAATGATTTCATGGGGATAATGAAGAAAGCATAACAGATGTCATCGCTGAACCCAGTGTTGTGTGAGGAAAAGTCCCCTGCCACATGCCCGGATTTGCCATGTTGTTGACGGAGTGGGCAGCATGGCCATTTTCTTGAATTGGGTCACAAAACCCCAAATGTTTCTGGGGAGGACTTTCCAGGGTGATCTGGTTTGGGTGGTTCAGCCAGTGCAGTAATCTACTGTTTACTATTTTCATAAACAATGGCTTGACTGATGTAAACCGGATTCGGCTGCAGTGTAAACACAGGAGTCTTTGTCTCCTGGTAAACCAAACACCCTGACAATGAGAACCACAGATACCCCTTCCTGTAAGTCAGTGTATCATTCAAACAGCTGTTTGCTGAGAGGAATGGTCATTGAAGTTCTCCCAGATATAGTTGAATAGAGTTGAAGTGGAGTTCAGGGGTGTCACATTAAAAGGACAGGTCAGCCAGACCCTCTGTTTGGTCCATCTGACTAACCTTCCTGAACATTGTGTTTGTGACAGAGCCCCAGAGTCTGGGAACAGCTGAATGGCAGGAAGCAGGGGGTGATGCTGAGGGCAAACACGAGGAAATCTACAGATGCTGGAAATTCAAACACACACAAAAGGCTGGTAGAACACAGCAGGCCAGGCAACATCTATAAGGAGAAGCACTGTGGACGTTTCAGCCCGAGACCCTTCATCTCCTGTCCTGACGAATGGTCTCGGCCTGAAACGTTGACAGTGCTTCTCCTTTTTGATGCTGACTGGCCTGCTGTCTTCCACCAGCATTTTGTGTGTGTTGTTGAGAAAAGCTCAAGCAAGTTTGCAGCAAGTAATTTCAAAGTATTTTTTATTTGGAAAGATATTAAGTATAAACTCTCCCCTTCGTTTCCATCTCCCCACTCAGAAGTGACCAAAAGCTGCTTCACAGGATGGAAGACCTTGAAATGAACAAACACTGAGGGAATGTGAGTGAATTTAAAGAGCTGGGATACTGACAGCACATCACCAGAGCTGGAGTGATTGCAACTGTTCTGACAGAGGCATAACTGGTACTTTTGGGCACATTCGGTCTCACTCCAACTATATCCTACCTTCCTTTGTACAGGTATGTAATGTCTAAAGGACCAGTGTTTGAGTAAAGGAGACTCACCAAACTTTCTCCTGACTGAATTACTGGAGTCTCCGAGTCAGATGGGTTCTCTCCAGTTGATGATCTCCGTCCTCGGGCTGGTTCACTTGTTGCTGTTCCCTCGTCTTCAGTCGTGGTTTGCTTCCAGTTGTGGGCTTTTCTTCCAATAAATCTCTCACCACAGGTCTAACTTTAACATGAAAGATAATGAAGTATGTTAACAATACAAAGGAGGTCAAAACATTTCTGCTCACTGAAATCTAAAGATTGAAGACAAATATAATGATCTGAATGTTCCTAAATAAAAACTCACTGAAAGACATAAGTCACAGGAACCGAATGAGGTGATTTTATCCATCGAGTCTGCTCCACCATTCAACCATGGCTGATTTTATTCCAAAACAATATTCCTGCCTTCCTCCTGTAACCCTGAAGCTCAACTCAAGTCAAGTCATTTTTATTGTCATTTCGACCACAACTGCTGGCACTGTACATAGCAAAAATGAGACAACGTTTTTCCAGAACATGGTGTTACAGGACACAGTACAAAATCTAGATGGAACTACGTAAAAAAACAACACAAAGAGAAAAAAAACACACACAAACAACAACTACACTAGACTACAGACCTACACTGGACTGCGTAAAGTGCAGGCATTATAATAAATAATAAACAGGGCAATAGGGCAGTAAGGTGTCAGTCCAGGCTCTGGGTATTGAGGAGTCTGATAGCTTGGGGGAAGAAACTGTTACATAGTCTGGTCATGAGAGCCCAAATGCTTCGGTGCCCTTTCCCAGATGGCAGGAGGGAGAAGAGTTTGTATGAGGGGTGCGTCGGGTCCGTCATAATGCTGCTTGCTTTGTGGATGCAGCGTATAGTGTAAATGTCCGTTACGGTGGGAAGAGAGACCCCAATGATCTTCTCAGCTGACCTCATTATCCGCTGGAGGGTCTTGCGATCCGAGATGGTGCAATTTCGAACCAGGCAATGATGCAGCTGCTCCAATACTCTCAATACAACCCCTGTAGAATGTGATGAGGATGGGGGGTGGGAGATGGACATTCCTCAGTCTTCACAGAAAGTAGAGACGCTGATGTGTTTTCTTTGCTATGGAGCTGGTGTTGAGGGACCAGGTGAGATTCTCCGCCAGGTGAACACCAAGAAATTTGGTGCTCTTTATGATCTCTACTGAGGAGCTGTTGATGTTCAGTGGAGAGTGGTTGCTCCATGTCCTCCTGAAGTCAACAACCATCTTTTTTGTTTTGTTCGTATTCAGAGACAGGTTGCTGGCTCTGCACCAGTCCGTTAACCGCTGCACCTCCTCTCTGTAAGCTGACTCATCGTTCTTGCTAATGAGACCCACCATGGTCCTGTCACTGGCGAACTTGGTGATGTGGTTCGAGCTGTGTGTTGCAGCACAGTCGTGGGTCAGCAGAGTGAACAGCAGTGGACTGAGAAGGCAACCCTGGGGAGCCCCTGTGCTCAGTGTGCTGGTGTTGTAGATGCTGCTCCCGATCCGGACTGACTGAGGTCTCCCAGTCAGGAAGTCTAGGATCCAGTTGCAGAGGGAGGTGTTCAGACCCAGTAGTCACAGCTTTCCAATCAGTTTCTGGGGGATGATTGTGTTGAATGTTGAACTGAAGTCTATGAACAGCGTCCGAACGCATGTGTCTTTTTTGTCCAGATGGGTTAGGGCCAGGTGGAGGCTGGTTGCAATGGCGTCATCTGTTCAGCAGTTGGTACGGTATGCAAGCTGCAGGGGGTCCAGTGAGGGGGGCAGCAGGGTCTTGATATGCCTCGTGACGAGCCTCTCAAAACACTTCATGATGATGGATGTAAGTGCAACAGGGCGGTAGTAATTTAGTCAGGACGCTGAAGACATCTTCGGCATGGGAACGATGGTGGCGGCCTTGAAGCACGTTGGAACGGTGGCGCCGCTCAGGGAGATGTTGAAGATGTCAGTGAGAACATCTGCTAGCTGGTCTGCACATCCTCTGAGCATTCTCATTCTCTCCTCAGATTATCACTCATTGCCTCCAAAGGAACCCCAAAAACAAACAACTGAGACCAGACCAGAAACACTCTGTCAACACCTGATGAGCCCGAGCAGCCCGATCTCCAGATCCATTTCACCAAGGCCACAATCTGTGATCGGGTCACACAGCTGAACGTGTCACTTACCGACCCCAGAATCCTCACACATCCTCCCCACATCAGGGATTCCCCCACAACCAATGTCCAGCAACCCGAGACTTCTGATTCATTATGGAAGGAGGAACATTCAGCCCCAGCTACAGAAGTACTGACCTGGTCAAATCCCAAATACTGACTATTCCATCTTCCCGGAGTCTACACCCCAGGTATACAGTCCAAACACCAATTTTCAGAGGACTCCCTTACTGCCGGTAACATGTGTCCGCCATTCAGAGTTCAAAGGCTGACACTCCTGCATCAACCGATGGCAGAATGGGAACCTGATAAACCTCTGACTGGGCCAGATATCGGGCTGGAAAACCTGGGCGTGGGTCACCAGCGGGCGCGGGTCACCAGCAGGCAGGGATACGTTTCACATTGTCTCCACCAGCTAAACTGAAAGCATTTTATCATTATCCGATTGTTAAATGAGAATTTGCCCAGTACAATTTGCCGTCGCATTTCCTGTAGGCTAACAGGAACAACAGGCTTTTCATTTCAAATTGAAATTAAATGCTGGAAACTCGGTACATCAGATTGGATGTATGGAAAGAGAAACTGTGGAAGACTCAGTATCAGAATTGACGCTGCCCGATCTGCTGAACGGTTTCAGCATTTTCTCTTTTGACATTAAATGATGCACAACTATTGACTGATTACAAGATGTTTGTGACGGCCTGAACGAAGTTGCACAAATTTAAGTCCCACATTCATTACTTTTCTCTTCATTCCAACACAGGGTTAATACAGTCGACACAGTGAATGTTCACAACATCCTCCGCACCCACTATCAGTCTGTTACATCTGCTCCAGAGGCCACTAACTCTCAATGAGAGGAAGTGACCAGAGAGCGATAAAACTGTGCTCCACTCCCTGCAGATCCTGTGGCTGTTCCTGGCAACAGGGAATTTGCCTCTCCAAACATGACCAAAACAGGAAATATCGGACTCAACTGTAAATACTGGGAGTTTCCGTCTGGCAAAGATTAACACAGCGGCCATTTGATAACTTTGAAACTAAAATTGTAGTGACTGCCTTTATCCTCCCTCATTCTGCATTAAATAAATCCTCTGGCAGTTCCAGGTAACAAACACTGATTTCAGAAATAACTCCGTGAGGCAAAAGACTTCACAATGAAGGCAACGGTAGAAGAGAGATTGTCGATATTTATCATCGAGGTGGTGGGATACAGGCTGGACAGAGGTTGAACAAGATGGGCAGGGATTAAGCAGATGGATCGGGTGGGAGCAGGGATCAAGGACGATCACTGATGGCCCTCCGGCAATACACAGATACAGCATTAACAGTACACACTACTATGTACTAAAATGACAAAGATAGAGCAACAGGAACTTTGGCATTTACCCTTCTCCCTGAACCAACTTTTATCAACACATCGTAGAAAATATCCCCAGGTTCGAGGTGAAGGTCTCACAACCCGGACAGACCCCGGTAGGTTTTGTTCAGGAAGCGGGGTGAGACCGCGAGTTCGGGGAAGTTACTGGGACTCACTGCCCAGCATCGGTCGGGACCGAACTCAATACTCACCGCATGGATCTTGTCGGTCCCGCTCCGCAGAGAATGATCCGACCGGCCCCCCCGGCTCGCCGCCCGAGGGGGCGAGGACCCTCTCCCGATCCGGATCCCGTGGACAACCCGCCGCTCCAGACCCGCTTCAACACAAAGAAAAAAAATCACTGCCCAGCCCGGGAATGTGAGCATGCGCAGTGTGCTTATTGCGTCATCAGAGCGTGGGCGGGGCCTCGGAGACAAATCCACAGATGCTGCCGATTCAAGTCAAGTCACTCTTATTGTCATTTCGACCATAACTGCTGGTACAGTGCACAGTAAAAATGAGACAACGTGTTTTTTTTTTCCAGGACCATGGTGTTACATGACAGAGTACAAAAACTGGACTGAACCACATAAAAAATAACACAGAAAAGAAAAAAAAAACTACACCAGACCACAGACCTACCCAGGACTGCATAAAGTGCACAAAACACTGCAGGCATTTCAATAAATAATAAACAAGACAATAGGGCAGTAAGGTGACTGTCCAGGCTCTGGATATTGAGGAGTCCGATAGCTTGCGGGAAGAAACAGTTACATAGTCTGGTTGTGAGAGCCCGAATGCTTCAGTGCCTTTTCCCAGAGGGAAGGAGGGAGAAGTGATTGTATGCGGGGTGCGTGGGGTCCTTCATAATGTTGCTTGCTTTGCGGATGCCGCGTGTTGGGTAAATGTCCGTGATGGCTGGAAGAGAGGCCCCGATGATCATCTCAGCTGACCTCACTATCTGTTGCAGGGTCTTGCTATCCGAGATGTTGCAATTTCCGAACCAGGCAGTGATGCAGCTGCTCAGGATGCTCTCAATACAACCCCTGTAGAATGTGATGAGGATGGGGGGGGGGGGGTGGGAGATGGACTTTCCACGGCCTTTGCAGAAAGTAAAGACGCTGCTGGGCTTTCTTTGCTGTGGAGCTGGTGTTGAGGGACCAGGTGAGATTCTCCGCCAGGTGAACACCAAGAAATCTGGTGCTCTTAAAGATCTCCAGCGAGGAGCCGTCGATGTTCAGCGGGGAGTGGTCGCTCCGTGTCTTCCTGAAGTCAACAACCATCTCTTTTGTTTTGTTCACATTCAGAGACAGGTTGTTGGCTCTGCACCAGTTCGTTAGCCACTGCACCTCCTCTCTGTAAGCTGACTCGTCGTTCTTGCTGATGAGACACACCACGGTTGTGTCATTGGCGAACTTGATGATGTGGTTCGAGCTGTGAGTTGCAGCACAGTCGTGGGTCAGCAGAGTGAGCAGCAGTGGACTGAGCACGCAACCCTGGGGAGCCCCCGTGCTCAATGTGATGGTGTTGGAGATGCTGATCCCGATCCGGATTGACTTAGGTCTCCCAGTCAGGAAGTCTAGTGGA
Organism: Hypanus sabinus; assembly: GCF_030144855.1. Taxonomy (NCBI): domain Eukaryota; kingdom Metazoa; phylum Chordata; class Chondrichthyes; order Myliobatiformes; family Dasyatidae; genus Hypanus; species Hypanus sabinus. The sequence goes on from NW_026781321.1 coordinate 258,994, forward strand.
CTGAACCATAAGAGAGAGAGAGAGAGACTGGAAAAGCTGGTCGCTTCAGTTAGTCGCAGCTGAGACTTGGAACTCTCCTATGCCCACAAGATTGTGTTGATCATCGGTACACGGAACCACAACGAATGTGTGTGGCTGTCACTTCGTATAATCCATAGGAGTGGGTTTTGGAATGTCTTGTGTTAACCCTTGCCTGGGTATGTTGTGTGGTAACCCCTGGAAGACGGTATTCCTCTGACAGGTCACTTTCGCTGTAAGCTGGTATGTGGACGGATTCAACGGATAAGAACATCGTCGACGGTTATTTTGATGTAACGGTTTTTTCTATACGTTTCATTCTGGATTACAAATATCTCTCTATTTGTTGTGTGCTAATCCGTCCACATACAAGTTTTTATATATTTTTCAAAATATACCTATCTTTTTAACTAAAAAAATTTCGATCAAATTGACTCACTTATTTCTTCCTTTATTTGGAACAATAAGAGACCAAGAATTAATAAGTATCATTTACAAAAATCTGAAAAAGATGGTGGACTTGCATTTCCTAATTTAAGAGTATTATTGGGCTGTGAATATTAGACAATTATGTACTTGGTTATATTGGCTTGATAAGAACCAAAATCCATTATGGGTTGATTTGGAATTAAAAGCAGTTAAATAATTTCATTTAACTTCAATATTAGGAGCTCCATTACTTTTACATCTCTCTAAAATTCCAAATTTAAATCTTTACCCGGTTATTAAACAATCCCTACGGATTTGGGTTCAGTTTCGTTTCTTTAAAAAATTTAAACAATTTAAGATGACTAGTTTTTTACATCGAAACTTCTTATTTATACCTTCAACAACTGACCCCATTTTTCTCCTATGGAAAAATAAAGGGATCCATTCTTTTACAGATTTATTTTGTGATGGTCCATTATGATCTTTGAAGAGTTCATTAACAAATTTTCTCTCGCTCATACACATTTTTTTGCAATATGTTCAGTTTAGACTTTTTTACAACAATATTTACCTAAGATTCCATGTTTACAAGAATCTGATTTGTTGGATACAATTTTGAAAGTGAATCCCTTCGTGAAAGGTTCCATTGGCAGAATTTATAATTTATTTTTGTTACAAAACGAGAACCTATCACTAAAGATTAAACAAGATTGGGAGAGAGAACTTATTATGACCTTTGTTAATGAAGATTGGCTTCGAGTTTTGAAAAACATAAATTCTTCTTCTATATGTGCCAACCATTGTTTAAGTCAATGTAAAACTAGTCATCGTTATTATTTAACAAAGGAGAGACTATCTAAAATATTTCCTAGTATAGACAATTGCTGAGATAGATGTAGAACTGAAGTAGCTACTTTGTCACATATGTTCTGGTCATGTTCTTCATTAAAATAGTTCTGGAAATCTTTATTTTCTACAAGTTCTACAGCTCAGAAAATAAATTTACAACCTAATAGATTGACTGTTCTATTTGGAATAGTTCCACATCATATTCAGGGTATTTGATCTTCAGATCAACATGTAATTGCATTTGTTACACTACTGACAAGAAGGGCTACTTTATTAAAATGGAAAGATATTTCTTCCCCTACATTAATTGAATCGTTTTCTCAAGGAATGTTATGTCTAAAGCGCCGATGAAATGCGCAGGCGTCAGGCTGAGGCCGTCCCTGAGTTTCACGCATGCGCGCAGTACACAGAAGCCTTTGAAAATGTCGGTTGTAGGTAAGAGTGATTCTCCGTGTTTTTACCTTAAACACCGATTTCGGGATAATTCATCTGAATTTCGGACACCGTGACCAGCAAACCCGGGACAGTCCTGCCCTCTTCCCTCTCTATCAGCCCCACGATCCGTACACGGACCCCGGGGAGCTTCCGGCTGCTGAGTGAATGGGAACCGATGGATCTCTCAGACAGAGCTGAGCTCCAGCTATCTAAATGCAAGGATTAGGAACTCGGAGAAAGGGAACAAAATCTTTTACATGAGCAATTGAGAAAATCGGCATTAGGACTCTTTTCCGTAGATGCTGCCTGGCCTGCTGAGCTCCTCCAGTATTTTGTGTGTGTTGCTTCCTCTACCTCCTCTTGCTCTGGACTTTTCTACCGGTGAGAACATGTTTTGTCCCATTCTCTCTGGGTACGTAATGACATCAAACACCTTTGCCCTGGGCAACAAGTAGCTTTCACATCACAAATGTGCCAGACTCCAGTAAGACAGACTACTGTCCTTCCCTTCATATTCATTAGGATTTCATTCACTGAGTTCACCACCGTCAGTCATTGGGGGAGGGTTCAGGGGGAATATTTATGTAGAATACAGAAACTAGTGATGCCTGTTTGCATTTTGGTGATGCAAAAGTTGCTGGAGAATTTGCAAGTGGGAAGAGGTGGAGTGATATTTGGAAATCTGACTTTTTAAAGTGTAATTTAGCAAGGAAACATATGGACAATGTGCAAAAGCTTTGGTGAGAAAATCCTCCATTTCCTGTTCCAGGCCTGCTACATAGGTTGTGTGAGAGTGCAGATGAACTCGATCAAACCCAGAGGAGATCAAAGTTCCTATTGACAGTGATTTGCTAGATGTTAAAATGAAATCCTCTTTATGTAAAATTCACTGTGCACATCTTGTCACTGGGTAAAAAATGCACAGTGCAAGATATATCTGCACACTGGTTATTACAAATCAGAGGGGAGATTATTACAAATTAGAGGGGTATTGGAGGGAAGGAGGGGAGACGTCCAGTGTCCCTGATGCCCTCACCTACAAGATGTGCATCCAGCTACAGCTTGTAACCCTGCATTTCAATGAGCTGCAACTTGAAATGGGTGAATTCCAGATCATCCAGCAGTTGGAGGGGGTGATAGATATGACATGAAGAGAGCTGAGTTACTCCCAAGGTGCAGGACACAGGAAACTGGGTGAGAATCAGGAAGGGGAATGAGGTTAAATAGGCATCGCAGAGTACTCTAGTGGCCATCCCCCACAACAACAGGGGGAATTACCTGGCAGAGGAAAGTCAAAAGGCTGATGGGGCATTCATTAGTTAGAGGAACAGAACAAGAGGGGACGAATATCCTAGTGGTAAGACTTGCTAGTGGCAGTGAGCAGGGGAGGGGGTGATGTGGTTAAAATAAGTTGTAGGGGGAATGGGAGCCAGAATGACAGATCAGATAGTGGAGAGGGTGAATTGAATTGACTTTATTAAATACCTATTTCATAAACATGAGGAGTAGAAATATTTACCTTACATCATCTAAATGTGCAATGTGTAATTTATAGTCATTTATAATAGATAGTTTGTACATAGGACGGTCAATATAACATCAAAATGCAATTGTATCAGCATGAATTAATCAGTCTGATGGCCTGGTGGAAGATGATGTCCCGGGGCCTGTTGGTCCTTTTGCTGTGGTACCGTTTCCTCGATGGTAGCAGCAGGAACAGCTTGAGGTTGTGATGAATTGGGCCTGTTTGTCCCTGATATTCGTTGGGCCCTTTTTACACACCTGTCTGTGTAGATGTACTGAATCATGGAAAGTAGATTGTGCAATGTATAGTTTCCTTGTTTATATTTAGTGACATTTTTTTGTGTATAAAATGATGAGGGGTATTGAGCGTGTGAGTGGCCAGAGGAGTGTTTTTTTCCCCCAGGGTTGAAATCGTTAATGCCGCTTTTCCACACTCCCATAGACCCTTTGTTCGTCTCCTGAGTAAATAGAGTTTGAAAAATATTTAAGATCTCCCCCATCTGCTTTGGTTCCACACGTGGATTGCCATTCCGGTCTTCCAGAGGACCAACTTTGTGCCTTGCAATCCTTTTGCTCTTAATCTATCACTAGAATCCCTGAGGATTATCCTTCTCCTTTTCTGTGACAGCAAACTCATGCCATCTTTTAGCCATCCTGATTTATTTCTTATGTGTTCTCTTGCATTTCTTATACTCCATAAGAAACTGACTGCCTATCCCTGTTATGCAATTCCATTTTGTGCTTTACCAGGGTCTCAATATCTCTTGCAATCCGAGTTTCCCTACAGTTTCTATCTTTACCTTTTATTCTGACATACCCGCTTACTACTTTCATATCTAACCAGTCTTATAGAGTCTCTCGAGGAAGTTAACAGGGAAGTGGATGAAGGCAAGGCAGTGGATGTTGTCTGCATGGACGTCAGCAAGGCACTTGACAAAGTCTCATATGGGAGGTTGGTCAAGAAGGTTCAGTCACTCAGCATTCAAGATTACACAGTAAATTGGATGAGACACTGTCTTTGGGAGAAGCCAGAGTGTGGTAGCAGATGGTTGCCTCTCTGACTGGAGGCTTGTGTCTCGTGGTTGCCACAGGGATCGGTGTTGGATCTGTTGTTGTTTGTCATCTATATCAGTAATCTGGATGATAGTGTGGTTAACTGGATCAGCAAATTTGTGGATGACAACAAGACTGGGGGTTTAGCGGACTGCGAGAAGACTATCATGGATTGCAGTGTCATCTGGACCAGGTGGGAAAATGGTTTGAGAAAAGGAAAATGGAATTTAATGCAGACCAGTGTGAGTTGTTACACTTTGGTATGACCTACCAAGGGAGGTCTTTCACAGTGACTGGTCGGGCACGGAAGAGTTTTGTAGAAGAAAGGGACCTGGGAATACAAGTCCTTAATTCACTGAAAGTGGTATCACAGGTAGATAGGGATGGAAAGAATGATTTCAGCCCATTGCCCTTCATGAACCAAAGTACTGATAACAATAGATGGATGTTATGTTGACTTCTAGAAGACATTGGTGAGGCCTAATTTGAAGTATTGTGTGCAGTTTTGGTCACCTACCTACAGGAAAGATGTAAAAGAAGTTCAGAGATTTCAGAGAAATTTCACAAGGATGTTGCCATGTCTGGAGGACTTGGGTTATAAGGAAAGATTGAACAAATCAGTACTTCATTCTTTGGAATGCAGAAGATTGAGGGGAGAATTGATTGTGATAGAGGGGCACAGATAGTGATAATGCAAGCTGGCTTTTTCCACGAAGATTGGGTGGGACAACAACCAGAGGCAATGGGTTGAGGGTGAAAGGTGAAATGTTAAGGGGAACATGAGGGGAAACTTCTTCACACAGATGGTCATCCGGCTGTGGAATGAGCAGCCAGCACAAGTGGTGCATGCGAGCTCGATTTCAACATTTAAGAGGTTTGTGTTGGTACCTGGATGGTAGAGGTGTGGGAGTGGGCTGTTTAAATAGTTCAGCACAGACCAGATGGCCCAAAGGGCCTGTTTCTGTGTTGAAATTTTTCATGATTGTGACAAGAACTTGAAATAATACAAAAATTCACTCTAACCCCTTTTGACAGCTGTGTGAACCAACCAGTCATTTCAGCAGGAATTTTTTATATGGCGTTAAAACTTTGGCACTTTAAGTTAATACTACATAAAAGAAGATCCCAGCTGCACGTCAAGAAAAACTATTTGTGTGAGAGTGTTTCAGTTACTGTGGGGCCAGGAACCAATGCAGCTCAGTGGGAACAGGGAATAATACCAATGGAGTGAGTCAAACTGAGCCAAGGCACAGATTGGAGACGGCAGAAATGCCCCATTCTTATACAGACCGGAAGAGCATCAGGGAATTGATGGTCATTCCAGATACCAGCACTCTGCCCAGTCAGGAGATGATTTCTCTGTCCAACTTGGGTTGAACCTCACTGTAACAGTGTGATACCAGATCAAGCTTTGGCAACTCAAGTAATCTCATCTGAAATGTTGTCCTACACCCATTGATGGATTTTGTAAATCTTTTTACAGGTTAAAAATGAGAAGGAATTCGTCTCCAGGAAGCTCAAACACGGCACAACAGTTTTGTTGTCTCTGTCTAGATATTTAATAAGTGGAGCAAGGTATTCAATCGACCATCCTTCCGACTCACACTGTGGGGAGGGATTCACTTGGTCATCTGACCAACTCACAAGCCCGTCACTTTACACAGGAGAAAGGCCTTTCACCTGCACAGACAGTGGGAATGGATTCACTCGGTTATCACAATTGAAGGTACATCAGCAAGTTCACACTGGGCAAGGCCATTCATCTGTTCTGTGTGTGAGAAGGGGTTCAGTCGGTCATCCCACCTGTGGCACACTAGTCAGTTCACACTGGGCAGAGGCTGGACATCTGCTGAATTTCTGGGAAAGGATTCACTCAGTCATCTGACCCAATGGCTCACCAGCGAGTTCACACTGGGGAGAAGCCGTTCACCTGCTCAGACTGTGGGAAAGGATTTACACAGTCATCTACCCTACTGGTACACCAGCGAGTTCACACTGGGGAGAAGCCATTCACCTGCTCAGACTGTGGGAAGAGATTCACTAATTTATCCAACCTACAGAGACATCAGCAAGTTCACACTGGGGAGAAGCCGTTCACCTGCTCAGAATGTGGGAAGAGATACGCTGACTCTTCCACCCTACAGAGTCATCAGCGAGTTCACAGTGGAGAGAGGCCATTCACTTGCTCAGAATGTGGGAAGAGATTCACTAATTTATCCATCCTGCAGAGACACCAGCGAGTTCACACTGGGGAGAAGCCGTTCACCTGCTCAAAATGTGGGAAGAGATTCAATCAGTTATCCCACCTACAGAGTCATCAGCGAGTTCACAGTGGAGAGAGGCCGTTCACCTGCTCAGTCTGTGGGAAGAGATTCACTCATTTATCCAGCCTACAGAGACATCAGCAAGTTCACACTGGGGAGAGGCCGTTCACCTGCTCAGTCTGTAGGAAGAGATTCACTCATTTATCCAGCCTACAGAGACATCAGCGAGTTCACAGTGGAGAGAGGCCATTCACCTGCTCAGTCTGTGGGAAGAGATTCACTAATTTAACCAGCCTACAGAGACATCAGCGAGTTCACAGTGGAGAGAGGCCATTCACCTGCTCAGAATGTGGGAAGGGATTCACTCAGTCATCCACCCTACAGAGTCATCACCGAGTTCACACTGGGGTGAAGCCGTTCACCTGCTCAGTCTGTGGGAAGGGATTCACTCGGTCATCCCACCTACGGAGTCACCAGCGAGTTCACACTGGGGAGAAGCCTTTCACCTGCTCAGTCTGTGAGAAGGGATTCAACCAGTTAGCTAACCTGCAGAATCACCTGCGAGTTCACACTGGGGAGAAGCCGTTCACCTGCTCAGTCTGTGGGAAGGGATTCACTCGGTTAGCTAACCTACAGAATCACCTGCGAGTTCACACTGGGGAGAGGCCATTCACTTGCTCAGTCTGTGGGAAGGAATTCACTCATTTATCCAACCTACAGAGACATCAGCGAGTTCACACTGGGGAGAGGCCGTTCACCTGCTCAGTCTGTGGGAAGGGATTCACTCGGTTAGCTAACCTACAGAATCACCTGCGAGTTCACACTGGGGAGAAGCCGTTCACCTGCTCAGACTGTGGGAAGGAATTCACTCATTTATCCAACCTACAGAGACATCAGCGAGTTCACACTGGGGAGAGGCCGTTCACCTGCTCAGAATGTGGGAGGAGATTCACTGACTCTTCCACCCTGCAGAGTCATCAGCGAGTTCACACTGGAGAGAGGCCGTTCACCTGCTCAGAATGTGGGAAAAGTTTCACTCGGTCATCTACCCTACTGGTACATCAGCGAGTTCACACTGGGGAGAGGCCGTTCTCCTGCTCAGTCTGTGGGAAAGGATTCACTAATTTATCCAGCCGACAGAGACATCAGCGAGTTCACACTGGGGAGAGGCCGTTCACCTGCTGAGAATGTGGGAAATGATTCACTCAGTCATTCACCCTGCAGAGACATCAGCGAGTTCACACTGGGGAGAAGCCGTTCATCTGCTCATCTGGGAAGGGATTCACTCAGTCATTCACCTTACAGAGACATCAGCGAGTTCACACCAGAGAGAGGCCGTTCACCTGCTGAGAATGTGGGAAAGGATTCACACAGTCATCCCACCTACTGGCACACCTGTCAGCTCACAATGAGGAGTGGCCATTGTTATGAATCCCTAGGTTTTGTTTGCTGTGGACTTTCATTTTAAGAGAGAGAGAGGGAGAGATTAAAAAGACAAATCAGTCTGATTTGCAGCTTGTTTACATTGTGTGCAGCTTGTTTAGTTTTAACCGAGGACACAAACACACAGAGACAGACAGAGACAAAGGAGGAAAAATGGAAGCATCGAAACCAGGGCACTAGTAGTCAAGGGTCACTGTTTGTAACTTTACTTTGCCCACAAGGGTGGACAAATTATCGATTCACCGTACATCGAATGTGTGGTTGTCACCTCATTTGATCCATAGGAGTGGATCTGATTTGGGATATCCTGTGGAGACCACTTATGTGTTAACTCTTGCCTGGCTGTGGTGTGGTAGTTCACTTGAAGATGATACCCCTTATGACAAGTCACATCGGGTGATAATTAGTATGTGGATTTGGAAGGATGACATAAAATCTACAGAGACTGTTGGTCTCGTTTTACCACCATGAAACCTGTGGAATATGACATAATCGCCTTCTCTCAACATTTATCCTGGATTACAAATATCTCTCTCTCATCACCTATTCTGTAGTTGAACTGAACTTTCATACTTTACCATCTCAAGACTCCAAGCCTTGATCCCCCGAGCTCAATAGTTTGGGAGTTTATTTCTACAGATTTATACACATAATACTCATGAGGAAATCTGCAGATGCTGGAAATTCAAACAACACACACAAAATGCTGGTGGAACCCAGCAGGCCAGGCAATATCTATAAGGAGAAGAAATGTTGACGTTGCAGGCTGAGACCCTTCGTCAGGACTAACTGAAAGGAAAGATACAAAGAGATTTGAAAGTAGTGGGGGGAGGGTGAAATGCAAAATGATAGGAGAAGACTGGAGGTGATGGGATGAAGCTAAGAGCTGGAAAGGTGATTGGCGAAAGTGATACAGAGCTGGAGATGGGAAAGGATCATTGGACAGGAGGCCTCAGGAGAAAGAAAGGTGCGGGGGAAGCACCAGAGAGACATGGAAAACATGCAAACAATGAAATATGTCAGTGATGGGGTAAGAAGTGGAAGAGGGGCATTAACGGAAGTTAGAGAAGTCAATGTTCATCCCATCAGGTTGGAGGCTACCCAGCCGGTATATAAGGTGTTGTTCCTCCAACCTGAGTTTGGATTAATTTTGACAGTAGAGGAGGCCATGGATAGACATATCAGAATGGGAATGGGACGTGGAATTAAAATGTGTGGCTACTGGGAGTAGTCTGTTGCCTCTGGTTCGTTTCTAAAGTGTTATGGTTTATAACAAAATGGGGCCTGCATCTGGGATATGAACAAATTTAAGGATTGATTTAATATCGATTTCATTGGATAAATCCCTTTTGATTTATTTCTGTGTGGAAAATCAGCAGCAATGGATGTTGATAGATATCTGGAAGTGTGAACCTCTCAAGCATTAGAGGACACCAGAAGGATTGAGTTATTGAGTATTGCTAAAATGTTAATACTTGCTAAGGTGAAATTGACAATCAGGAGGGCGCAGATGCAGAGGATAATAGCTGAACATTATGTATCTGAGGGTGTGTTTAAAGTGGAGGAGTTTCCTGAAAGTAAACCTCGTGAGCTTGAGCTCCAGTACAAGTTAGAAAAATTGAAGATGGAGGCTCCGGAAAGGCAGAGGCAATTTCAGGCTGGAGAGGCAGAAAAGCAGAAAGAAGATTCTCTTACAAAGTCTAATTAAGGGAAAGGCTTAGCAAGCCTATTCTGCTTTGACAGTTGCTGAAGCAGCTTATTATTTACTTATTTATGCTGACCCAATCATCGCCACTGGGCTATAAATGTGCAGGAGCAGTGTGTGGTTCAGTGCTTTGCTCAAGGACACACAAGCTGCCTCGGCTGAGGCTCAAACTCATGACCTTCAGATCGCTAGTTCACCACCTTAACCACATGGTCACGCACCACACATTATGACCCAGTGAAACAGGCTGTGCTCAGAGCTTACGAGTTAGTCCCAGAAGCAGACAGGCAAAAGTTTAGAAATTTGAGGAAATCTGTGAACCAGACATGTGGAATTTGCTTATGAGAAATTTGTGTGCATTGACCGCTGGTGCACATCTGAACATGTAAATGATGATTTTAACAGCTTGAAAGAGTTGGTTTTAATTGAAGAATTCAGAAGGTGTGTCCCTGATGACATAAAGACGTATTTAGATGGAAATGATGCTGCCACTATGCAGGAATCTGCTGGATTAGCAGATCGGTTTGCTTTAACTCATAAAGTTATGTTTACACTGAATAAGAGTTTCCAAAAGGCACTTGTCAAGTTGTGGGTAAACCTAATGAGCTCGCCCCAGTGGCCTATACCTGCATTCGGTGAACCCTTTTCCAAAGTTGTAGTGGATTGTGTTGGCCCATTGCCAAAGACTAAAGCTGGCCATCAGTATCTGCTAACTATTATGTGTACTGCATCCAGATTCCCAGAGGCAATGCCTCTCAGAAATATTAAAGCTAAAACTGTGGCGAAGGCTCTTACCAAGATTTTCAGTTTATTCGATTTGCCTAAAGAAATCCAGTCTGATCAAGGATGTAATTTTACATCTGGACTATTCCAGCAGGTAGTTTCTGAACTGGGAGCAAAACTAATTGCATCATCTGCGTACCATACAAGGGGCTTTAGATAGATTTCATTCTACCCTCAAAACAATGATTAAGACATATTGTGTTGAAAATGGAATAGACTGGGATGAAGGAATACTTTTGCTTTTGTCCAGATGAAGGAATACATTTGATTTTGTCCACAGAAAGAGAGTCAGTACAGGAATCACTGGGCTTTACTCCATTTGAACTTGTATTTGGTCGCAGAGTGACCTTTGACCTTGTTAAAAGGAACCGTGGATTGCTGGGATGTACATGTTAACTCGTTAGACTATGTTTTGAAGTTCAAAAATAAACTACACCAAGCCTGTAGTCTAGCGAGACGAAAAATAAAGATTTCTCAAAACAAAATGAAGTGTTGGCTTGATAACAGGGCTCGCGAAAGAAAATACCAGGTGGGAGGTAAGGTGCTTGCCTTATCTTGACGATTCCACTTCAGGTGAAATTCAATAGACCGTATGAAATAGTCTCTCAAATTAATAATGTGAATTATGTTATTAAAACACCCAACTAACACAGGTGGTACACATAAATATGATAAAGCCTCTTTTGACAAGCAGGTACCATCTGTGTGTGTCATTGTCAAAACAAATGAAACTGGCAACCCTGAGAATGAACCAATTGACTCATCTGAGACCTTTCACGAGCCAAACATGGTCCCAGTTAGGCTAATGAACTCGGTTGTTCCAGAAAACATTGATAACAAGTTGTCTCATCTGCAGCCAAAGCAACAACAACAGCTGAAGGAATTAATTCTGAAGTTTAAAGATTTATTTCCCTATGTTCCCAAGCAAACCACGGTCGCAGTACATGATGTAGATGTTGGTCAAGCCAATCTGATTAAACAACACCCACTTCGCATGGACGTAGAAAAGTGTAAATTGGCTGACCAGGGAATTGAGTATATGCTGGAGAATGGTATTATTAGGCCTTCAAAATGAGATTGGCGTCACCCTGCATTTTTGTGCCCAAACATAATGGTAGTGTTAGATTTTGCACTGATTGTAGAAAGGTAAATGCAGTAACAAAAACTGATGTCTATCCTGTCGCTAGAGTGGATGATTGCATCGATAAGGTTGGAAAAGCTAATTTCTTACAAAAATTGATCTGTTGAAAGGGTATTGGTGTGTTCCATTGACGGACAGAGGTAGAGAAATTTCTGCCTTTGTGACACCATCTGGGTTGTATGAATACAATGTTTTGCCTTTTGAAAGGAAAAATGCTCCAGGAACATCCCAGAGAATGATGGATTTTGTAATTCGAGGGTTAGAACACACAGATGCCTATATTGATGACTTAGTTACAGGGAGTGGCACTTGGGAAGAGCATATCTCTGCAGTAGAAAAGCTGTTTGACAGGCTTTCCTAGGACAACCTTACAGTTAACTTGGCTAAGAGTGAATTTGGCCATGACATTGTGACCTGTCTTGGCTATGTTGTAGGTCAAAGGAAGTTGGCTCCTGTTCGGGCAAAAGTCCAGGCACTTTCTCAAGTTCCTATTCTGACTGCTAAGAAGGCTCTTAGAAGGTTTCTGGGATTGGATGAATATTATCGCAAGTTCTCTAAGAACTTTGCTGCTATCGCATTTCCTCTGACCAATCTCCTGAAGAAGGGTGAAAAGTTTGTTTGGACCGAGCCTTGTCAGAAGGCATTTGATTGATTGTTATCAGTATTTCAGATTAGGCCAATCAATGTAGTGCTGTCAGCAAATTTAAATAGCAGATTGGAGCTGTGGGTGGCAACACAAGTCATGGGTGCACAGAGAGTAAAGGAGTGGGCCAAAATGACAACCTTGTGGGTTATTTGTGCTGAGGGTCAGAGAGACAAAGGAGATGGAGCCGACTCTTACTACCTGCTGGGGATCTGACAGGAAGTCCAGGATCCAGCGACACAAGGCAAGGTGAAGGCCGAGGTCTCTGAGCTCCATGTCGATACTTCACGCCTTGGTATGGCTACTGCTCTGCCCATGACTGCAAGGAACTGCAGAGAACTTTGGAGAGCAGAGAACATCAGAGAAACAAGCCTCCACTCCATGGACTCTCCCTACACTTCCCCTCCCTTGGAAAAGCAGGCCATGTACTCAAAGATCCTCACAACCTGGGCATTCTTGCTGCAAAACCCGCTCTCCCATCGGGGGAGAGATACAAAAGCCTTAAAGTGCGTAACACCAGGCTGAAGGATGGCTTCCTGTCTGCAGCTGTAAGCCAAATGAATGATAAAATGGACTCAACCTCAAAATGTAACTCGACGTGACCCTGCACCATATGTCTATCTGCACTGCATTTTCTCTGCAGCCACAATGCTTTGCTACAGTGATTATTTTGTTGTATGTCAGCTCAATGTACTGTTGGAATGTATCCATCTGTGTGGATGGTACATCAGGCAAGATTTTCACTGTAGCTCAGTACATGATGATAATAAACAAATTTCCCATTTTAATTGGGTGGAAATATTAGACAGACTGAGCTTCTGCTCTAGAACCTCAGAAGGAAACTGAACTGTTGTCATTTCTGTGGAAAGCAAATATATGGAAAATGCTTCAATCTCACATTACGATCTGCAGTAACTGGGAACAGGTGACTGGTGATGGGTCTCCCATATCAATATCAGAATCAGGTTTAATAGCACCGGCATATGACATGAAATTTGTTGTCGCTGTGGTAGTAGTAGAAACTAATTCATAACAATAGTTTTTAACAATTGTGATTTAAAATAAGAATATACATATATATAGTACAAAAATAGAAAAAAAATGTAATAAGCTATCTTAATTGTGTGGAGCAATTTGACTGACTGGGTGTTGCTTTGGAAATTCTGAAGTGAAGCTGAACTAAACTTTACACATTTATGAGAAGCGCAGATAAATACAAAAGGCTAAATTTTCACATAAACGGGTCAGACACCCAGAAACATCGGCAGCCCTTCAGCACCTCAAAACAGCGGAATGAAACAACAGAAAATATTGCAGAGAAAAAAATATTGTCCACCCACAAAGAGAGGACGTGACAGATCCGGATCTCACTGCCTTGTCTGAACGGGTGTAAGATGAAGCTACGCGTACATGTAGAGCAGTGACCCGCAGATGCTGCCGATCTGCAGAAAAACATGAACGGGAAACGGGATCAGGTGTCGGGTGGAGGGTCTCCCTCCTGAACCGGTGAATCCCCTCCTCACCCCTCACACGCTGCCAAACCCATCCACCGCATTCCCCACATTATTTCATATTTACCCCAGATACATGATTATTTTTCCACACCATATCTTCCCCGATCCCTTTTCCTCCACCTCCAGTTCACAGAGTCACCGGCTCAATTCCCATCCAGGTCCAAAACATAATTCAGACCCAAACAGGAAATGTTCACGTTTCATTTAAATCAGATCTGTGTTTATAAACACTAATTTTTATTCACATTCCTCCGGAGCCTTGCTGGACAGGAACACTGCAACATCAAGTGAGAAACAGCAGGAGGCCATTCAGCCCCTCTAACCATCAGCAAGATGGCGGCTGCTGTCCCATCTCAGCCACATGTTTCTGCCCGATCCTCATTTCCTCGATCCCTTCGGTCTCCACACATCTGAGCGGTCTCCTCCTACCTCTCAGCGACATATAAGACTCCGGCCGCAGGAGACGCTTCACAAACGCCCCAACTTCATTCGGAGGGAAATCGAAATAAATCAGAAAGTGGACATTTACTTTGAGGTTTTCTCCGCTCTGAGGAGGCGGTCGGCGCTTGAGCGGGGTAACGCCCACTCGGCTTGTCCACCTCCGCGACTGATTGTAAGCAGTGATTGACATCGCTTCGCACCAATGGGATAGCGCAGCGCCTGAATCCCCTGTTGACAGCGGTGGGGGAGTGGCTGGTCACGTGATTATTAGCCCAGCCGTTCAACCGATAAAGCTCGAGCACAGCAGTGCGTGGGTGACGTAAGACACCGCGCACGTGAGGGCAGATCCCGGTGTGGGGAGTCCATGTGTGACGTCAGACGAGTGGGGGGGAAGCTGTGTGACGTCACCTGTAGGGGAGCGCTCGTATTTAAACGCACCAAAATGGGTGTTTCTTATTATTTCGGTGGGACAACAACATTAATCACGGGTTTCATCACTGAATCCAGTGTTGTGGGATGTAAAGTCCCCTGTTATGTGTCTGGCTGTGCCGTGTTGTTGGTGGAGTGGGCAGCGTGGTGTTTGTCTCGATTCGGGTCACAACACCAGAATTGCCAGTGGGGTCCACACACAGTGTATTAGTCAACAGAAAACCTCTCGTCCCTGCAGTCTTTGTCTCCTGGTAAACTCAACACCCTGACAGTGTGGACCCTAAAGCATTCCCAGAATCAGGGAATCATTCAGACAGCTGATCGCTGAGAGGAATTATATTTATTGGTCATTAAAGTTCGCCCAGATTCGTTTGGACGGATTTGATGTGGAGTTCGGGGTGTCACAGTGAAAGGGCCGGACGGCCGAACTCTCTCCGTTGTACAAACATCCTTCCAGGTGAGGCGACACTTCACCTGTGAATCTTCCGGGATCCCCTGTTGTGTCTGCTGCTCCCGGTGCGGCCGCCTCGACACTGGTGACACCGGCTCCTCCGCAGTTGTGCGGGGTACGAGTGTTTTTTTTTATCGGGGGTCGATATTATTGTTCACTTTTGTGCGGAGGGTTGGGTTTTGGGGTTTGATTATTGGGATCCCGCACTTCTTGATCCGGGGGGGGGGGGATGGGGTGGAAGTTTGATTTTTCTCTGTGAACGACTTTCTTGCTCTTTTTTTGTTTCGTGGTTCTCTGGAGAAGAAAAAAATTCAAGAGTTGTTTATGGACGCCTGCTCTGATAATAAATTAAGCTTTGAACTATCCGCTCCGAGCGGGAGTTCCCCGTGTCCAAACATTTTCATTCCGATTTCCATTCCCGTTGCTACCCGGCCTACTGTGTTCGGCCAGCATTTTGTTTGTGTTGCTTTGGATTTCCAGGATCTGCAGACTTTGTCGCGTTTGTGATTTACCTCTCCGTTGTCCGTCCGTCCTCCGGCCACTGGTGGCGCTGTATAGATCTCCAGCCGCTGGTTGCGCTGTGCCGATCTCCGGCCTTCGGCGACGATCGCCACCCGTGGCGCTGCGGAGAAACGCCTGCTGAACGCATGCGCGGTGCCGACTGCCGCTGTTGTTGGCGGTTCTCCGATTCGAGCAGGAGTGAGTAGGGAATGATCCCGGTGTTGTGTAACTCGGGGGCCGGTTGCATTGGGAAAGGGCCTGGCCCGAGCTCTGCCGGACGGCTGGTGCAGGGGTGCAGTGGTAATGTTTTAGCTGCTGGAGCTGTGGGGGTGGGGGGTGCGGGAGTTTGCTTGATTGATAAGTTCGTGGCCTAAGTTGGAAGGCCTGAAGTTATACAGCTCTCGGTACCTGCATCTGTAGTTCAACTCTTTGAGTGATTATGCAGAAAGTTTGAAGTTAATAACTTTTGTGGTATTTCTGTTTCAGATAATTGAAAATTGCTAAGTTTTGTAAAATTGAATCCTTCCACCTTAGGCCACGAACTTATTAATCACCCCTAGTTTGTGATATCCAATTTGTGTACCTGCTCATTTCATTTACTGGGCAACTTCCTTGCCCCATTCGTGTAATGAGTAGGTACACAAATTGGGTGTGACATATACAGGGCTTCTTGTAATGTCAAGCAATAAACCAGATGAAAGGAATATATGAATTTCAGAGCTCCACAGAAATATAGTGATAGCTAAGACATTAACAAAATTACAGCTTCTCACTACATTTCAGTGTATAACTGGTACAATTAAACATATAATACTTAATTTAATAATATGACAAAATATTACACAGTTGCACAACTGATTATCATAGAATACAATTATCAAGCAAGTAAAATAACTTTGATTGCTTAGAAGTCAAAGGGTTGTAAGTGAGAAAAATGTCCTTTAGGATTGGCGAGTAATCCATGGACCACCACAGATGTAGCCTTATTAATACGACTGAGTCAGAGCAGACGGCCGCAGCACTTAGCAGTGTTCCTCAGAGGTATAAAAATAACAAAAATAAAGCAATTCATTTTTTACACTTTTAGCCCCTAAATTGGAACCAAGTAATCAAGTATGAAAAAAGAACATCTGATAAACTATTGCTAAAGCCATGAATATTTCTGAATATTAGTCTCAAAAGCAACTCTGCCTCCTACCGTTCGCAACTCTGCCTCGTACTGTTTCTCTCAGAGAAATGGTTGGACAGGAAGTGTACCTGTGAGTGTCGATACTCACAATATCCTCACATGACGGGTGTTACATGGTTTGACCTTTACAGGCACTGTTTAGTCTTTAAGTATATAAAAAGTTAAACAAGCTTAAATCTTTATTATTATCACATCTATACGAATAGAAAAGATTGTCATACGAATAGAAAGTCATAAATGTTAACAGGGGAGGAGAGCAACCATTTGGGAGGTTTGGAAATGTGTTTTGTCTCATTCATTACCTCACTAAATTATTCTTCTTCCTTTCATCACAATGAGAAAAAGAGCCTCTTTCCAATCAGCTGCAAGGCCAAGGGGTTGATCTGCTATTAATGATATAATAGTTGAAATGATGTAAAACTAGCTTAAAGCCTAGAAATGTCTTTTTTTTCCCATTTGGCTTGGAAAACAAAACTAAATTTATCCAGGTGTAGAAGAGGATTTTGGATGATTAGCTTGTGTATTTGATCAAAGTCAGACCGAAGATAAGCAAGCAGTGAATTTTTCTTTCATTGTTTTCAACTTTTAAACTTAGGTTTCCATGTTCATTCCTTGCTGAATATAGCTCCTTCCTGGTATCCAATGGTACCCATTGGAAAGAGCGGAAGAATGCTCACATTTGTGTACTGGGATTTCCCAGCTTCCTAGGCCAATGGGTCGAGGGAGAAGGAATTTCACAAATACCTAAATAAAAAGCAGTCACAGCTCCAGGATTTCACAAAAAACGATCAAATATCTTAATGTTATTAGTGGTATTTTTCCCCACCAGCCAACATTTTCCAACCCCCGCTTCCGTAAAATTCCCTCTATTTAATATCCGGGGTTGTTAAATTCCGTACTTGCTTATTTTGACTTTTTTCCAGAGGTGTCGGAGCTCCGGTGAGCTCTGGTAGCACTGCACCCCTGAATGAATGAGACAGTTCACTGTATAATGCAAAACCCCGAACAATGTCGATGATCAGAGGGATCTTAGACTCCAAGTTCATCGCTCCCTGAAAGAGACTGCATAGATTGATCGGGCGGTTAAGAAGGCAAATGGCATGGTTGTCTTTATTAGATGAAGCATTGAGTTCAAAAGTCGGGAAGTTGTGTTGCAGCTTTGTAAAACTTGTTAGACCACAACTGGAGTGTTTCATACAGTTCTGGTCACCCCCATTCTCGGAAGGATGTCGGGGCTTTGGAGAGGGCACAGAAGAGGGTTACCAGGACCCTGCCTGGATTAGAGGGCATGAGCTATAACGAGAGGCTGGACAAACTTGTGTTGTTTTCTCCAGAGCGGTGCAGACTGCGGTGAGACTGGATGGACGTTTATAAGATTACGAGAGGAATAGATAGAGTGGACAGAGGGTATGTTTTTTCCTGGGGGTTAGAAATGTCTGATACATTTAAGGTGAGAGGAGATGTGAGGGGTGTCTGTTTATTTTCACAGAATGCTGGGAAGCTGGAGTCTATGCCTGGGGTGCTAGACCCCACTGGTCACGTGATCCCATTTGCCCCTCCCATTTAACCATAGATGTAACGATCTCTTTGTGCATGTTCACAATCTCCAGGTGGGTGGTCACGCATCCTCCATGTTGTGTTGGGGAAATCTGATGTTGGCCACTGAGTCCCGTTAACTTGCCCGAACTGGCCTCGCTTCCTGAGGCTCCTCACATTTGTCCTGGAGCTTTATGGCTGTTGGGTCTTCTCCCAGACTGGGGTGGGTGATAAAGGAGAACGTCCCAGGTTGTGGCGATCTTTGATTTCACTGCCTGCTTTACCGAGGGACTGGGAAGTCTAGTGTGAGAATGGTTTCTGTGAAGTGCTGATCTGGGTCCAAAGGTCTCTGCCGTTCCTCGCAGTCACGGGCGGAGCAGTTACCATGGAAAGCGTGAGGTGTCCGGATGGGAAACTTTCTATGCTGTGTTGATAAAAATTTGGTGAGGGTCAAAGTATATCTGGCAAAGTTCTTGTTATTTTTGCTAATTCTGTCATTTTAGAATCATTTGTACAATAGTATGTACTATTCATTCAGTACCTATGTGTTGCTGGAGGACAATCAGTGATTGTCCTTGATCCCATCTCCCACCTGGTTCCATCTGTTCATCTTGTTCAACCTCTGCCCAGTCTCCTCACAACACCCAACTCCGCTTAAGTGATATACATCAACCATCTGGGTCATCCTCAGTCCGCCTTGTATCCCACCTCCTCAATGTTATATATCAGCAAACTTTTTCTAACCCTTGTCTTCATCAGAGGGTCATCAGGTCCCAGTTCTGTTGTGCATTGGTGTGGAGGTGCTAGTTTATGAACAGTGATGGGTTGACACACTGCAGCATTTTACTGGCAGCAAAGCGTACTGGGAGAGTTGGTGCTTGGGCTCTAATCCTGTGATCGGCTCTCCAGGCAAATGGAACTGCTGGTGTTTTGGCTTTGACTTTGTTTTGAGCTTCTGCAGATGGGGCTGGATGATCGTCCTGCAATGAAGCAGAAATTTTGAGCAGCTGGACATTGGTTGTGGGGAAATCCCGGATTGCACTACCCAGTGTGAGATGTAGGGATAATGTGTGAGACTCTCAGGGTCGGTGAGTGGCAGATTCAGCTGTGTGACTCTGTGAGTTTGGTCCTGGAATATCATAGTTTTCGATCCAGGTAAAATGGACCCGGGGAACGAGCTGTTTGGGCTTGGGAAGTGTTGAGTGAGTATTTCTGGTCTGGGATCAGATGTTTGTTTCTGGAGTTCCTTTGGAAGCAATGACTGACAATCTGAGGAGAGGATGAGTTCCCATTCCATCCTCACAGGGAGAGGCTGTGAGTAAATGGGCTGTTCTGTGTTTACAACAGTAGAAATAGACCCTGAGTTTGGAAATCCCCCCTCACTGTTACTCAGTGGAACTCAGGCAGCTGTGCTGGAGATCTGCACTAAAAACTGAAAATTTTTGAAGTCATTCTGATGAAATGTTATTAATTGAATTGTATTGTAAGCTGTTCCTTACCTGCAGAGTGTTTCTGGTAATTCCAGTTTCTTTTTATTTCTTGTTTATATTTCATGAAATGGACCTGTTTTAACCTGGAAATGAAAATGGCTGTGATACTTTATAGGCCTCCGTTAGAGTCTCTGCAGGTCTCCCCTCCGCCAGTGATATTGTCCAAGGGAAGGGCATTAGGACCCATACAGCTTGGCACCGGTGTCGTCGCTCAAGAACACACACGCAGCCTCTGCCAAGGCTGGAACTAGCAACCTTCAGATCACTAGACCAACGCATTAACCACTTGGCCACGCGCCAGCACATGTGATAGTAGAACTGTAAAGAAAGCACAACGTTTCCCTTTAAATTATCCTAGTACCAATTTGTCTGTTATTCCTGGAAATGTGTTCAGTACAGTTGTTGCTAACAAGGTTTACATAAGTAATCTCAGGAATGATCGGTGGAGCATTTGATAGGTCTGAACCTGTGCTCAATGGAGTTCAGAGGGACGGTGGGGGTGGTGGAGGGATGTATGGTTAATAAACCTACCGAATGCTGAAAAGCCTGGATACTGTGGACATGGAGAGGATGTTTCCATTAGACACAGAGTCTGTGATCTGACAGCACTGTCTCAGAATAAAGATGCTTCCTGTTAAAATTCAGTTGTGAATTTTTTTTTGCCAAAAGATGTCTGATCTATGGAATTTGTTGCCACAGAGTCTGATTGAGGCTGCCATTTGGGAATATTTATGACAGAGATTAATATACTCATGATTGCTAAGTAGATTCAGGGTTACAGGAGGAAGACAGGAATATGGTGTTGGAATGAAAATCAGCCATGGTTGAGTGGTGGGCAGATCAGATGGATTGAATCACCTGTTTCTGTTCCTGTGTTGTATGTCTTACCATGACTGAATGATGGCTCCTTCTTATCCCATATCGTTCTGTGACATGTGAGGGACAACTGAGATAAGTATATTTGCCTTCAACGTTTAAATTTCAGTGAGTGTTGCTCCTAGTACATTAAGTAGAAACGTTTGGTCCTTCTTTGTATTGTTAATGTGCTTCATTATCTTTCATGTTAAAGTTAGTCCTGCGGTGAGAGATTTATTGGAAGAAAAACCACGACTGAAGACGAGGGAACAGCAACAAGTGAACCAGCCCAAGGATTGAGAGCACTGATTGGAGAGAAACCAATCTGACTCGGAGATTCCAGTGATTCAATCAGGAGAAAGTTTGGTGAGTCTCGCTTACTCAAACACTGGTCCTTTAGACATTACGCACCTGCACAAAGGAAGGTAGGAAATAGTTGGGAGTGAGACAGAATGAGCCCAGAAGAACCAGTTATGCCTCTGTCAGAACAAGTTGTGAAGAAGCCTTCCCAATGTTCCCTTTAAACTTTTTGCCCTTCACTCTTAACCCGTGTCCTCTGGTTTTTTTTCTCCCCTGCCTCAGTGGATAAAGCCTGCTTGCATTCACTGTATTTATACCCATCATAATTTTATATACCTCTATGAAGTCTCCGCTCATTCTTCTATGCTCCAATCAATGAAGTCCTAAACTATTCAACCTTTCTCTGTAACTCAGTTTCTCAAGTCCTGGCAACATCCTTGTAAACCTTTTCTGTACTCTTTCAGCCTTATTAGTATCCTTACTGTAATTCAGTGACCAGAGCTGCACACGATACTCCAAATTTGGCATCATGAATGCCTTATACATCCTCACCATAACATTCCAATTCTTATACTCAATACTTTGATTCATAAAGGCCAATGTACCAAAAGCTCTCTTTACTACCCTATCTACCCGTGATGCCACTTTTAGGGAATTTTGTATCATTATTCCTAGATCCCTCTGTTCTACTGCACTCCTCAGTGCCCACCATTTACCTTATCTGTTCTACATTGTTTTTTCCTTCCGAAGTGCAATACCTCACACTTGTCTGTATTAAATTCCATTTGCCATTTTTCAGCCCATTTTTCTAGCTGGTCCAGATCCCTTTGCAAGCTTTGAAAACCTTCCTCACTGTCCACTACACCTCCAATCTTTGTATCATTAGCAAATTTGCTGATCCAATTTACCAAATTATTATCCAGATCATTGATATGGATGACAAATAACAATGGACCCAACGCTGATCCCTGTGGCACACCATTAGTCACAGGCTGCCACTCAGAGAAGCAATCCTCCACTACCACTCTCTGACTTCTCCCATTGAGCCAATGTCTAATCCAATTTATTACCTAACCTCCCATGCGGGACCTTGTTAAAGGCCTTACTGAAGTCCATGTAGACAACATCCACTGCCTTCCCTTCATCCACTTTCCTTGTGACCTCCTCAAAAGACTCTAATAGATTTCTTACACATGACCTACCACACACAAAGCCATATTGACTCTCCCTAATAAGACCCTGTTTATCTAAATAATTGTCGATCCTATATCTTAGTACTCCTCCAATAATTTACCCACTGCCGAAATCAAACTTACAGGCCTATAATTTCGAGAATTACTTTTAGAGCCTTTTTTAAGCAACGGAACAACATGAGCTATTCTCCAAATCTCTGGCACCTCACCCATAGATAACGACATTTAAATATATCTGCCAGAGCCCCTGCAATTTCAACACTAGTCTCCTTCAAGATCTGAGGGAATACCCTGTCAGGTCCTGGATATTTATCTACTCACCTCAAGATAGCAAGCACCTCCTCCTCTTCTATCAGTATAGGTTCCATGACCTCAATACTTGTTTGCCTTATTTCTATTGACTCCATGCCAGTTTCCTTAGTAAATGCAGACGCAAAAAAAAAGTTAAGATCTCCCCCATTTCTTTTGGTTCCATACATAGCCGACCACTCTGATCTTCAAGAGGACCAATTTTATCCCTTACTATCCTTTTGCTCTTAACATACCTGATGTAGCTCTTTGGATTATCCTTCACCCTGACTGCCAAAGCAACCTCATGTCTTCTTTTAGCCCTCCTGATTTCTTTCTTAAGTATTTTCTTACTCTTTTTATACTTATCCAGTACCTTATTTGCTCCCTGTTTCTTATACATGTCATACATCTCTCTTTTTCTTTATCAGAGTTCCCTCGAGAACCAAGGTTCCTTATTCTTATTCATTTAGCCTTTAATCCTGAGACTTTGTTCCCAGGGTGTCCTCGTGGGCCGTCCGTAAATGATTTCAGCTGGTGACAACCCTGTTTTCCCCTGTGGGGTAACCCTCATGTGGAATCGGGCGACTGGTCGGACCTTCAACTAAGTGAGTCCAATCTCCGCTGTTAGTCTGGCCACTTTACTCTTCAGAGTGCCATTGGCTCTTTCCACTCTGCCAGTGGCCCGTGGGTGGTATACACAGTGGAATTGTTGCTTGATAGCTAATTTGTTACATACTCCTTCGTTGGCTTTCACCACAAATTGTGGGCCATTGTCAGAGCTCAGCATCTCTGGCAGGCCATACCTGGGAATTATTTCCCGTAATAAAACCTTCACATCACAGCAGTATTAATGGTAGTTGCAATAGCTTCAGCCCATCTACTAAACACATCTATAATAACTAAGCAGTATCTATAGCAATGTACTCGAGGCAATTCAATGAAATCAACTTGTAGACACGAAAAAGTTTCACCTGTCAAGGGAGTCGTACCCGATGTGCAGGGTACAGGTTACCAACCATTCCCTCCTTTTCCAAGTGTGTACAGTTATTTACATAATTGACCAATGTTGGTAAAAACTGTGTAGGAACACAAACCTGTCCCACTGGGGTGATACAAAAACCTAGATCGGGGTCTTTCTGGAACCCCATCTGGGACCACAGTTTGCGCTCCTCCTCAGAGGCGTCCCCCTGAAAAGTACGCACCTCCCTCATGTCTGGCAAACCCGTTCTGCTTGAGTCACGGAGGATTGCTTGACGGGAACCCGAGCGGACTACAACTACCGAGGATTGTGCCGCACTTTTCACTGTCTAACCTGCTAAAGCATTGCCTGTAGTGACCAGGTTACACATGCGGGCGTGGGCTGCGCATTTAATAATAGCCAAAACTCGAGGTAGCTGTAGAATGGTGAGTAAGTTGTTTACAAAGGTGACATTACTAATGGGGTGGCCAGAGGAAGTCAGGAATCCCCATGTTCCCAGTGAGCCCCGTAGTGATGTGCAATTCCAAATGCCTAACGGGAGTCTGTGTAAACGTTCCCACTGTTGTCTGTCCCTGGGATACAGGCACGAGTCAAAGCAAACAGCTCAGCCTTCTGGGTAGAGGCAGCTGCTTCAAAAGAGGCTTGTTCAGTTACTTCACTGTCCGTCACTATCGCATCGTTTCCCTGCTGGATCCACAGAAGAGATTCCATCCTCGTAAAAAGTTGCCTCAGGCTTGAGGGGGTATTGCAGAATGGATGGGAGAGTCTGTCCTTCTTTCACTGTGATCCAGACAGGGGGCAGTTGGTGCAGCCGACTTCATGGCCTGAAATTGCCCAGAGATGTGGTACAACATCTTGGGTTTTGTCAATATTAAAAGAGAGTTTTACTAGATGTCCCGTCTTCACTTCCGACTCCTTCAAGTATCGGAGATGGCCCACAGCAAATCTTGCCAGTCTCCTTTCGTGCTGGAGGCTTGTTTTGTCAGGGTGTAGTCAGGGAACCCAGGGCAAACCCTGATGCTGGTATGGGCAGCCACCAGTCCTGTCTGTCGCAAAAGGAAATCCAGAACTTCAGACAGTAATGAGCTGCCCTCTCTTCCTTTAACCTGTCCAAGCACCGTGAAAGGGAACTTCTGTCCCTCGAGGGGTGCATAAATATGTCTTTCCTCAGATGAGCACCCCCTAGTGTCAAAGCATAGAATCACATGAGGGTCGGCCGCTGGCAGGTGGGGTTCAAACTCAGTGGAGTCCAGATTAAGTGCCCACTACTGGGGGGTGGGTTCAGAAATTGGGGAAGCTGTCGGTTGTTTGCTAGTTGCAGGGTGATACCATTGTCTGTGCATAGGCTCTCGACTTCCAACAGACAGAGCGTCTTTCCCTACGAGATGACACCCCCGACTGGTGGTGACTGTGAATGAAACCTCACACTGGTTCCCCTGGAATTCCACCTGCAGAGGCTGGTTATGTGAACACGTACATGCTATGCCTTCAAAGCCAGACAGAGTGATTGTAGCGTCTGATAGCTGGAATCCCTTTTCTGTTACTGTTTCCTGATCGAGAGTGGTTGTGGTTGCCCCCATATCAATCATAAATGGAACTGGAATTCCAGCAACTTGCAATATTACATTGGGCTCTTCCTGAGGGGTGGAAATCACAGTAGGAAGCATCTTTGCTTGTCCATTTCTAAGCGGGTTGTTTGCCCCACCTGTCCCGTGGTAGCTTTCATTTCTTCTGATCCCCAGATATAGCCCACTCGCATCCTTCTTTCCACTGAACACCTTTAATATTAGTTCTCTTCAAGGTTGATCGGGATTCGAAAGTCGGGTCGCAATGATATGTCAAAGCTCGTCGCATTCGATTTCGGTCATTGCCAGGCCAATCCATATTATTTTTAATCGTGTTGGCTATCTATATTGGTAAGCGATAGAACAGTAGGGCATTAAACTGGGGGGACAGATTCCCATTATTAAAGGCTTGGTCTCCTGTGAAAGTGCCATAGCAGGCCACAAATCATTCCCAATAGTCTGGTCCCGATTCCGCAGGGGTAGGTTTGCATTCAAGTACTTTACTAATGTTTACAGGTTGCTGGAGAGCCCTTTCCAAGGCTTGAATGATCTGGTCTGTCTGTTCATTCTCATTATGGTTTCCCGCCTGTAACTCCTGATAGGTTTGGTATCTCAATTCTGCCTTACATTTCCTCCCCTCAGCAGCTGAGAGAATCATGCAGCAGAGACTGAATAAATCTTGTGGAGTCGCATTAAACATTTTTGTATTGCGGACACACTGCGCTGGAATCTGGGGCCTGATTCATGATCATTATCATTTCTTGAGGCTTCCAGGGTGCATACACAGGTATCACTGAGGGCTGTACCTCCTCCTGCTCGTGGATTGGGCAGCATTCGGGTGGGAATTGTCTTTGTGGAGCCATTAACTCTGGGGTTTTATTGGATTCTTCCCTCCCTGTCTCGGAATAAACCTCTGTATTCCCTTTCAGGATCTCAT
Organism: Hypanus sabinus; assembly: GCF_030144855.1. NCBI lineage: Eukaryota > Metazoa > Chordata > Chondrichthyes > Myliobatiformes > Dasyatidae > Hypanus > Hypanus sabinus. The sequence continues at coordinate 284,952 of NW_026781321.1, forward strand.
GGTAAAGTGGCACCCCCACCCCCCCCCCACTTCCCTGTCCTGCTGTTTTACCCGAGCGGCCATCGTTGGGGTTTGGGGGCAGTGGGTGCACTTGGCCCCTGGTAAGGTAGGAGAGGTACGGGGGGGTTCCCACTCCTCATCACGGTCACTGTCCTCAAGCAGGGTCGGTATGACAGACATGGGTTTGGGATCCCTTGTTTCCCTATCAGAATGTAACGAAACCTAATTTCCCTCGGGGTCAATAAAGTACGTTTGTCTGTCTGTCTGTCTGACGTTCCTGCCCTTCTCTCCTATCTGGGCCGGCATTGGTTTGCTTACGTTGTTTTTCCTGCTCTCGTTTTCGGTGCACATCCACCCATTCACACTTCACTTTTAGTGTCTCCCAATCTTTGCAGTACATACCTCTATCTCATTGTCACATGCATTCTTACTCCAACTTGCTAATAATATACTGTTCCACTTCATATCTGCTTTTCCTTTCACTCCCTTTCAACAATTTCCACTTCTTTCCACAGTTCTTTTTCCATATCAAATTGACTGTTTGTTCTCATGATGTAATATCCCAGTTTCCCTTCCCCCCCGTGGCCACATTTTGTTCCCCAATTTCTTATTCAGCGCTGCACTCAACATTTGAAAATCTTTTTCCTTGCCTGGAAAACTCTCAGACATATTGTGTAGGGCTGCTCCTGGCCCACTCGCATCAATCGACTGCAATTGACCCATGTCCTCTAAGTAATCTACCCGGCACAAAGCCTCCTGCTCAATTATCGATCAGGTAACTTTACCCGGCTGGCACCTCCTGCTCAATTAATGAAATTATCTGGCATGTCTGCCTCCTGCCCACTTAGTAAAATTTACCTGGTACTGCCACATGCCCACTTAGCAAAATTTTGCCTTCCTTATACGAGCCTCTCGACAGATTCTTTCCCAATCCCGTCAAGCTAAGCAATCAGCCTTGGGTGAGGGACCGTACCTCCAAATGAAGTAACGGAGAGTGACAAAAGGTAAAATACCTATTGGGCACCCGGTCAGTCTCCGCAGTCCCCAGAGTGGTCCAGCCGCTTACTCAGCCCGTCTGCTTGGCACTCCCTGTATTGGGATCCTGTTCGTGATGACAAATGTTAAAAGTTGAGTCCAATTAAAACTCGGGAGTCCAGTTTCTTATCATCACCACAGTTTGTTGTGCATTCTTCTGCAGGAGATTGAGACCCAGTTGTCAAAGGGTAGGCACGTAAGCACTGCCACTGTCTACAAGTGGACTGACTTAGTCAGGTTACAGCCTGTACATAGTACATAGTAAGCCCATACATTACTATTGCAATATGTTGTTCGAACTGGTACACCCAAGTCTGTTGGTGCAAAACTTAATTACTTAGAATTGAGAGTTTACTAAATCAAGGTTTTAATTACAGATGGATGTACAGTCTCGTCCTTGTCAGTTATTCCCTTTGCAAGGCCCTGATTTAATAACAAACAAGTTCATTCCTGTCCTTATCAGGGAGTCCTCCTCCACTTACTCAAACATGAGTACAATGTATAATGCTATCAGCTCTCAGTGTGTCTCTCTGCAAGCCTCAGAGAACTGGTAATGAGCCTGTCTTAGCTAAATGCTGAAAACTGAGTTCACATCAGTTCAAAATTCCTATTCAGTCCCAATTATTCTTCTGGCCAGAGGTTTCATAGGTTCAAAATGATTTTGTTTATATATCCTCAATTCCTCAGGAGGGTTCAGGGGAAATATTTATGTCCAATATAGAAACTGGTGTTACCTGTGTGTATTGTGGCGATGCAAAAGTTGCTGGAGAATTTGCAAGTGGGAAGAAGTGGAGTGATGTTTGCAAATCTGACTTTTTGAAGCATAGTTTAGCAAGCAAACCACATATGGACAATGTACAAAAGCTCTGGTGAGAAAATCCTTCATTACCCATTACAGGCCTGCTACACAGATTGTGTGAGAGTGCAGATTAACTCGATTACGTATAATGTGTAAAATGTCCTTTTTTGTTGGTTAAGAGCTTTTTTAGGTGTATAAGATGATGAGGGGCATTGATCGTGTGCATAGCCAGAGGTTATTTTCCCAGGGCTGAAATGGCTAACACAAGAGAGCAGAGTTTTAAACTGCTTGAAAATTGATACCGAGGGGATGTCAGGAGTAACTTTTTTTTTACACAGAGAGTGGTGGGTGCATGGAATGCACTGCTGGCTTTTTGTGTGAGAGTGTTTCAGTTACTGTGGGAACAGGAAACCATGCAGCTCAGTGGGAACAGTGAATAATACCATTGGAGAGAGTCAAACTGAGCCAGGTCACAGATTGGAGATGGCAGAAATGCCCCATTCTTATAGACACAGGAAGAGCATCAGAGAGTTTGATGGTCATTCCAGGTACCAGCACTCTGCCCAGTCAGAAGATGATTTCTCTCTGCAACTTGGGTTGAACTTCATTGTAAGAGTGTGTTGCCAGATCACACCATGACAACTCAAGTGATCTCATCTGAAATGTTGTCCTACACCCATTGATTGATTCTGTAAATCTTTTTACAGGTTAAAAATGACAAGGAATTTGTCTACGGGAATCTCGAACACTACACGCCAGTTTTGCTGTCTCTGTCCAGATATTTAAGAAGTGGAGCAAGGGATTCACTCGACCATCCTTCCTGCTCAGACTGTGGGGAGGGATCCACTCGATCATCCTTCCTGCTCAGACTGTGGGGAGGGATTCACTCGATCATCCTTCCTGCTCAGACAGTGGGGAGGGATTCACTCGATCATCCTTCCTGCTCAGACTGTGGGGAGGGATTCACTCGATCATCCTTCCTGCTCAGACTGTGGGGAGGGATTCACTCTATCATCCTTCCTGCTCAGACTGTGGGGAGGGATTCACTCGGTCATCCTTCCTGCTCAGACTGTGGGGAGGGATTCACTCGATCATCCTTCCCGCTCAGACTGTGGGGAGGGATTCACTCGATCATCCTTCCTGCTCACACTGTGGGGAGGGATTCACTCTATTATCAGACTGACTGCCATGCCTGCCATTTTAAACGGGGGTGGTGGGGGGGGAACCTGTTCATCTGCTCAGACAGTGGGAATGGATTCAGTTGGACATTTCAACTGAAGGGACATCAGCAAGTTTATACTGGGGCAAGGCCATTCACCTGTTCTGTGTGTGAGAAGGGGTTCAGTCGGTCTTCCCACCAGTGGACACACCAATTAGTTCACACCACACCGGGCAGAGGCTGGTCAACTGCTGAATTTCTGGGAAAGGATTCACTCAGTCATCTGACCTAATGGCTCACCAGCGAGTTCACGCTCGGGAGCAGCCGTTCACCTGCTCAGACGGTGGGAAAGGATTCACTTGGTCATCTAACCTGAAGAAACATCAGCGAGTTCACACTGGAGAGAGGCCATACACCTGCTCAGAATGTGGGAAAGGATTCACTTCCTCAGATAAACTGAAGATTCATCAGCGGGTTCACACTGGGGAGAGGCCGTTCACCTGCTCAAACTGTGGGAAGGGATTCACTCAGTCATCTAAACTGAAGGAACATCAGCGAGTTCACACTGGTGAGAGGCCATTCACATGCTCAGACTGTGGGAAGGGATTCACTCGGTCATCCAACCTGCTGGCACACAAGTCAGTTCACACTGGGGAGAGGCCTTTCACCTGTTCAGACTGTGGGAAGGGATTCTCTTTGTCATCCCAACTGAAGGGACATCACCGAGCTCACACTGGGGTTTGGCCATTCATCTGCTCAGACTGTGGGAAAGGATTCACTCAGTTATCAAAACTGGAGGTACATCAGCGAGTTCACACTGGAGAGAGGCCATTCACCTGCTCAGACTGTGGGAAGGGATTCACTCAGTCATCTATTCTGAAGTTACATCAGCGAGTTCACACTGGGGAGCAGCCGTTCACCTGCTCAGACTGTGGGAGGGGATTCACTTGCTTATCTAATCTGAAAGGACATCAGAGAGTTCACACTGGTGAGAGGCCATTCACATGCTCAGACTGTGGGAAGGGATTCATTCTGTCACACGAACTACTGGTACACAAGTCAGTTCACACTGGGGAGTGGCCGTTCACTTGCTCAGACTGTGGTAAGGGATTCTCTCAGTCATCCCAACTGAAGGTACATCAGCGAGTTCACACTGGAGAGAGGCCGTTCACCTGCTCAGACTGTGGGAAAGGATTCACTCAGTCATCCAAGCTGAAGGTACACCAGCGAGTTCACACCGGAGAGAGGCCGTTCACCTGCTCAGACTGTGGTAAGGGATTCACTTGCTCATCTGAACTGAAGGTACATCAGCGAGTTCACACTGGGGAGAGGCCGTTCACCTGCTTAGACTGTGGGAAGGGATTCACTTGTTCATCCCAACTGAAGGTACATCAGCGAATTCACACTGGGGAGAGGCCGTTCACCTGCTTGGAAGGGATTCACTCGGTCACCTCAACGACAGAGACACCAGCGAGTTCACACTGAGTAGAGGCCGATCAACTGGTCAGTCTTTGGGAAAAGTTTCTCTCAGCCAAATCAACCAAAATGTGCATCAGCAAGTTCACACTGCGGAGTGGCCGTTCACCTGCGGTGAATGTGGGAAGTGATTCACTAAGTAATCTAAGCTTATGTAACTCTCACTTTAGCTAGCAGCTTAATTTGCCCCCGGCCCCAGCCCGGCCAAACTAAAAAAAATCTCATTTGGGTGGATGCTGCATGATGCATCCCCTGTTACAAATCAGTACTGTACCCCGAAATAACAAACGGTACACAATATGTGATTAAACAATTGAGATTTATAATTCTTACTTTGACTATAGTGTTAGTAAAGAAAACAAAAAAAAAGAAACAGAGCCCACTCTCTCCATTCGCATCGTCTCATCTCTCCCCAGCAAAAGACCATGAAAATCTCTCTTCCAGACTCACAAGAAGGAACATTTCTCTCATTGGACAGACCCGCACTCCAAATCCCTGTTTTCTATAGTCGTAACCTAAACATTGTTATACTTGTGACAGACTAACGGGTTCACACCAGGGAGAAAGTTTCAATAAGCTGCATGCTGGATATTTTTCCATCACCGTTGCTGAATGCGATTTCGAGACTGACTGTCGGTGCTGAACTCTGCAATTATTGCTGCTGCTCACCACACCCAGTTCTGCACCCTGGTCACTGGGCATGGGAGGAGTTTCTTCTGCTGCACATTCACCTTTAATGGGACTGGAGTTTAATATTCTGGTTCTGAGACAAATAAGTCAGTTCTATTTTAAACTCTGTCTCCGGTACGTAATGAATTTATAACACACCTTGTGCACAGTGGAGGGTCAACTCAGGCCGGCTGGACACTGCCTGTGATTCTGTTCCAGGACAGTCCTTTTAAGTCCTCCCCTGTTGTTCACCTCTTGCTCTCCCTGTGGTGATGGGTTCCAAACAGTCACCATCCTGTGGGTGAAGAGGTTTCCCTGAATTTTCTGCAGACTGAAGAAATTGAGCTGACTGCAGTTCTGTCTGAGATGTTCTTTACCCCTGAAATCTCTGAGCTGAGGAAGAATGAATTTGGGAGTTAACCTCCTTATTCATGGCTCATTTCCACATTATGGGTCATTTCCCCTGCTACTAAAGTGTTGTTGAAAACACACTGTCCTCTAAAGACTGAAAGCAGAATGCGAAACCATTGTTTGGATGTTCAACGGAGCAGGGTCAGAAACCAGAGGCGGGTCTGCACAAGGCAGAGTTTGGGGCTCTGGACGACGGTCGGGGTAAGAACATATGATAAGGAGAAGGGAATCAGCAGCGGAGCGTGTCAACGAATGACAGAGTAGCAACATTTGGAAGCTGATTGATAGAGAAAATCTTTCGGTTGTCTGACTGATGACACAAACAATGCCTGTGGTGAGGTGCTCCACTGGTTGAGGAATGTATGTGTTTGGAATGGTTTTATCTATTGGAGGAGTTGTTCCTGCTTATTAATCCTGTAATATTATATTCGAATGGTTCGTACGGATTGTCCTATCTGAAATAATGTATTGATTATAAAACATAGAATAGTACATCACATTACAGGCCCTTCGGCCCACAATGTTGTGGTGACCCTCAAACCCTGCCTCCCATATAGCCTCCCACAAATTCCTCCATATACCTGTCTAGTAGTCTCTTAAATTTCACTAGTGTATCTGCCTCCACCACTGACTCGGGCAGTGCATTCCACGCACCAACCACTCTCTGAGTGAAAAACCTTCCTCTAATATCCCCCTTGAACTTCCCTCCCCTTGCCATGTCCTCTTGTACTGAGCAGTGGTGCCCTGGGGTAGAGGCGCTGGCTGCCCACTCTGTCTATTCCTCTTAATATCTTGTACTTCTCTATCATGTCTCCTCTCATCCTCCTTCTTTCAAAGAGTAAAGCCCAAGCTCCCTTAATCTCTGATCATAATCCATACTCCTTAAACCAGGCAGCAACCTGGTAAATCTCCTCTGTACCCATTCCAATGCTTCCACATCCTTCCTATAGTGAGGCGACCAGAACTGGACACAGTACTCGAAGTGTGGCCGAACTGGAGTTTTATAGAGCTGCATCATTACCTCGCGACACTTCAACTCTATTCCTCCACTTATGAAGGCTAATACCCCATAAGTATCATGTATTACCTACATATCTCTATGCACTTTGGGCTTAAGCGCAATTGAAACATACTAAAAAAAACAAGACTACATTGAATAAAGTAAACTACGTTTTCCGTCATTGTCAGGCAGCAAAGATGGAATACATAGATGAGCTACCCGCAATATTAAAGAGGATACCAAATTTTTCTTCAGGTACATATATTGTAAGAGAGAGGCTGAAGTGGATATCGGACCACTGAAAAATGATGCTGGAGAGGTAGAAACGGGGTGGGGCTGCAAGGTGATGGCAGATGAACTGAATAAATCTTGTACATCACTCTTATCTCTCGAAGACACTGGCAGGAATATGGAAGTCCCAGATGTCAGTGGTCAGAATGTGTAAAGTTACGTTACACGGGAGAATGTTCTTTGGGAAACAGAGATGGTCTGAAGGTAAATAGGTCACCTGGACCAGATGGTGTACACCTCTGAGATCCGAAAGAGGTGGCTGAAGTGATGTGGAGGCATTAGCATTGATCTTTCGAGAATCGTTAAGGAAATAAAATCCAAAGAAGATTTTTCCTTCACTGCTCCCCGTCTCCCAGTGTCACCCATCACCTACCACGTCTTCCACCCCTTCACCCCCACACTGCTTCCTCTGATGTCTCATCTTCTTTGTTCCCAGTCCTGATGAAGGGTCTCGGCCCGAAACGTCGACTGTTTGCTATTTCCCATATATGCTGCCTGGCATCCCAGGTTCCTCCAGCATTTTGTGTCTGTGTTGCTTGGATTCCCAGCATCCACAGATTTTCTCCTGTTTTTGATAAAAGCAAAAGCGGGATCACGTAATATGGCAAGAAAACAGTGGGAAGTGAGAGGATTGGAAATCTTTTACATACCCAACAGGAGACAACAAAAACACACACACACACACACACACAGGAGAGACATGATGAAAAATTACGGTAATTGAGCCAATAATATCAGGTATCAAAAGTTGTTTAGATATATAAAGGGTAAAAGAGAGGGAAGAGTTGATATTGTACCACTGGAAGATGATGATGGCGTGTTAGTAATAGGGCAAAGAAATCGCGGCCGAATGTAATAAGTATTTTGTGTCAATCTTCACTGTGTAAGACACTCGCATTATAAGACTATCAGACATAGGAGCAGAATTAGGCCAGTCAGACCCATTGAGTCTGCTCCGCCGTTCTATCATGGCTGATCCCGGTTCTCACTCAACCCCATGCACCTGTCTCCTCGGCATATCCTGTAATGCCTCGACTGATCCATAAACTATTAGCTTTTGCCTGAAATGTACACACAGAGTTGGCCCCCACCGCCATCTGTGTCAGAGAATTCCACAGATTCACTGCTGTCTGACTAAATAAAATCCTCCTTAACTGCTCTAAAAGGTTGCTCCTCCGCTTTCAGGCTGTGCCCTCTGTTATGGCTACCCCCACCATAGGAAAAGGCCTCTCCTCATCCACCCTATCTGGACTTTTCCACATTCGGTGGGTTTCAGTGAGATTCAGGATTCAGGATGAGGTTTATTACAACAGGCATTTGGCTTGAAATTTGTTGACAGCAGCAGCAGTTCAATGCAATTCATATTCTGGCATAGATAATAATAAATGAATTAAAACAATAATCAAACAGCAGTTCAATGCAATTCATATTCTGGCATAGATAATAATAAACTAATTAAAACAGTAATCAACAAGTAAATCAATTATGTGTGATGAATAGTTTATTAAAATGTGTAAAAACAGAAATACTGTATATTGAAGAGTGTCCAAAGCTTTCAAAGTCCATTCAGGAATCGGATGGCAGAGGGGAAGCTTTTCCTGAATCACTGAGTGTGCGCCTTCAGGCTTCTGTATCTCCTACCTGATGGTAACAGTGAGGAAAGGGCATGTCCTGGGTGCTGAAGGTCCTTTATAATGGACGCTGCCTTTCTGTGATACCGCTTCCTAAAGATGTCCTGGATGCTTTGTAGTCTCGTACCCAAGATGGAGGTGACGAGATTTACAGCCTTCTGCAGCTTCTGAACACCCTCCACCCACATTTACTAAACATAAGTCAGTGCAGGAGTACAGGCCCAAAGCTGGCAAACGCTTCTCATACTTAACCCCTTCATTCCCGGAATCATCTTCTTGAAGATCCTCTGGACTCTCTCCAATGACAACGCACATTTTCTAAGATAGAAGTCCCACATACTCTAACTCTAACAGAATATTACCCTTCATTGGTAGAGGGATTGAATTCAAGAGCAGGGAGGTAATGCTGCCACTATACAGAGTACCGGTGAGGCCGCACCTCGAGTACTGTGTGCAGTTCTGGTCTCCGTACACGAGGAAGGATAGACAGTACTGGCTTTGGAGGCAATGCAGAGAAGGTGAACCAGTTTGATTCCAGGGATGAGGGGGTTAACCTATGAGGAGAGATTGAGTCGCCTGGGACTTTTCTCTCTGGGGTTCAGAAGAATGAGAGGGAATCTTATAGAAATACCCAGAATTTTGAAAGGGATAGATAAGATAGAAGTAGGAAAGTTGTTTCCATTGGTAGATGAGACTAGAACTTGGGGACATTGCCTCAAGATTCAGGAGAGAAGAGTTAGGGCGGAGATGAGGAGAAACTGTTTTTCCCAGAGAGTGCTGAATCTGTGGAATTCTCTGTCCAGGGAAGCAGTTGAGGTTTCCTCACGAAGTATATTTAAGATACAGTTAGATAGGTTTTTGCAGAATAAGGTAATTAATGGTTATAGGGAAAAGGCTGGTAGATGGAGCTGAGTTCAGCCATGATTTTATTGAATGGCGGGGCAGGCTCAATGGGCCAATGGCCGACTCCTGCTCCCATTTCTTATGTTCTGACGTGTGGCCTGAGTAGTCTCTTATAAAGTAACAGCATTATCTCCTTGCTAGTATATTCTACTTCACTTTAAATAAAGCCAGCATTGCAGTTGCCTTCGTTACCATAGACTCAACCCGTAAACTAATCTTCTGGGAGTCTTGCCCAAGGTCCTGGTGGCGTAGTGACGTCAGCGCCGGACTTCGTAACGGAGGTCCATGGGTTCGAATACAGTCGCTCCCTTGTACGCTTTCCATCCGTGCCGGATTGAGTGTTGAGCTCGCAATTCGACCTCATCAAATAAAGAAAGATACTGTGAAATGTCTGTGTGAGGAGTAGCGCCCCACACAACCTTCCGATCCGCGCCTTGTAAGGCACGAAAATGCCCGACGCTGCCCTGAGTCAGTCCTGAGTCGACGACGTCATCATCATCATCATCATCATCACATTTCCTTCTGTACATCTGTGGTTTGAACCTTCTCCCCAATCAGATGATAGTTCACCATTGTTCCTTTTGCCAAAATGCTTTGTTGTACATTTCCCAGTTTTGTATTCCATTTGCCCGTTCTTCAAACTTGTGTCCTGCTGCAATCGTATTGCACCCTCAGCACCACCATCGCCTCCACCTATCTTTGTATCATCCGCAAACCTTGTCACAAAGCCATCAGTTCCATTATCCAAGTCATTGACAAACAATGTGAAAAGTAGCGGTCCGAATACTGACCCCTGAAGACCACTAATCACTGCTGGCCAACCAGAAAAGGCCGCTTTTATTCCCACTCGCTGCCTCTTGGCTGACAGCCATTCCTCTATCCATGCCAGTATTACTTCTGACATTTATCCTGTTAAGCAGTCTCATGTGTGACACCTTATCGGAAGCTTTCTGAAAATCCAAGTAAATGACATCCACTGCCTCTCGTTTGTCCATCCTGCTTATGACTTCCTCGAAGATCTGTAACAGACTTGTCAGGCAAGATTTCCCTGTAAAGAACCAAGCTGGCTTTGACATTATATCATTAGTCTCCTAGTACACCAAAACCTCAACTGTTATCATGACTCCACACTTTCCCAGCCACTGAGATTAGGCTAACTGGACTATAATTTGCTTTACTTTGCCTTCCTCCCTTCTCAAAGAGTGGATTGGCATTTGCAATCTTCCTGTCCTCCGGGACCATGCCAGAATCAAGGGATTCTTGACGTGTCATGACCAATGCATCTGTTATCTCTCCAGCAACCTCTCTCAGGACTCTGGGATGAAGTCCATCTGGTCCAGGTGACTTATCCACTTCAAGAACCTGTGTTTGCCTCAAACGTTTTCCTTTGTAATAGCATTGGCACTCACTCCTGTTCCCTGACACTCATGGATCTCTGGCACACTGGTGGTGTCTTCCACAGACAAGACGGATGCAAAGTACCTATCAAGTTCATCTACCATCTCTTCCCCATTTGTACCCCATGAGCATCATTTTCCAGTGGTCCAATATCAACTCTCGCCTCCCTTTCGTATATTTTATAACTGGTTTATATTATTGTATAGTTTGCTGTCATATTTCACCTTTCCCCTTACAGCTTTTATTTTTAACTTGCCTGTTGTTGGATGTTAAAAGCTACCCAATTATCCAACCTACTACTCATTTTTGCTACCTTATATGCTTTTATACAGTCCTTAACTTCCTTTGTCAGCCACGATAGCCCAGCCCCGCTGTTTGAGAACTACGTCTGTGGAATATATCTATCCTGCACATTATGAACTATTCCCAGAAACGTCAGCCATTTCTGCTCTGGCATCATCCTTTTCCAATCCACCTGGGGAATCACCTTTCTCATGCCTCTGTAATTCACTTTCATTCCATTGAGATATTACACATGTGACCTGTGCTTCTCCCTCACAAATTGCAGTAGGACTTCAATCATATTATGATCACTGCCTTCTAATGGTTCCTTTACATTAACCTGCCTAATAAGATCTGGGTTAATACACAATACCCAATGTAAGATAGCAGTTCCCCGAGTAGGCTCAACCATCAGCTGCTCTAAAAAGCCATTTCGTTTGCATTCAATACACCCCCTCTTTTGCGATCTCACGCCAATCTGACTTTCCCGATCCTCCTGCAGATTGAAGTCACCCACTACAGTTGTGTCATTAAATTTATTACGTAAATGCCAAACATTCAGCAGTACCTGGGGCAGAAGTGAGGATACATGCTTTTACCAAGGAGAGGAGGTGTTTTTGAAGCTGAAAGGCCTGAAGGTAGATAAGACACCGCAGAGTTCAGAAAGAGGTAGCTGAAGAGATTGTGAAGGCATTAGAGTCATAAAACACTACAACACAGGAAAATGCCATTCGGCCAGTCTAGTCCGTGCTAAAGCATTAATCTTCCGAGTTCCAACAACTTCCACCTGGACCATCGCCCTCCATATGCTTCTCATCCAGTGACCTAAGCAAACTTCTCTTAAAGATTACAATCGTCCCTGCCACTTGCTCAGCAGCTCGGTGCACACTCTCCCCGCCTCTGAATGAAGAAGTTCCCCCTTAGTTTTCTCTTCAAGTGATGAGTAATGATCTATCACAAATCACTAGATTTTGGAACGGTTCTGGTGGACCAGAAATTTGCAAATGTCACTCCACAATTTAAGAGGAAAATTATTGGACAGTTATTATTGTTGGACAGTTATTATTATTGGGCAGTTAGTCTGACCTTAGTGGTCAGGAAGATGTTAGAGTGTACTAAGAGTGTGTTTTTTGGGTACTGTAATTGGGGAAACATGATGAAGTAGGCCAAAGTCAGCCGGATTCCTTCAAGGAAATCTTGACTGACAAATCTCTTGAAATACTTTGCGGAAATAACAGGCAAGGTAGATAAAGCAGAGGCAGTGTATGTTGTTTGCTTGGATTTTCAGATGATCTTCAACAAGGTACCCCATGCAAGGCTTATTGAGAAAGTAAGGAGGCATGGGATCCAAGGGCACATTGCTTTGTGCATCCAGAACTGGCTTGCTCACAGAAGACAAAGAGTGGTTGTATACTGGTCATATTCTGCATGGAGGTCGGTGACCAGTGGTCTGCCTCAGGGATCGGTTCTGGGACCCCTACCCTTCGTGACTTTAATAAATGACCTGGATGAGGAAGTGGAGGTACGGGTTAGTAAATTTGCTGATGACACAAAGGTTGGGTTAGGTTGCAGGGGGATATTGATAGTCTGCAAACCTGGGCTGAGAAGCGGCAAATGGACTTCAACCCAAAGAAGTGTGATGTGGTTCATTTGCTTCGGTCAAATATGATAGAATATAGTAATAATTGTAAGCCTCTTGGCAGTGTGGAGGAACAGAGGGATCTTGGGGACGGAGTCCACAGGACACTCAAAGCTGCTATGTAGGTTGACTCTGTGGTTAAGAAGCCATACTGTGCGTTGGTCTTAATCATCCGCAGGCTTGAGTTTAAAAGCCGAGATGTAATGTTGCAGCTATATAGGACTTTGGTCAGACCCCACTTGGAGTACTGTGCTCAGTCCTGGTCGCCAAACTACAGGAAGGATGTGGAAGCCATAGAAAGGGTGCTGAGGAGATTTACGAGGATGTTGTTTGGATAGGGATAAGTTGAGTGAACTCAGTCTTTTCTCCTTGGAGTGATGGAGGATAAGAGGTGTCCTGATAAAGGTGTCCATGAAAATGAGAGACATTGATCGTGTGGATAGTTAGAGGCTTTTTCCCAGGGCTGAAAGTGCTAGCACGAGAGGGCATAGTTTGAAGATGCTTGGAAGTAGGTACGGAGGAGATGTCAGGGGTATGTTTTTTTTACATAGAGAGTGGTGAGTGGTTGGAATGGGCTGCCGGCAATGGTGGTGGAGGCGGCCATGATAGGGTCTTTTAAGAGACTCCTGGATAGGTACACGGAGCTTAGAAAAATAGAGAACTGCAGGTAACCCTTGGCATTTCTAGAGCAAGGACATGTTCGGCATCGCTTTGTGAGCCAAAGGGCCTGTAACGTGCGGCAGGTTTTCTATGTTTCTAAGGTGCTGCACGTGAGGCTGCTTAACAGGATCACAGCTCATGGAATTACAGGGAAGAAACTTGTACTGACAAGGGAGAAAGAGTCAGAATAATGTGGGCAATTCTGTTTTGCTGTCGGTAACTAATGCTGCTCTGTAGGGGTCAGTATTGAGACCGCATCGTTTCATGTTAAATCTGAATGATATGGATGACGGAATTGATACCTTGGTGACGAACATTGCAGTTGATACAAAGATAGGTACGGGACAGGTAGTTTAGAGCAAAGCGGGAGTCTGCAGAAGGACTTCGATAGGTCTGGAGAATACCAGCAAAGTAGCAGTTGAAATACAGTGTATGCAAGTCATGTACATTTGGTAGAAGTAATTGGGCGTAGAAAAAAAAAATAAATGGGAGAAACTTGAAAAAATTAGAGGTGCATAAGTGCTTGTGAGTCCTTGAGTAAGAGGCCCTAAAGATTTGCTTGCAAATTGAGTTGATTAAAGATGACAACTGCAATGTTAGCATTAGAAGAGCAGGGATGCGATACTATTGCTTTATAACTCATTGGGCAGATCACTGTTGGTGTATTGTGAGCAGATTCCGACCTGTATTTACGACTTATTATCTGAGCAAAAGATGTGTTCGTATTGGAGTGGGTCCGGAGAAGTTTCAAAGAATGATTCCAGGACGACCAAGAGTGGATGACCTGGATGAGGAAGTACGTGGGAAGGGATTCACTCAGTCATCCAACCTACAGAAATTTATCAATATCCACTGCTGCTGATTTCCACACACAAATAAATCAAAAGGGATATGCCCAATCAAATAGATAATTAATCAATCAATAGCCCCCAAAACAACACGGCCCAGCCAGACACATAACAAGTGACTTTACATCTCACAACAGTGGATTCTGTAATGAAACCCATGATTAATGTTGTTGTCCCTCTGAAATCATAAGAAACGCACATTAAGGTGCATTTAAATGCGAGCGCATCCCCACAGGTGACGTCGCACAGACCCCCCTCGCGCCTGACGTCACGCATGGGCTTCCCACACCGGGATCTGCCCTTACGTGCACAGCGTCTTACGTCATCCATGCGCTGGTGAGCTCGGGCTTTATCAGTTTAATAGCTGGGCTAATAATCACGTGACCAGCCCTCCCCCACCGCTATCAACAGAGGATTCAGGGGCTGCACTATTCCCATTGGTGCAAAGCGATGTCAATCACTTGTTACCGCCAGTCGCAGAGTTGGACAAGTCCAGAGGGCGTTACCGCTGCTGAGTTCGCCTCCCGCTCCGGCCTCAAACTCCACATCACAGTGGAGTAAATGTCCGTTTTTTGATTTATTTCCATTTCCCTCCAAGGGAAGTTGGGGCGTTTGTGAAGCGTCTCCTGCGGCCGGAGTCTGATGTGTCACCGAGAGGTAGGAGGAGACCGCTCGGCCCGTCGGTTTGATGCCAGCTCCCTGGGGAAGGAGAGGAGGGATTTTATTGAAAGGAAATAGATGGTGTGAGAGGGGGCGGACAAGATGTTTGTCCCGGTGGAAATCTGTGAAAATGTCTGAGCCCACGGTGGTGGCGAGCAGAGGGATTCATTTTGGGGGGGAAACACTGGCAGACTGTTGACCTGCAAGTGGGGCCAATGACAGGGTTGGGAGCTGAATGGTTGGGGCAACACGGGGCTGCAGAAGATGGACAGTTTTTGCACAGAGGATTAACAAAGTGGTTAGAGAGTATTTGTTATAGAGAGTGCAATGAAGTTTCAACAGACTGATCCCTGAAATGGTTAGGTCATCATATGAAGAAAGATCAAATGTGATAACAATTTCATTTGGAGAATCGAGGACTGGGAGGTGAGCACATTGAAATGCACGTCATTACCGGTTGAACCAGGGATCCCAGTCTCTGAAAAATGGGGTGGATGCCTATATTTTATAATAAATCCCCTATTGTTTTACCTTTACCTCCTCTCCCAATTTTATGCTTGCCCTGGTCCTTCACACCCCCTTACCTGCTTAAGATTCAGCCCATTAGCATCAGTCAGCAATTCATTCTTTTTGGCTTTTCCTAATGCCTCAGGGGTTGGCGCTTCCAGAAATTTATAAATGTCCATTGCTGCTGATTTCCACAACAAATAAATCAAAAGGGATTTCCCCAATCAAATGATAATTCTTCGATCAATAGCTCGCAAATTTGTTCATATCCCAGACGCAGGCCCCAAATTTGTTACGAACCATAATGCTTTAGAAACAAGCCAGCAGCAATAGATTACATCTGGAGTCTGGTTTTGATGTTAAATCTGTCTTTATTGGAATCTACTTGTAATATTGCAACTTAAACAAGATAAACAGAAGTTAACAGTGTTAAGTTTATAAATGTGTAAAAGTATAACTCCCAAACTATTGAGCTCAGGGGAAACAAGGCTTGCAGTCTTGAGATGCTAAAGTATGAAAGTTCAGTTCAACCACAGAATAGGCGATGAGGGAGAGAGATTTGTAATCCAGGGTAAATGGTGAGAGAAGGCAAATATGTCAAATTCCTCAGGTTCCACGGTGGTAAAACAAGAGAACAGTCGCTGTAGATTTTATCCGTCATCGCTCCAAATCCACATACAAATTATCACCGAAAGTGACTTGTCACAAGGTGTATCATCTTCAAGTGAACTACCACATCACAGCCAGGCAAGGGTTAACACATAAGTGGTTTCCACAGGACATCCCAAATCAGATCCACTCCTATGGATCAAACAAGGTGACAAACACACATTCAATGTACATGGATCAATAATTAACCCGTCCTTGTGGGCATAGGAAACTTTTAAACAGTGACTCTTGGCCACTAGTTCCCTGGTTTCGATCCTTCCATTTTCCCTCCTTCGTCTCCGTCTGACTCTGAGTGTCTGTGTTCTCGGTTAAAACTAAACAAGCTGCGAGCGATGTAAACAAGCTGCAAGTCAGACTGATTCACCTTCTTAATCGCTCTCTCTCTTTAAATGACAGTCCACAGCAAAGGAAACCCAGGGATTCATAACAATGGCTACTTCCCATTGTGAACTGACTGGTGTGCCAGTAGGTTTGATGACCGAGTGAATCCGACTGAGCAGGTGAATGGCTTTTCCCCAGTGTGAACTCTCTGATGACACTGTAGGTTGGATGACTGAGCGAATCCCTTCCCACAGACTGAGAAGGTGAATGGCTTCTCCCCGGTGTGAACTCTCTGATGTATCTTCAGTTTAGCTGAGCTAGTGAATCCCTTCCCGCACGGTGAGCAGGTGAATGGCTTCTCCCCAGTGTGAACTCGCTGGTGGACCAGTAGGTTGGATGACTGAGTGAATCCCTTCCCACAGTCCGAGCAGGTGAATGGCTTCTCCCCAGTGTGAACTCGCTGGTGGACCAGTAGGTTGGATGACTGAGTGAATCCCTTCCCACAGACTGAACAGGTATATGGCTTCTCCCCAGTGTGAAATTGCTGGTGTGCCAGTAGTTGGGATGACCGAGTGAAACTCTTCCCACAGTCTGAGCAGGTGAACGGCTTCTCCCCAGTGTGAACTCTCTGATGACTCTGTAGGTTGGATGGATCAGTGAATCTCTTCCCACAGACTGGGCAGGTGAACGGCTTCTCTCCAGTGTGAACTCGCTGATGACTCTGTAGGTTGGATGACTGAGCGAATCCCTTCCCACAGACTGGGCAGGTGAATGGCTTCTCCCCAGTGTGAACTCTCTGATGACTCTGTAGGTTGGATGACTGAGAGAATCCCTTTCCACAGTCTGAGCAGGTGAACGGCTTTTCCTCAGTGTGAGCTGACTGGTGTACCAGTAATTGGGATGACCGAGTGAATCCTTTCCCACATTCTGAGCAGGTGAACGGCCTCTCTCCAGTGTGAACTCGCTGATGACTCTGTAGATTGGATAACAGAGTGAATCCCTTCCCACAGACTGAGAAGGTGAATGGCTTCTCCCCAGTGTGAACTTTCTGATGACTCTGTAGGTTGGATGACCGAGTGAATCCCTTCCCACAGACTGAGCAGGTGAATGGCTTTTGCCCAGTGTGAACTCTCTGATGACACTGTAGGTTGGATGACTGAGTGAATCCCTTCCCACAGACTGAGCAGGTGAACGGCTTCTCCCCAGTGTGAACTCGCTGATGTACCAGTAGGTTGGATGACTGAGTAAATCCTTTCCCACAGTCTGAGCAGGTGAACGGCTTCTCCCCAGTGTGAACTGACTGGTGTACCAGTAGGGTAGATGACCGAGTGAAACTCTTCCCACAGTCAGAGCAGGTGAATGGCTTCTCCCCAGTGTGAACTCTCTGATGACTCTGTAGGTTGGATGACCGAGTGAATCCCTTTCCACAGACTGAGCAGGTGAACAGCTTCTCCCCAGTGTGAACTCGCTGATGTCTCTGTAGTTTGGATGACTGAGTGAATCCCTTCCTGCAGACTGTGCAGGTGAATGACCGCCCCCTGGTGTGAACACGCTGGTGTGCCATTAGGACAGATGACCGAGAGAATCCCTTCCCTTAAATTCAGCAGATGACCAGCCTCTGCCCAGTGTGATCTGACTGGTGTGTCCACAGGTGGGATGCCCGACAGAATCCTTTCTCACACACACAACAGATGAATGGCCTTGCCCTGTGTGAACTTGCTGATATACCTTCAGTTGAAATGACTGAGTGAATCCATTCCTAAGCAGGTGAATGGCCTTTCTCCTGTGTAAAATGACGGGCTTGCTGGTTGGTCAGATGACCGAGTGAATCCCTTCGCACAGTCTGAGCAGGAAGGATGGTCGATTGAATCCCTTGCTCCACTTCTTAAATATCTAGAAAGAGACAACAAAACTGGCGTGTCGTGTGTGAGATTCCTGGAGACAAATTCCTTCCCGTTTTTAACCTGTAAAAGATTTACAAAATCCATCAATGGGTGTAGGACAACATTTCAGATGAGATTACTTGAGTTGCCAAGATTTGATTTGGTATCACACTGTTACAGTAACGTTCAACCCAAGTTGAACAGAGTAATCATGTCCTGACTGGGCAGAGTGCTGGTATCTGGAATGTCCATCAATTTCCATATGTAGTTCAAGTTCCAACTCCTTGAAGTGCAGGGTTACAAGCTGCAGCTGGATGCACATCTTGTAAGTGAGGGCATCAGGGACACTACAGGTCTCCCCATCTTCAATACCCCCTTTAATTTGTAATAACCAGCGTGTACATAAATCTTGCACTGTGCATTTTTTATAGAGAGGTATTCATTTTCACAGCTAGCAAATCACGGTCAATAGGAACTTTGATCTCCTCTGGGTTCAATCCAGTTCATCTGCACTCTCACACAACCTGTGTAGCAGGCCTGTAATGGGAATTGAAGGATTTTCTCACCAAAGTTTTGGCATATTGTCCATATGTGGTTTGCTTGCTAAGTTACGCTTTAAAAAGGCAGATTTCCAAATATCACTCCACTTCTTCCCACTTGCAAATTTTCCAGCAACTTTTGCAACACCAGAATACACACAAGTATCACCAGTTTCTGTATTCGACATAAATATTTCCCCTGAACCCTCCCCCCCAGTGACTGACACGGGTGAACTCAGTTTCTATATGCCCCTGAAGCCTCCCCCAATTTTCCCGCAACATTTGCATCGCCACAATTCTCCAGCAACATTTGCATCGCCACAATTCTCCAGCAACGTTTGCATCGCCACAATTCTCCAGCAACGTTTGCATCGCCACAATTCTCCAGCAACGTTTGCATCGCCACAATTCTCCAGCAACGTTTGCATTGCCACAATACACACATCAGACAGAGACTGACAGTGGTGAACTCATTGGCAATGAAGGGAAGGGCAGTAGTCTTTCTGTCTCACTGGAGTCTGGCACATTTGTGATGTGAAAGCTACTTGTTGCCCAAGCCAAAGGTGTTTGATATCATTACGTACCCAGAGAGAATGGGACAAAACATGTTCTCACAGGTAGAAAACTCCAGAGCAAGAGGAGGTAAAGGAAGCAGCACACAGAAAATACTGGAGGAGCTCAGCAGGCCAGGCAGCATCTACGGAAAAGAGTCCTAATGCTGAGTTCCTCCAGCACTTTGTGTGTGTTGCTTGGATTTCCAGCATCTGCAGGTTTTCTCTTGTTAGTGATTGGAGGTAGAACAAAGGTGATTTTCTCAACTGGTGATGTATAAGATTTTGTTCCCTTTCTCTGAGTTCCTAATCCTTGCATTTAGATAGCTGGAGCTCAGCTCTGTCTGAGAGATCCATCAGTTCCCATTCACTTAGCAGCCGGAAGCGCCCCGGGGCCCGTGTACGGATTGTGGTGCTGAGAGAGAGGGACAAGAGCAGGACAGCCCTGGGATTGTTGGCCACGGTCTCTGGATTTCACAGGAATTGTCCCGAAGTCGGTGTTTAAGTTAAAAACACAGAGAATCGCTCTTACCTGCACCCGACATTTTCAAGGCCTTCTGTGTACTGCGCGCATCGGGGACGTCCTCAGCCTGACGCCTGCGCATTTCATTGGCGCTTCAGCGCTGGCAAAATTCTTAACGCATGGCCCTATGGGTAATCACGGTGCAATTAACCATTTCTGCAAGCACCGGTTCAATGTCCATACCTCATTTTTTTTATTATCATGTGTATAGAAAAATTCTGCAGCTGTTTTAACGCAGAAAGCGGCTCCCATAAACAATATACTCAATATCAACGTGTATCTAATGCCAAAGTAAAATGCAGTTATAAAACACAGGAGATTCTGCAGTTGCTGGAAATACAGAGATGCACACACACAAAACACTCGAGGAACTCTGCAATTCAGAGAGGAACTAAGCAGCGGAGTACACAGGCTTGGCATGTGGAAGGGGCTCTCCCTAAACGATGTCTTTTTATTCCTCTCCACATTTGCTGCCTGAAATTAACCACCTTTTTTTCGGCCAACCAGTTTCCAAATGTTTCTGATTTTTCTTTTGTAGCCACATTTTGCTGGTCTGATTCCTGCTCCTCCTGGTAAACTCTAGACCCCATCTCTCTCTGGAGCCCCAAAGCCCTGATTCAGGCTGGCAACTCTTCGGTTGCTGTCTCTGCACCATCAAAGATTCACTCGCTAGTCTGCTATCAGACTTTAGAGGTGCATTGTGTTACGAGACCGCAGGTTCGCTTACTGTGAGTGTCGCTTTAAGAGCCTGAGTGAGTTGGGACTGTGATGTCAGAGGAGAGGGAGGGGGAGGGGGAGAGGGAGAGAGAGACACAAAACCACAGTGAGCTCATCATCTTATTCACCCTGGAGAAAATCATGCAGGTGTAAAAGATGATGAGAGGCATTGGTCGTGTGGATAGCTAGAGGCTTTTCCCCCAGGGCTGAAACAGCTAACATGAGGGGGAATAGGTTTAAGCTGCTTGATGTCAGAGCTAAGTTTTTTTAAGCAAAGAGTGGCGTGTGTGTGGAATGCACCGCCAGCGACAGCGGTAGAGGCGGATGCAATAGGGTCTTTTAAGAGACTCTCAGATAGTTACATGGAGCTTAGGAAAATAGGTGGCTGTGTGGCAGGGTAATTCTAAGCAGTTTCTAGAGTAAGGTACATGGTTGGCACAACAATGTGGGACAAAGCATCTGTAATGAGTTGTGCATTTATATGTTTCCATGAAATTCACGGGAAATCTCCTATCCCACGGGGTGGCGACTAGTTGCAACCTGTCATCTCAGGGAGAGTGAGAGGGGAACAACAGGGAGAGATTTTGTTATACAGATACCGAACAGAAACATGGGCAGGAACCAGATGGGCTGAGTGGCCTTTCTAGTGTACATTGTGAGTGTCTCTGGACAGTAAATACCTGAGACACGGGATTTGATACAGAACTGATTTATCTTTCACAGATCCACAATATTAAACATCAGTCTAGATTAAGCCTAACATCAGCAGAACAGACTCCTCCAATGCTCACTGACCAGAGTTCAGTCCTGGGTGCGATGAGCAGCCGCAAGAACTGCAGAATCTGATGGTAACAGTCCCTCATGAACCTGCAGTCACTATGATGGCTAAACTTTTAACACGGAGCTGATTTGAACTTCCTCCCTGATGTAGGAGCGCTCAGACCGAAGATGTAGGGGAGAAGGAAAAAAAAGAGATAATAAAGTTGTTTGCACCATTAGTGATAAACAGAGAGGACGAGGTGGAAAGTTTCTTGAATGCATCTGTTTTAATGCTTGGAGCATTGTAAGAAAGGTGGATGAGCTTAGAGTATGGATTGATAACTGGAAATATGATGTTGTATCTATTAGTGAAACATGGTTGCAGGAGGGGTGTGACTGGCAACTAAGTATTCCTGGATTTCGTTGCTTCTGGTGTGATAGAATCAGAAGGGCAAGAGGGGGAGGTATTGCAATGCTTGTCTGAGAAAATATTACAGCAGTGCTTTGACAGGATAGATTACAGGGCTCATTTAGGGAGCCTATTTGGCTGGAATTGAGGAATGGGAAAGGTATTATAAACCACCTAATTGGGAGCGAGAATTGGAAGAGCAAATTTGTAAGGAGATAGCAGATATTTGTAGTGAGCATAAGGTTGCGATTGTGGGAGATTTTAATTTTCCACACATAGAAACAAAGAACATAGGTGCAGGAGTAGGCCATTAGGCCCTTCGATCCTGCACTGTCATTCAGAATGATCATGCATCATCCAACTCAGAACCCTGTACCTGCTTTCTCTCTATACCCCTGATCCCTTTAGCCACAAGGGCCATATCTAACTCCCTCTTAAATATAGCCAATGAACTGGCCTCAACTGTTTCCTGTGGCAGAGAATTCCACAGATTCTCCACAGTCTGTGTGAAGAAGTTTTTCCTCATCTCGGTCCTAAAAGTCTTCCCCTTTATCCTTAAACTGTGACCCCTCGTTCTGGACTCGCCCAACATCAGAAACAATCTTCCTGCATCTAGCCTGTCCAATCCCTTTAGAATTTTACACGTTTCAAAAAGATCCCCCCTCAATCTTCTAAATTCCAGTGAGTATAAGCCTAGTCGACCCAGTCTTTCTTCATATGAAAGTCCTGCCACCCCAGGAATCAATCTGGTGATTGTACTCCCTCTGTGGCAAGAATGTCTTCCCTCAGATTAGGGAACCAAAACTGCATACAGTACTCCAGCTGTGGCCTCACCAGGGCCTTGTACAACAGCAGTAGAACCTCCCTGCTCCTGTACTCGAATCCTCTTGCTACGAATGCCAACAGACCATTTGCCTTTTTCACCGCCTGATGTACCTGCATGCCCACCTTCAATGACTGGTGTACAATGACACCCAGGTCTTGTTGCACCTCCGCTTTTCTTAATCAGTCATTCAGATAATAATCTGTTTTCCTGTTCTTGCAACCAAAGTAAATAACCACACATTTATCCACATGAAATTGCATCTGACATGAATTTGCCTACTCACCTAACCTATCCAAGTCACCCTGCATTCTCTTTGCATCCTCACAGCTAACACTGCCGCCCAGCTTCGTGTCATCCGCAAACTTGCTGCATTTAATTCCCTCGTCTAAATCATTAATATATATTGTAAACAACTGGGGTCCCAGCACTGAGCCTTGCAGTACCCCACTAGTGACTGCCTGCCATTATGAAAAGGTCCCGTATATTCCCACTCTTTGCTTCCTGTTTGCCAACCAATTCTCTATCCACATCAATAACATACCACCAATACTGTGTGCTTTAAGTTTGCACACTAATCTCCTGTGTGGGACCTTGTCAAAAGCCTTTTGAAAATCCAAATATACCAAATCCACTTTTTCTCCCCTATTCATTCTACTAGTTACATCCTCAAAAAATTCTATAAGATTCGCCAGACATGATTTTCCTTTCACAAATCCATGCTGACATTGTCCGATTATTTCACCTCTTTCCAAATGTGCTGTTATCACATCTTTCACAACCAACTCTAGCATTTTCCCCATCACTGATGTCAGGCTAACTGATCTATAATTCCCCGGATTCTCTCTCCCTCATTTTCAAAAAAAAGTGAGGTCACATTAGCCACCCTCCAATCCTCAGGAACTAATCCAGAATATAAGGAGTTTTGAAAAATTATCACTAATGCATCCACTATTTCTTGGGCTACTCTGGGATGCAGACCATCTGGCCCTGGGGATTTATCTGCCTTTAATCCCTTCAATTTACCTAACACCATTTCCCTACTAACATGTATTTCCCTCAGTTCCTCCATCTCACTAGACCCTCGGTCCTCTACTATTTCCGGAAGATTATTTATGTCCTCCTTAGTGAAGACAGAACGAAAGTAGTGATTGAATTGGTCTGCCATGTCCTTGTTCCATATGACCAATTCACCTGTTTCTAACTGTAAGGGACCTACATTTGTCTTAACCAATTTTTTTTCTTTTCACTTATCTATAAAAGCTTTTACAGTCAGTTTTTATGTTCCCTGCCAGCTTTCTCTCATAATCTTTCTTCCCTTTCCTAATTAATCCAATTGTCTTCCTCTGCTGGATTCTGAATTTCTCCCAGTCCTCAGGTGTGCCACTTTTTCTGGCTAATTTGTATGTTTCTTCTTTGGACTTGATACTATCCCTAATTTCCCCTGTCAGCCACGGGTGCACTACCTTCCCTGGTTTATTCTTTTGCAAAACTGGGATGAACACTTGTTGTAGTTCATCCATGCAATCTTTAAATGCTTGCCATTGCATATGAATGTTGAGGAACCAACTAGAGAGCAGGCCATTCTACATTGGGTATTGAGCAATGAGGAAGGGTTAGTTAGCAATCTTGTTGTGCGAGGCCCCTTGGGTAAGAGTGACCATAATATGGTGGAATTCTTCATTAAGATGGAGAGTGACATAGTTAATTCAGAAGCAAAGGCTCTAAACTTAAAGAAGGGTAACTTTGAAGGTATGAGACGTGAATTAGCTAAGATAGACTGGCAAATGATACAAAGGGTTGACAGTGGATATGCAATGGCAAGCATTTAAAGATTGCATGGATGAACTACAACAATTGATCATCACAGTTTGGCAAAAGAATAAACCAGGGAAGGTAGTGCACCCGTGGCTGACAAGGGAAATTAGGGATAGTATCAAGTCCAAAGAAGAAACATATAAATTAGCCAGAAAAAGCGGCATACCTGAGGACTGGGAGAAATTCAGAGACCAGCAGAGGAGGACAAAGGGCTTAATTAGGAAAGGGAAAAAAGATTATGAGAGAAAGCTGGCAGGGAACATAAAAACTGATTGTAAAAGCTTTTACAGATATGTGAAAAGAAAAAAGATTGGTCAAGACAAATGTAAGGACCTTTACAGTCAGAAACAGGTGAATTGATCATAGGGAACAAAGACATGGCACACCATTTGAATAACTACCTTGGTTCTGTCTTCACTAAGGAGGACATAAATAACCCTCCGGAAATAGTAAGGGACCAAGGGTCTAGTGAGATGGAGGAACTGAGGGAAATACATGTTAGAAGGGAAGTAGTGTTAAGTAAATTGAAGTGATTAAAGGCAGATAAATCCCCAGGGCCAGATGGTCTGCATCCCAGAGTAGCCCAAGAAATAGTGGATGCATTAGTGATAATATTTCAAAACTCCTTAGATTCTGGATTAGTTCCTGAGGATTGGAGGGTGGCTAATGTGACCCCACTTTTTAAAAAAGGAGGGAGAGAAAAACCAGGGAATTACAGACTGGTTAGTCTGATGTCGGTGGTGGGGAGAATGCTAGAGTCAGTTATCAAAGATGTGATAACAACACATTTGGAAAGAGGTGAAATCATCGGACAAAGTCAGCATGGAGTTGTGATAGGAAAGTAATGTGTGACGAATCTTATAGAATTTTTTGAGGATGTAACTAGTAGAGAGGATAGGGGAGAGCCAGTAGCTGTGGTATATTTCGATTTTCAAAAGGCTTTTGACAAGGTCCCACACAGGAGATTAGTGTGTAAACTTAAAGCACACGTTATTGGGGGTATGGTATTGATGTGGATAGAGAATTGGTTGGCAGACAGGAAGCAAAGAGTGGGAGTAAACGGGACCTTTTCAGAATGACAGGCAGTGACTTGTGGGGTACCGCAAGGCTCAGTGCTGGGACCCCAGTTCTTTACAATATATTCGAATGATTTAGATGAGTGAATTAAATGCAGCCTCTCCAAGTTTGTGGATTACACGAGGCTGGGCATTGGTGTCAGCTGTGAGGATGCTAAGAGGATGCAGGGTGACTTGGATAGGTTAGGTCAGTGGGCAAATTCATGGCAGATGCAATTTAATGTGGATAAATATGAGGTTATCCATTTTGGTTGCAAGAACGGGAAAACAGATTATTATCTGAACGGTGGCTGATTAGTAAAAGGGGAGGTGCAATGAGACCTGGGTGTCTTTGTACACCAGTCATTGAAGGGAGGCATGCAGGTACAGCAGGCGGTGAAAAAGTTGAAAGGTATGCTGGCATTCATAGCAAAAGGATTTGAGTACAGGAGCAGGGAGGTGCTACTACAGTTGTACAAGGCCTTGGTGAGACCTCACCTAGAGTATTGTGTGCAGGTTTGGTCCCCTAATCTGAGGAAAGACATTCTTGCCATAGAGGGAGTACAAAGAAGGTTCACCAGATTGATTCCTGGGATGGCAAGACTTTCATATGAAGAAAGACAGGATCGACTAGGCTTATACTCACTGGAATTTAGAAGATTGATGGAGGATCTTATTGAAACATATAAAATACTAAAGGGATTGGACAGGCTAGATGCAGGAAGATTGTTTCCGATGTTGGAGAAGTCCAGAACGAGGGGTCACAGTTTAAGGATAAAGGGGAAGACTTTTAGGACCGAGATGAGGAAAAACTTCTTCACACAGACTGTGGAGAATCTGTGGAATTCTCTGCCACAGGAAACAGTTGAGGCCAGTTCATTGGCTATATTTAAGAGGGAGTTAGATATGGCCCTTGTGGCTAAAGCGATTGGGGGTATGGACAGAAAGCAGTTACAGGGTTTTGAGTTGGATGATCAGCCATGATCATACTGAATGGCGGTGCAGGCTCGAACAGCCGAATGGCCTACTCCTGCACCTATTTTCTATGTTTCTATCCACTGTCAACCCTTTAAATATCATTTAAATATCAATCTTAGCCAATTCACGTCTACTTTCTTCAAAATTGCCCTTCTATAAGTTCAGAACATTTGGTTCTGAATTAACTATGTCACTCTCCATCTTACTGAAGAATTCCACCATATTATGGTCACTCTTAACCAAGGGGCCTCGTATGACAAGATTGCTAATTAACACTTCCTCATTGCTCAATACCCAGTCTAGAATGGCCTGCTCTCTAGTTGGTTCCTCGACATGTTGGTTCAGAAAACCATCCCGCACACATTCTAAGAAATCCTCTTCCTCAGCACCCTTACCAATTTGGTTCACCCAATCTATATGTAGAGTGAAGTCACCCATTATAACTGCTGTTCCTTTTTTGCACGCATTTCTAATTTCCTGTTTAATGCCATCCCCAACTTCACTACTACTGTTAGGTGGCCTGTACACAAATCCCACCAGCATTTTATGCCCCTTAGTGTTATGCAGCTCTACACATATCAATTCCACATCCTCCAGGCTAATGTCCTTCCTTTCTATTGTGTTAATCTGTTCACTAACCAGCAACGCTATCCCACCTCCTTTTCTTTCCTGTCTATCCCTCCTAAATACTGAATATCCCTGGATGTTGAGCTCCTATCCTTGGTCACCCTGGAGCCATGTCTCTGTGATTCCAACCATATCATATTCGTTAATAACTATCTGCACATTCAATTCATCCACCTTGTTACGAATGCTCCTCACATTGACACACAAAGCCTTCAGGCTTGTTTTTACAACACTCTTAGCCCTTATACAATTATGTTGAAAAGTGGCCCTTTTTGATTTTTGCCCTGGATTTGACTGCCTGCCACTTTTACTTTTCACCTTACTACTTTTTGCTTCTACTCTCATTTTGCACGCCTCTGTCTCTCTGCACTTGTTCCTATCCCCCTGCCACATTAGTTTAAATCCCCCGAACAGCAGTAGCAAACGCTCCCCCTAGGGTTAGGAGGAGGGACAGCCCTCAGTGAATCCTGTGTATGCTCCCTGGAAGCCTCAAGAAATGATAATGATCATGAATCTGGCCCCAGATAGAAAAGAAAAACAAGCACAGTTTGCTCAGTGTGTCCACAGTACTACACAAATGTTTAATGCAACTCCGCAAGATTTATTTGGTCTCTGCTGCATGATACTCTCAGCTGATGAAGGGCAGAAATGGAAGGCAGAATTGAAATACCAAACCTATCAGGAGTTACAGGTGGGAAACCATAACGAGAATGAACAGACAGACCAGATCATTCAAGCCTTGGAAAGGGCTCTCCAGCAATCTGTCAACATCACCAAAGTACCTAAATGCAAACATAAGGCTGGGGAATCTGGACCAGACTATTGAGAGCGATTTGTGGCCTGCTACGGCAGCTTCGCAGGAGACCAAGCAAATCTGTCCACCCAGTTCAATGCCCTACTGCTCCAATGCTTACCAACTAAGTTAGCCAACATGATTAAAACAAATAATATGGATTGGCCTGACAATGACCGAAATCGAATGCGATGAGCTTTGACATATCATTAGGACCCAACTTTCGAATCCCGATCAACCCCGAAGGGAACTAATATTAAAGGTGAATATGCTCAGCGGGAAGAAGGATGCGAGCGGGCTATATCTGAGGAACAGAAATGGGAACAAAAACTGGCCAAGTGACAGGTGGGGACAACAACCCGTTTAGAAATTGACAAGAAAATGCTTCCAACCATGAGTGCCAACCCTCAGGAAGAGCCCACTGTAATATTGCAAGTTGCTGGAACTCCAGTTCCGTTTATAATTGATATGAGGGCAACCACAACCACTCTCGATCAGGAAATAGTATCGGAAAAGGGATTCCAGCTATCAGACGCTACAATCACTCTGTCTGGGTTCAGAGGCACGGAACGTACGTATTCACGTACCCAGCCACTGCAGCTGGAATTCCAGGGGAACCAGTGTGAGGTTTCATTTACAGTCACCACCAGACAGGGGTGTAATCTCGTAGGGAGAGACTTGCTCTGTCTGTTGAAAGTCGAGATTCCATGCACGGACAAGGATATCATGCCAGAACTGCGAACAACTGACAGCTTCCTCAGTTTCTGACCACCCAATTGTGGGCACATTATCTGGACTCCAGTACATTTGAACCCCTTCTGCCAGCGGCCAGCTCTCATGTGACTCTGTGTTATGACCCTACGGGGTGCACACTGAGGACAGCTAATATTATGCACCCCTCGAGGAACAGAAATTCCCAGTCACGGTGATTGGAGAGGTTGAAGGAAGAGACGGCACTGCATTTCTGGCCGAAGTTCCAAATTTCATTTGGCGACAGACAGGACTGGTGGTTCCCAATACGACTGTCAGGGTTTGCCCTGGGTTCAAGCCAAAGAGCCTAGGGCTCCTTGCCCACACCTTGATGAAACAGGCATCCAGCACCGAGGGAGACTGGCAAGACTTGGGCAAGGGGCAGCTCCGATACTGGAAGAAATCTGAGGTGAAGACGGGACATCTGGTAAGACATTCTTTCAATAGTGAACGAACCCAAGATGTTGTACCCCATCTCTGGGCAATTTCAGTCCATGAAGTCAGACCTCCTGTCCGGATCACAGTGAAAGAAGGACAGACTCCCATCCATTCTGCAATGCCCCCTCTAGCTCATCCGGATCACTGTGAAAGAAGGACAGACTCTCCCATCCATTCTGCAATACCCCCTCTAGCCTGTCCGGATCACTGTGAAAGAAGGACAGACTCTCACATCCATTCTGCAATACACCCTCTAGCCCATCCGGATCACAGTGAAAGAAGGACAGACTCTCCCATCCATTCTGCAATACCCCCTCTAGCCCGTCCGGATCACTGTGAAAGAAGGACAGACTCTCCCATCCATTCTGCAATTCCCCCTCTGGCCCGTCCGGATCACTGTGAAAGAAGGACAGACTCTCCCATCCATTCTGCAATACCCCCTCTAGCCCGTCCGGATCACTATGAAAGAAGGACAGACTCTCCCATCCATTCTGCAATACCCCTCTAGCCTGTCTGGATCACAGTGAAAGAAGGGCAGACTCTCCCATCCATTCTGCAATACCCCCTCTAGCCTGAGGAAACTTTTTATGAGGATGGAAGCTCTTTTGTGGATCCAGCAGGGAAACGATGCGATAGTGACGGACAGTGAATTAATTGAACAGGCCTCTTTTGAAGCAGCTGTCTCCGCCCAGAAGGCTGAGCTGTTTGCTCTGACTCGTGCCTGTATCCCAGCAACAGACTAAAGTTGGAACGTTTAGACAAACTCCCGTTATGCATTTGGAATTGTACATGACTACGGGGCTCTCTGGGAACGTGGGGATTCCTGACCTCCTCTGGCCACCCCATAAGTAATGCCACCTTTGTAAACAACTTACTCACCGTTCTACAGCTACCTCGAGTTTTGTTCTTCTGAGGGGGCTGCCTCTGAGGAGGAGTGAAAACTGTGGTCCCAGATGGGGTGCCAGAAAGTCCCCGACCTGGGTTTTTGGATCACCCAGTGGGACAGGTCTGAGTTCCTACACAGTTTTTACCAATATTGGTCGATTATATACATAATTGTACACACCTGGGAAAGGAGGGAATGGTTGGTAACCTGTACCCGGCACACCGGGTACGACTTCCTTGACAGGTGGATCTTTCTCGTGTCTACAAGTTGATTTTATTGAATTGCCTAGAGGACATTGCTATAGATAGTGCTTAGTTATTATAGATGTTACTGACTGTTGCGAAGGTATTATTAAGGGAAATAATTCCCTGAGTTCAACAATGGCCCACACTTTATGGTGAAAGTAAATGAAGGAGTATGTAACAAACTAGCTATCAAGCAACAATTCCACTGTGTACACCACCCACGGGCCGCTGGCCAAGTGGAAAGAGCCAATGACACTCTGAAGAGTAAACTGGCCAGACTAACAGCGGAGACTGGACTCACTTGGTTGAAGGTCCGACCATTAGCCCGATTCCACATGACGGTTACCCCACAGAGGAAAACAGGGTTGTCACCAGCTTAAATCATTTCCGGATGGCCCATGAGGACACCCTGGGAACAAAGTCTCAGGATTAAAGGCAAGGTGAATAAGAATAAGGAACCTTGGTTCTTCAGGGATATTGGAACTCTGATAAAGAAGAGAGAGATGTATGGCATATATGAGAAACAGGGAGCAAAGAAGGTACTTGAGGAGTATAAAAAGTACAAAAAAATACTTAAGGAAGAAATCAGGAGGGCTGAAAGAAGACATGAGGTAGAGTTGGCATTCAAGGTGAAGGATAGTAAGAGCTTCTGCAGGTATATTAATAGCAAAAGGATAGTTAAGGGATAAAATTGGTCATCTTGAAGGTCAGAGTGGTCGACTATGCATGGAACCAAAAGAAATTGGGGAGATGTTAAATGGTTTTTTGTGTCTGAATTTACTAAGAAAACTGGCATGGAGTCAATGGAAATAAGGCAAACAAGTATTGAGGTCATGGAACCTATACAGATAGAAGAGGAGGAGGTGCTTGCTACCTTGAGGCAAGAGGATAAATCTCCAGGACCTGACAGGGTATTCCCTCGGACCCTGAAGGAGACTAGTGTTGAAATTGCTGGTACCCTGGCAGATATATTTAAATGTCGTTATCTACGGGTGAGGTGCCAGAGATTTGGAGGATAGCTCATGTTCTTCCGTTGTTTAAAGCAGGCTCTAAAAGTAATCCAGGAAATCATAGGCTGGTAAGTTTGATGTCGGTCATGGGTAAATTATTGAAAGGAGTACTAAGAAATCAGATCGACAATTATTTAGATTGACAGGGACATATTAGGGAGAGTCAACACGGCTTTGTGCATGGTAGGTCATGTTTATCAAATATATTAGAGATTTTCGAGGCGGTTACAAGGACAGTGGATGAAGGCAAGGCAGTGGATGTTGTCTACATGGACTTCAGTATGGCCTTTGACAAGGTCCCGCATGGGAGGTTAGTTAGGAAGATTCAGTCACTAGGTATACATGGTGAGGTAGTAAATTTGATTGGGAATTGAGAATGGGAGAAGTCAAAGAATGGTAGAGGAGGATTGCTACTTGAGTGGAGGCCTGTGACTAGTGGTGTGCCACAGGGATCAGTGCTGGGTCCATTGTTATTTGTCATCTATATCAATGATCTGGATAACAATTTGGTAAATAGGGTCAGCAAATATGTTGATGATACAAAGATTGGAGGTGTATGCACAGTGAAGAAGGTTTTCAAAGCTTGCAGAGAGATCTGGACCAGCTGGAAAAATGGCAGATGGAGTTTAATACAGACAAGTGTGAGGTATCACACTTTGGAAGGTCAAACCGAGGTAGAACATACAAGGTAAATGGCAGGGCACTGAGGAGTGCACTAGAACAGAGGGATCTAGGAATACTGATACAAAATTCCCAGAAGTGGCATCACATGTCGATAGGGCAGTCAAGAGAGCTTTTAGTACCATATAACCATATAACAATCACTGCACGGAAACAGGCCATCTCGGCCCTCCTAGTCCATGCCGAACTCTTAATCTCACCTAGTCCCACCTACCCGCACTTAGCCCATAACCCTCCACTCCATTCCTGTCCATATACCTACCCAATTTTACCATAAATGACACAACTGAACTGGCCTCTACTACATCTGCAGGAAGCTCATTCCACACAGCTATCACTCTCTGAGTAAAGAAATACCCCCTCGTGTTTCCCTTAAACTTCTGCCCCCTAACTCTCAAATCATGTCCTCTCGTTTGAATCTCCCCTACTCTCAATGGAAACAGCCTATTCACATCAACTCTATCTATCCCTCTCAAATTTTTAAATACCTCGATCAAATCCCCCTCAACCTTCTATGCTCCAATGAATAGAGACCTAACTTGTTCAACCTTTCTCTGTAACTTAACTGCTGAAACCCAGGTAACATCCTAGTAAATTGTCTCTGCACTCTCTCTAATTTATTGATATCTTTCCTATAATTCGGTGACCAGAACTACACACAATATTCTAAATTTGGCCTTACCAATGCCTTGTACAATTTTAACATTACATCCCGACTTCTGTACTCAATGCTTTGATTTATAAAGGCCAGCGTTCCAAAAGCCTTCTTCACCACCCTATCTACATGAGACTCCACCTTCAGGGAACTATGCACTGTTATTCCTAGATGTCTCTGTTCCTCTGCATTCCTCAATGCCCTACCATTTACCCTGTATGTTCTATTTGAATTATTCCTGCCAAAATGTAGAACCTCACACTTCTCAGCATTAAACTCCATCTGCCAACGTTCAGCCCATTCTTCTAACTGGCATAAGTCTCCCTGCAAGCTTTGAAAACCCACCTCATTATCCACAACACCTCCTACCTTAGTATCATCGGCATACGTACTAATCCAATTTACCACCCCATCATCCAGATCATTTATGTATATCACAAACAACATTGGGCCCAAAACATATCCCTGAGGCACCCCGCTAGTCACTGGCATCCATCCCGATAAACAATTATCCACCACTACTCTCTGGCATCTCCCATCTCGCCACTGTTGAATCCATTGGTCTTTATAAATCCAAGTATTGAGTATAAGAGTTGGAATGTTATGGTGAGGTCGTATAAGGTATTAGTGAGGCTGAATTTGCAGTATTGTATGCAGTTTTGGTCACCGAATTACAGGAAGCATATTAATAAGGTTGGAAGTGTGCAGAGAAGGTTTACAAGGATGTTGCCAGGACTTGAGAAACTGTGTTACAGAGAAAGGTTGAATAGGTAAGGATTTCATTCTTAGGAGTGTAGAAGAATGAGGGGAGACTTGATAGAGGTGTATAAAATTAGGATGGGTATAGAGAGAGTGAATGCAAGCAGGGTTTATCCACTGAGGCTAGGGGAGAAAAAAAAAACAGAGGACATGGGTTAAGGATGAAGGGCAAAAAGTTTAAAGGGAATATAAGGGGGGGCTTCTTCACAACTGGGTCTGACAGAGGCATAACTGGTCCTTCTGGGCATATTCAGTCTCACTCCCAACTATTTCCTACCTTCCTTTGTGCAGGTATGTAATGTCTAAAGGACCAGTGTTTGAGTAAATGAGACTCACCAAACTTTCTCCGGACTGAATCAATGGAATCTCCGAGTCATATGGGTCCTCTCCAGTCGGTGCTCTCAGTCCTCGGGCTGGTTCACTTGTTGCTGTTCCCTCGTCTTCAGTCGTGGTTTTTCTTCCACTAAATCTCTCACTGCAGGTCTACCTTAAACATGAAAGATAATGAAGCACGTTAACAATACAAAGGAGGACCAAACATTTCTGCTTAATGTTACTAGGAATAAAACTCACTGAAATTTAACCATTGAAGGCAAATATAATGATCTCAGTGAACAATCTTTTATTGTCCCTCACATGACACAGACGATATGGGATAAGAAGGAGCCATCATTCAGTCATGGTAAGACATATGACACAGGAACAGAATTAGGTGATTCAATCCATCTGGTCTGTCCACCATTCAACCAGGGCTGATTTTTATTCCAACACCATATTCCTGCCTTCCTCCTGTAACCCTGAAGCTACTCAGCAATCATCAATATATTAATCTGTCACAAATATACCCAAATGGCATCCTCAAACAAATTCACAAATTCCAAATATCAGACATCTTTTGGCCAAAATAATTTTCTCATCTCAGTTTTAAAGGGAAGCAAGTTTATTCTGAGACTGTGCTGTCAGATCACAGACTTTCTGTCTAATGGAAACATCCTCTCCATGTCCACTGTATCCAGGCTTTTCAGCATTCGGTAGGTTTATTAACCATACATCCCTCCACCACCCCCCGTTCCTCTGAACTCCATCGAGCACAGGTCCAGAACCATCAAATGCTCCTCACACATAAATCCGATCATTCCAGAGATTATTCTTGTAAGCCTTGTTAGCAACAACTGCACCGGACACATTTCCGGGAATAACAGTCAAATCGGTTCCAGGATAATTTACAAGGTCAAGTTGTGTTTCCTTTACTGTTATACTATCACTCCACTTCCAGGTTAAAACAGGTCCATTTCAGGAAATTTGTATTACAGATCCTGTCTTGTCTGTACTTGACCGACCGCCGTCGCTGGGCTATAAAGGTGCAGGAGTAATGTGTGGCTCAGCTCTACTGCGTGGAGCTGAGGCTGAAACCATTCTCCCCCTTGGCTTCCCAGTCCCTGGGTAAAGCAGGCAGTGAAATCAAAGATCCCCACAACCTGGGACGTTCTCCTTTCTCACCCACCCCAGCCCGGGAGAAGACACAACAGCCAAAAACCTCCAGGACAAATGCAAGGAGCCTCAGGAAGCGAGACGAGTTCGGGGAAGTTAATGAAACACATTGGCCAAAATCACACCACGTGATCTTGCGTCACAAAGCGGAGGGCGGGGCGAATCTGTGGCACACAGCCTCACGTGACCTTTCCGGCGGGACTTCCATTTCAATTCTGCGGAAACAGACAGCCTGGGCTCCTGGTTTGGATCGTTCAATGCAGATTAAGTGAAGTCGACACATTTCTGCCGAGCCCAGATAGTTGGGAAACAAATGAGTTCCTGGCCCTCAGTTCGGGGCTCACGGCCAACATCGGATCTCCCCGCTCGGGATCGGTCTCAATACTCACCGATGGGAAAGTGATATCTTCGGCCCGCAGACAGTGATCCCGACGCAAGAGACGAAAGTCTTTCGCGAACACACAGCCGACCCACTTCAGCTCTGAGCGGAGAGGATAACACCGTCCACCTGGAGACTGTGAACATGCGCGAACAGATTGTTACATCATCGGGAGGCGGGGCCTCGGAAACAGACGCGCAGGTGCTACCCATCTGCGGTTACATGGGAGGGGCAAACGGGATCACGTGCAGGATTGGTGACAACTCCCCCCCCCCCTCCCCCAGGCAGAGACTCCAGCTACTCATTAGTCTGTGAAAAGAAGCAAATTTGCCGCTCACATCTCCTCTCACCTTAAATGTATTAGACATTTCAACCCCCAGGAAAAATATATCGTCTGTCCACTCTATCTATTCCTCTTGTCATCTTATAAACGTCCATCCAGTCTCACCCCTGCCTGCGCCGCTCTGGAGAAAACAACACAAGTTTGTCCAGCCTCTCGTTATAGCTCATGCCCTCTAATCCAGGCAGTGTCCTGGTAAACCTCTTCTGCGCCCTCTCCAAAGCCCCGACATCCTTCCGAGAATGGGGGCGACCAGAACTGTATGAAACACTCCAGATGTGGTATAACCTGTTTTGTAAAGCCTTGTTACGAACTGTAAAGTTTTAGAAACGAACCAGCAGCAATAGAGTTCACACTGGAGTCTGATTTTGATGTTAAAACCATTACCTTTATTAGTATATAGTAACAGGCTCGTAACAGCCGAAAAACAACTTCCCGACTTTTGAACTCAATGCTTCAACTAATAAAGACAACCATGTCATTTGCCTTCTTAACCACCCGATCAATCTGTGCAGTCTCTTTCAGGGAGCGATGAACTGGGAGTCCATGTTCCCTCTGATCATCGACACTGTTCAGTGTTTTGCATTTAACAGTGTACTGTCTCATACATTCGACCTACCGAGCTGACAAGATGATCATCACTAATCAAATCTCACTGAGATTTCTCAGGTCCTGTTGAATTTATTGCCAACTGCACAAGTGTGGGAAGGTACAGGTACAGAGAAAGACTGACTTGTGGCAACATCACAGGTAAGTACATTCATATAACACACAGAACACAAATTATACGGTTCTCTGTCAGTAACGATTTGTAAATATGTTTCATATCATTAACGTTATATAAAATACACTGTGTCATGATCAATATTAAAATGTGCATTTTGTCTCAAGAACAGACAGGGAAATGTTGAAGTTGGTCCCTGTCTCCATTCATCCTGTAATCCACAACCAGCTCCTTTGTTTTTGTCACAATGAGGGAGAGGTTGTTTTCTTGACACCACTGTGTCGGGGTGATGACTTCTTCTCTGTCGGCTGCCTCGTTATTATTTGAGATTAGGCCAGTCAGAGTAGTGTCGTCAGTAAATTTAATTAGCAGATTGGAGCTGTGGGTGGCGACACGTCATGGGAATACAGACAGTAAAGGAGGGTGCAAGGAGACACCCCTGTGGGATATGTCTGCTGAGGGTCAGCGAGACCCTGGTGAGGGAGCCCACTCTTACCACCTGCCGGCGATCTGACAGGAAGTCCAGGATCCAGCTACACAAGGCAGGGTGAAGACCGAGGTCTCTGAGCTTCTTGTCGATACTTCACGCCTTCGTATGGCTACTGCTCTGCCCATGACTGCAAGGAACTGCAGAGAACTTTGGAGAGCAGAGAACATCGGGGAAACAAGCCTCCCCTCCATGGACTCTTCCTTCACTTCCCCTGCCTCGGAAAAGCAGGCCATGTACTCAAAGACCCTCACAACCTGGACATTCTCGCTGCAAACCCGCTCCCCCATCGGGGCGAGATACAAAAGCCTTAAAGCGCGAACCACCCGGCTCAAGGACGGCTTCCTGTCTGTGGTCATAATCCAAAAGAATGATGAAATGGACTCGGCCTCACAATGTAACTCGCCGTGACCTCTGCAGCTATAATGCTTTGTTACATTGTTGTTTTGTCATTTTCATTTTTCATTTTTATAATCTTTTTTACCAGTACATAATCTTCTACAGCTATAGAATGAAACAAGACCAATGGATTAATATGTATAAAATTAATAAAGCTGAAGAAAAAAAGTAATCGCTAAATATAAAAATGGAAAATATATATAGGAAAAAGAAGGTAATAAAGAACCCCATCTAACTAGGGGGGAACCCACTAACTACAAAAAAGGGAAAAAACCCATTAGAAATCAACCCCCCCGGAGCAATACGTTTAGCCATCATCTAAATATAAAAATAGTATCATTGTAACGTTCTCGTTCGGGTGTAACAAATAACGCCGAATTAAACGTCGAGATAAACCACAGTCAATGAAAACCAGATCGCAGTAAGATTAACCATTTACTGTTCACTCTTCACATTAACATATGGTGAAAACTGTTGATAAAACAATACAAGATTGATACAGTATTTGTTCCTTTCTTAATATCACATTTCAATTGTAAGTACTTGTAAAAGTGACTATAACTACATTACATTAAGGTGCAGTATACAGGCAGAGTTTACCTACGCCATTGAGTACTTTAAATACACTTCAATGCAAACTATCCGCAACTCTTTAACTAACGAAAACATAAACATTATCGACCGTCGTTACTTTTAACAGGATCGGCGTTAACATCTTAGTTCAATATATCGATTATCTATTAACTTACAGCGTTGCTCCCAGTGTGATTTCTAATGCTTGCAAAACAACTTCTGCTCAGGTGTGCCTCGTGGTGAGCCCCCCACCCTCGCGTTAATCTCAAACCGGTATTTTCACACAAGACGCGGTGAAACCGGATGTGACGTCATCGCATGCCGATATTTTTTACAGGCAATGAATATACTTTAAACACTTCTAATTCTAACTAGAAAATACTAACAAATGAATTACTAAGCGAAAATATTATAAACTAAATAACTGTCAGAAAGAAAACACAATCATCAACCGCCATTTCATATTTATAAAAAAATAAAATTGGAAGGAAACCACATAGCATAATTCAAATTAAATGATAATATTTGGCAAAGAACCCCATCTTCTCTCAAAATCGAATCGAGGATCAAAAGTTCTCCTATTTTTTTTCAAACTAAGACATAAGATTCCTTGAGAAAACCAATCAATTAATGCAAGGGAAGAAGTATCTTTGTATTTTAATAAAATGGCCCTTCTTGTCAATAGTGTAACAAATGCAATTACAACTAGATCTGAAGATGAAATACCCTGAATATGATGTGGAACTATACCAAATAGAACAGTCAATCTATTAGGTTGTAAATTCATTTTCAGAGCTTCAGAACTTGTTGGAAATAAAGATTTCCAAAACGATTTCAATGATGAACATGCCGGAAATTATGTGACAAAGTAGCTACTTCAGTTTTACATCTATCACAGCATTTGTCTATACTACGAAATATTTTAGATAGTCTCTCCTTTGTTAAATAACAACAGTGAACAGTTTTAAATTGAATTAAACAATGGTTGGCACATATAGAAGAAGAATTTCCGTTTTTCAAAACTCGAAGCCAATCTTCATTAACAAAGGTCATAGTAAGTTCTCTCTCCCAATCTTGTTTAATCTTTAGTGATATGTTCTCTTTTTGTAACAAAAATAAGTTATACATTCTGCCAATGGAAACTTTCTCTAAGGGATTCAATTTCAAAATGGTATCTACCAAATCAGATTATTGTAAATATGGTAACTTAAGTAAGCATTGTTGTCAAAAATGTCGAAACTGAACATATTCCAAAAAATATGTATGAGCGAGAGAAAATTTGTTAATTAAATCTTCAAAGGTCATCAATCGACCATCACAAAATGAATCTGTAAAAGAATGGATCCCTTTATTGTTCCATAGGAGAAAAATAGGGTCAGTTGTTGAAGGTTTAAATGAAAAGTTTCGATATAAAAATCTAGACAACTGAATTGTTTCAAATTTAAAAAATTATGTAACTGAACCCAAATCCGTTGGAATAGTTTAAGAACCGGGTAAAGATTTAAATTTGGAATTTTAGAGAGCTATAAAGCTAATGGAGCTCCTAACATTGAAGTTAAATGAAATTGTTTATCAGCTTTTAATTCCAAATCAACCCATAATGGTTTTTGTTTCTTATTAAGCCAATATAACCAAAAACATAATTGTCTAATATTCACAGCCCAATAATATAGTCTTAAATTAGGAAGAGCAAGTCCACCATCTATTTTAGATTTTTGTAAATTATACTTATTAATTCTTGGTCTCTTATTATTCCAAATAAAGGAAGAAATAAGAGAGTCAATTTGATCGAAATTTTTTTTAGTTAAAAAGATAGCTATACCAACCAAGTCAGTAAGGGGATTTGGGTCAAATTGGACCCTAAAAAGTTGTGAAAAGGTATGGAATACTTCCCGCCAAATCTTTTCAATTGTAGGGCAAAACCAAAACATATGCATTAAAGAGGCATCAGCAGAGTTGCATTTATTACAAAGTGGAGAAACATTCGGGTAAAAACTGGAGAGCTTCTGTTCAGAATCGTAAGCTCTATGAACCACTCTAACTTGTAGAAGAGAATGACGAGCACAGAAAGATGATTTATTAACCCGTTTAAGAATTCTATTCCATCTATCATCAGAAATCTGACAGTTTAGGTCATCCTCCCAAGCTCTTTTTATTTTATCAAAGAAGTCTTGTCTGGAATCAATCAACAAGTTATAGATACCGGTAAAAGAACCATTTACAAAAGCGTCCTGGTAAACCTCTTCTGCGCCCTCTCCAAAGCCCCGACATCCTTCCGAGAATGGGGGCGGCCAGAACTGTATGAAACACTCCAGACTAACTAGTTTTATAAAACTGTGTTACGAACTGAAACGTTTTAGAAACGAACCAGCAGCAATAGAGTTCACACTGGAGTCTGGTTTTGATGTTAAAACCATTCTCTCTATTAGCATCTAATTACAATATAGTAACTTAATGAAATAAAGGACAGTTAACAGTTTTATCTGTATATATGTGTAAATATAATTCCCAGACTATCGAGCCTGAGGGAACAAAGCTCAGAGTCTTGAGATGGTAAAGTAGGAAAGTTCAGTAATCCCGGAATAAATGACGGGAGAGAAATATTTGTAATCCAGGGTGAAACGTAGAGAAAAGGCCGTTACATCAAAATAACCGTCGACGAAGTTCTTATCCGTTGAATCCGTCCACATACGAGTTATCAGCGAAAGTGACCTGTCACAGGAATACCGTCCTCCAGGGGTTGCTATACATCATCCCCAGGCAAGGGTTAACACAAGATATTCCACAATCCACTCCTATGGATTATACGAAGTGACAGCCACAAACATTCGTTGTGGTTCCGTGTACCGATGATCAAACCACTCTTGTGGGCCGAGGAGACTTTCAACCCTCAGCTGCGACTAACTGAAGCGATCAGCGTGTTTCTCTCTCTCTCTCTCTCTCTCTCTCTCTCTCTCTCTCTCTCATCGTTCAGTCCACAGTCAGCGCTGTCAGCCTGTGACTGACGTCATAGTCCCGCCTCCTCACGCCGGCGCTCTTAAAAAAACAGTCACAGTACGACCGCAGGCTCGTAACAGCCGCAACACAACTTCCCGACTTTTGAACTCAGTGCTTCAACTAATTGGAGAGTTAGAACACACAGATGCCTATATTGATGACTTAGTCACAGGGAGTGACACTTGGGAAGAGCATATCTGTGCAGTGGAGAAGCTGTTTGACAGGCTTTCCCAGGCCAGTCTTATGGTTAACTTAGCTAAGAGTGAATATGGCCATGCCACTGTAACCTGTCTTGGCTATGTTGTAGGTCAAGGCAAGTTGGCTCCTGTTCAGGCAAAACTCCAGGCAATTTCACAAGTTCCTATTCTGACTGCTAAGAAGGCTGTTAGAAGGTTTCTGGGAATGGATGGATATTACCGTAAGTTCTGTAAAAACTGCTGCTATCGCTCTTCCTCTGACTAATCTCCTGAAGAAGGGTGAACAGTTTGTTTGAACCGAGCCTCGTCAGGAGGCATTTGGTCGATTTTAAATTATTATGTGAGATTAGGCCAATGAATGTAGTGCTGTCGGTAAATTTAAATAGCAGATTGGAGCTGTGGGTGGCAGCACAAGTCATGGGTGCACAGAGAGTAAAGGAGAGGGACAACCCTCTGGGGTATTTGTGTAGGTACCTGGATGGTAGGGGTATGGGAGTGGGCAATTTAAATAGTTTAGCACAAACTAGATGGCCCAAATGGCCTGTTTCTGTGTTGTACCTTTCTACAAGAACCTGAAATATTACAAAAAATCACTCTAAGATCTTTTAACAGCTGTGTAGACCAACCATTCATTTCTGCAGGATTTTTTTATATGGCTTTAAAATTGTGGTTAATAATACATAAAAGAAGATCCCAGCTGCATGTCAAGAAAGACTGTTTGTGTGAGACTGTTTCAGTTACTGTGGGGTCAGGGACCCATGCTGCTCAGCAGGAACAGGGAATAATACCAATGGAGAGAGTCAGACTGAACCAGGTCACAGATTGGAGATGGCAGAAATGCTCCATTCTTATAGAGACAGGAAGAGCATCAGGGAATTGATGGTCATTCCAGACACCAGCACTCTGTGCGCAGTCAGGAGACGATTTCTCCGTCCAACTTGGGTAGAACCTCACTGTAACAGTGTGATACAAATTAAACAAATAATCTCATCTGTAATGTTGTCCTAAACCCATTGATGGATTTTGTAAATCGTTTTACAGGTTAAAAATGAGAAGGAATTTGTCTGCAGGCAGCTCAAACACGACACGCCCGTTTTGTTGTCTCTGTCCCGATATTTAAGAAGTGGAGCAAGGGATTGAATCGACCATTCCTCATTTGACCAACCGTCATTTTGCACAGGAGAAAGGCCGTTCACCTGCTCAGACAGTGGGAGTGGATTCACTCAGTTATCACAATTGAAGGTACATCAACAAGTTCACATTGGCCAAGGCCATTCATCTGTTCTGCGTGTGTGAGAAAGGATTCATTTGGTCTTTCCACCTGTGGACACGCCAGTCAGTTCACACCACACTGGGCAGAGGCTGGTCATCTGTTGAACTTCTGGGAAAGGATTCACTCAGTCATCTGACCTAATGGCTCACCAGCGAGTTCACACTGGGGAGAAGCCATTCACCTGCTCAGAATGTGGGAAGGGATTCACTGAGTCGTCCACCCTACTGGTACATCAGCGAGTTCACACTGGGGAGAAACCGTTCTCCTGCTCAGAATGTGGGAAGAGTTTCACTCAGTTATCCACCCTACAGAGTCACCAGCGAGTTCACACTGGGGAGAAACCGTTCCCGTGCTCAGAGTGTGGGAAGAGATTCACTCAGTCATCCACCCTACAGAGACACCAGCGAGTTCACACTGGGGAGAAGCCATTCACCTGCTCAGTCTGTGGGAAAAGATTCACTGATTCATCCACCCTACAGAGACACCAGCAAATTCACACTGGGGAGAAGCCGTTCACCTGCTCAGTGTGTGGGGAGAGATTCACTCAGTCATCCACCCTACAGAATCACCAGCGAGTTCACACTGGGGAGAGGCCGTTCATCTGCTTAGACTGTAGGAAGAGATTCACTCATTTATCCAGCCTACAGAGACATCTGCAAATTCACACTGGGGAGAAGCCGTTCAGCTGCTCAGTCTGTGGGAAGGGATTCACTCAGTCGTCCACCCTACTGAGTCACCAGCGAGTTCACACTAGGGAGAAGCCGTTCACCTGCTTAGACTGTGGGAAGGGATTCATTTATTTATCCAGCCTACAGAGACATCAGCAAGTTCTCACTGGGGAGAAGCCATTCACCTGCTCAGTATGTGGGAAGAGATTCACTCAGTTATCCACCCTACAGAGTCACCAGCGAGTTCACACTGGGGAGAAACCGTTCCCGTGCTCAGAGTGTGGGAAGAGATTCACTCAATCATCCACCCTACAGAGACACCAGCGAGTTCACACTGGGGAGAAGCCGTTCACCTGCTTAGACTGTGGGAAGGGATTCATTTATTTATCCAGCCTACAGAGACATCAGCGCGTTCACACTGAGGAGAAGCTGTTCACCTGCTCAGAATGTGGGATAGCATTCACTCAGTCATCCCAACTACTGGCACACCAGTCAGTTCACAATGGGGAGTGGCCGTTGTTATGAATCCCTAGGTTTCGTTTGCTGTAGGCTATTTTAAGAGAGGCTATTCAGTCTGACTTGCAGCTTGTTTAGTTTTAACCAAGGACACAGACACCCAGAGTCAGACGGAGATGAAGGAGGTAAAATGGAAGAATCGAAACCAGGGAACTAATGGCCAAGGGTCACAGTTTGGAACTTTCCTATGCCCACAAGGGTGGGCTAATCATCGATTCACCGTACATCGAAAGTGTGGTGGTCACCTTGTTGAATCCATAGGAGTGGATCTGATTTGGGGATCCTGTGAAGACTGCTGATGTGTTAACCCTTGCCTGGGTGTGGTGTGGTAATTCACTTGAAGATGATACCCCTTGTGACAAGTCACTTTGGGTGATAATTAGTATGTGAGATTTTGGAATGACGACAGATAAAATCTTCAGCAACTGTTCTCTCATTTTACCACCGTGGAACCTGAGAAATTTGACATAATTGCATTCTCTCAATATTTACCCTGGATTACAAATATCTCTCTCATCACCTATTCTGTGAATGAACTGAAGTTTCCTACTTTACCATCTCAAGATTCTAAGCCTTGATTCCCCCGAGCTCAATAGTTTGGGCAACACACAAAATGCCGGTGGAACACAGCAGGCCAGGCAGCATCTATAGAGAGAAGCACTCTCGACGTTTCGGGCCGAGTCCCTTCGTCAGGACTAACTGAAAGGAAAGATAGTAAGAGATTTGAAAGTTGGAGGGTGAGGGGGAAATGTGAAAGATAGAACACCGGAGGGGGTGGGGTGAAGCTGAGAGCTGGAAATGTGATTGGCAAAAGGGATACAAAACTGGAGAAGGGACAGCATCATGGGACGGGAGGCTTCGGGAGAAAGAAAGGGGGAGGGGAACGCCAGAGGGAGTTGGAGAACAGGCAGAGTGATGGTTAGAGAAAGAGGGAACAAAAAATCTAAATATATCACGGATGGGGTGAGAAGGTGAGGAGTGGTGTTAACGGAAGTTAGAAAAGTCAATGTTCATGCCATCAGGTTGGAGGCTACCCAGCCGGTAGATAGGGTGTTGTTCCTCCAAACTGAGTGTGGCTTCATCTTGACAGTAGAGGAGGCCATGGCCTATTCTGCTTTGATAGTTGATGAAGCAGCTGATTACGACATAGTGAAACAGGCTGTGCTCAAAGCTTACGATTTGGTCCCAGAATCATACAGGACAAAATTTGGAAATTGGAGGAAATTTGTGAATCAGACTTATCTGGCATTTGCTTCTCAGAAGTCTGTGTGTTTTGACCACTGGTGCACGTATAAAAATATAAGTGATGATTTTATAGAGAGAAGGAGTTGGTTTTAATTGAAGAATTCGACAGGTGCGTCCCTGATGACATAAAGAGATATTTAGATGAAAAGGATGCTGCCACATTGCAGGAGTCTGCTAGATTAGCAGATGAGTTTGCTTTAACTCATAAGGTTAAGTTTACCCCGAATAAGAGCTTCCAAAAGAATAGCAAGAATCACCAGGGCAAAGCAGAAATTAAAGTTTGGACTAGTGATAAGAGTAAGGATGAAGGGAAGCAGTTGAAGGAGAAATATTCTGGTCTTACTTGTTACTGTTGTAAGAAAGCTGGTTATGTGATGGATAATTGTTCTGTCCTGAAGAATAAAAAGGTAAAGGAGGCAGTCCCAAATGCCT
Organism: Hypanus sabinus; assembly: GCF_030144855.1. Lineage (NCBI taxonomy): Eukaryota > Metazoa > Chordata > Chondrichthyes > Myliobatiformes > Dasyatidae > Hypanus > Hypanus sabinus. The sequence goes on from NW_026781321.1 coordinate 329,930, forward strand.
GTGTTGAAGCTTCTATAAACCCAGAGGGTTCTGAACATTCTGTTGAGGCTCAGTTAAGGTCTGAGAGGTCTGACAGAGTTAAGAAGGGTTCGAACATTTTATGTCAGATGGGATTGTATTAGTAAATGAATCGGTACCAGTGAAAATTCTGAAAAGAGGATGCTATCCAAGTTACTGGGGCTTCTCAGTCACTCATTCTAGGAGGCTGTGGTGGCCAGTGCTATAATATTTGCTGTTGTGTACTGGGGCAGCAGGCTAGGGTAGCAGACACCAACAGAATCAACAAACTCATTCGTAAGGCCAGTGATGTTATGGGGGTGGAACTGGACTCTCTGACGGTGGTGTCTGAAAAGAGGATGCTGTCCAAGTTGCATGCCATCTTGGACAATGACTCCCATCCACATCCATAATGTACTGGTTAGGCACAGGAGTACATTCAGCCAGAGACTCATTCCACCAAGATGTAACACAGTGTCATAGGAAGTCATTCTTACCTGTGGCCATCAAACTTTACAACTCCTCCCTCGGAGTGTCAGACACCCAGAGCCAATAGGCTGGTCCTGGACTTATTTCCACTTGCATGATTAACTTATTATTATTTAATTATTTATGGTTTTATATTGCTATATTTCTTCACTATTCTTGTTGGTGTGGCTGTAACCAAACCCAATTTCCCTTGGGATCAATAAAGTATGTCTGTCTGTCTGTACGTTAGACAGCGTTCTAAAGTTTGGTGATGAGACTGACTCTGCTGAGGTAAATCTTATTAAAGACATTCGCGGCAGCATAATTTCTGTGCCATTGCACAAGGTAACTTTACTGTCAGGGTTGGTTTCGGGACCTGTTGAGATCGGATTATGCTCCAGTTTACCGGTGGAAGATGTTACTTTGCTGTTAGGGAATGACCTGGCAGATAGTAAAGTTGTTCCTGCAGTGCTGTTGACAACTAAGCCAACCACTGACGACCCACAGATGGATTTTAACATTTATCCTTCCTGCGCAGTAACTCGAAGTATGGCTAAAATGTCTGCCGACGCAGACAGTTCTGTGCAGCATGATTCTGATATCCATGATAGCCAAAATCTGGATTCCGGTTATGATGACTTGTCAGGGACTTCTCTGCCTTCATTGTTTCAACAGGGTTCAGGTAGTAAGTCTGATGAGAAAGATTTATCCCTGTCTAGGAAGGAGATTATAGCAGAACAGAACCGAGACCCTGAGATTGAAGCTTTAAAAGAAACAGCTCTCTCAGATGATGAGATTAAAAAAGTGCCAGTTGGATTTTATCTCAAGGATGGAGAGTTAATGAGGAAGTGGAGGCCACCTGCTATACCAGCGAGTGAGGAATGGGCAATTGTTCACCAAATTGTAGTTCCTGAGGTTTATAGGACTGAAAATTTAACTTTGGTCCACACTATACCCTTACGTCGGCATTTTGGAGTGAATAAAACTAAACAGGATTATCAAAAAATGTTACCGGCCTAATTTGAGGACAGATGTTGTGACCTTTCGCAGAAGCTGTCACTCTTGTCAACTTGTGGGTAAACCTAATCAGGTCACCCCAGTGGCCCCACTGCAGCCTAAACCTGCATTCAGTGACTCCTCTTCAAAATTTATAGTGGATTGTGCTGGCCCTTTGCCAAAGACTAAAGCTGGCCATCAGTATCTGCTAACTATTATGTGTACTGCATTCAGATTCCCAGAGGCAATACCTCTCAGGAATATTAAAGCTAAAACTGTGGCAAAGGCTGTTACCAAATTTTTTACTTTTTCTGGTTTGCCTAAAGAAATCCAGTCTGAACAAGGAAGTAATTTTACATCTGGATTATTCCAGCAGGGAGTTTATGAACAGGGAACTAAACAAATTACATCATCTGCATACCATCCAGAATCACAAGGGGCTTTTGAAAGATTTCATTCTGCCCTCAAAACCATGATTAAGACATATTGTGTTGAAAATGGAAAAGACTGGAATGAAGGAATACATTTGCTTTTGTTTGCAGTAAGAGAGTCAGTACAGGAATCACTGGGATTTACTCCATTTGAGCTTGTATTTGGTTGTAGAGTGAGGGAACCTTTGACCTTGTTAAAGAACATAGGATTAATGGGGATGTACATATTAAGTTGTTAGACTATGTTTTGAAGATCAAAGATAAACTACTCCACACCTGAGGTCTAGCGAGACAAAACTTAAAGATTTCTCAGAACAAAATGAAGTGTTGGTTTGATAGGAGGGCTTGGGAAAGAAAATACCAGGTGGGGGATAAGGTGCTTACCTTATGTTGAAGAATGTTGACAAATCCACCTCAGGCGAATCTCAATGGACCGTATGAAATGGTCTCTCAAATTAATGATCTGAGTTGTGTTATTAAAACACCCGACCAATGTAAACTAACACAAGTGGTACATATAAATATGATACAGACTTATTTTGAAAAGCAGGCACCATCTGTGAGTGTTGTTGTCAAATCATATGAATCTGGCAACCCTGAGAATGAAACAGTTGACTCGTCTGAGACTTTTCACAAGCCAAACGTGGTCCTAGTTAGGCTAATGAACTCGGTTGTTCTGGAAAACATTGATAACAAGTTGGCTCATCTGCAGCCAAAGCAACAACAATAGCTGAAGGAATTAATTCTGGGGTTTAAAAATGTATTTCCCGTTGTTCCCAAGCAACCCACGGTCGCAGTACATAACGTAGATAATGGTCAAGCCAAACCGCTTAAACAACACCCATATTGCATGAATGCAGAAAAGTGTAAATTGCCTGAGCAGGGAATTGAATATATACTGGAAAATGGTATTATTAGTCCTTTAGCAGCAGATTGCTCACCCTGTGTTATTGTGCTCAAACCTGATCATAGTGTTAGATTTTGCACTGATTATAGGAAGGTAAATGCAGTAACAAAAGCAGATGCCCATCCTATCCCTAGGGTGGATGATTGCATCGATAAGGTTGGAAAAGCTAAATTTCTTACAACGATTGATCTGTTGAAAAGGTATTGGTGTGTTCCATTGATGGACAGAGGTACAGAAATTTCTGCATTTGTGACACCATCTGGTTTGTGTGAATACAATGTTTTACCTTTTGGAAGGAAAAATGCTCCAGGAACATTCCAGAGAATGAATGATCCTGTAATTCGAGGATTAGAACACACAGATGCCTATATTGATGACTTAGTTACAGGGAGTGGCACTTGGGAAGAGCATATCTCTGCAGTAGAAAAGCTGTTTGACAGGCTTTCCTAGGACAACCTTACAGTTAACTTGGCTAAGAGTGAATTTGGCAATGCCACTGTGACCTGTCTTGGCTATGTTGTAGGTCTAAGCAAGTTGGCTCCTGTTCGGTCAAAAGTCCAGGCAATTTCATAAGTTCCTATTCTGTCTGCTGAGAAGGTTCTTACAAGGTTTCTGGGAATGGATGGATATTATCGTAAGTTCTGTAAGAACTTTGCTGCTATCGCTCTTCCTCTGACTAATCTCCTGAAGAAGGTTGAAAAGTTTGTTTGGACCGAGCCTTGTCAGGAGGCATTTGATTGATTGAAAGTTATTATTTGAATTTAGGCCAATCAATGTAGTGTTGTCATCACATTTAATTAGCAGATTGGAGCTGTAGGTGACAGCACAAGTCATGGGTGCACAGAAAGTAAAGGACAGGGCCAAAGAGACAACCCTGTGGGTTATGCGTCCTGAGGGTCAGAGAGACAGGAGATGGAGCCCACTCTTACTACCTGCCGGCGATCTGACAGGAAGTCCAGGATCCAGCTACACAAGGCAGGGTGAAGGCCGATGTCTCTGAGCTTCTTGTCGATACTTCACGCCTTCGTATGGCTACTGCTCTGCCCATGACTGCAAGGAACTGCAGAGAACTTTGGAGAGCAGAGACCATCAGAGAAACAAGCCACCACTCCATGGACTCTTCCTACATTCCCCTGCCTCACACACACACACACACACACACACACACACACACACACACACACACACACACACACACACACACACACACACACACACACACAATCATTGCTAACCTGTTTGATATATCTGCATTTATATTGCTGTATAGCGTAGTTACTAATAAAGGGAATGTAGAGAGAAGGCAATTACGAAGAATTCCACACACATTCCACGCTGGGTGAACGAAATAACAGTCGCCAAAGATCTTATCCGTCGATTAGTTCCGAAATCCACTTAGAAATATCACCAGGTGACAGTCACAGGAATATCGTCTTCAAGTGATTACCACAGAACACCCCGATTCCAGGTAAGGGCCAACAGAAGTGATACCACTGGATACTCCAGCAAATCCACACATATGGATGATACGAACTGACAGTCACACATCCGTTGTGCACTGCGTGCCGATGATGAGATCAACCGTACCTTTTGGGCATGGAAGAGTTGCAGCCTATAGCAGTCACACGCTGAAGTTCCAACAGCTTGTCTCCCTCTCCCTCTCCCGCTCCCGCTCCCTCAGGCTGCCGCAGCTTGAGTCTGACGTCACAGACCCGCCTCACTCAGGCACTTAAAGCGACACTCACAGTAAACGAACCTGCGGTCTCGTTACACAACGCACCTCTAAAGTCTGACAGCAGACTAGCGAGTGAATCTTCGATGGTGCAGGGTCACAAACAAAAGAGTTGCCAGCTTGAATCAGGGGCTCCAGAGAGAAATGGGGTCCAGAGGAGGAGGACGAATAAGACCAGCAGGATGTGGTTAAAAGTGAAAGATGTGACAGCAACCTCATGCCATCTTTTAGCCATCCTGATTGATTTCTTATGTGTTCTCTTGCATTTCTTATACTCCATAAGAAACTGACTGCCTATCCCTGATATGCAATTCCATTTTGTGCTTTACCAGGGTCTTGCAGGGATTGCAATCTCTTGCAATCCAAGTTTCCCTACAGTTTCTATCTTTACCTTTTATTCTGACATACCCGCTTACTACTTTCAAAATTTCACTTTGAAGGCCTCCCATTTACCAAGCACACCTTTGCCATAAAGCAGCCTGTCCCAGTCCACAGATGCCAGATCCTAGTGTTGATTCTAGGTGTTGATCCATGCCCTGAACACATCCACCTTTCCTACGCTGCTCCTTGTATTGAAATATACAGGGCTCAGCATATTCACTGCACCATGCTCAACGTTTTCATTCCAGACTTTGTCTGAGGCCTGAACAACATCTGTCTCCACAACCTCTCCAATACCCGTTCTGTTATTCAGGCTCCCATTCCCCCTGCAACTTTAGTTTAACCCCTCCCCCCACCCCCAACCACTCCAACCTCCCAGCATTGAGCTCTATCACACCTTTGGCTTTCCTCTCCCAGACCAATAAAAAGGAGGTGCATACCAGGTACAGGCAGATAGGAACAAATGAGGTACTTATGAAATACAGGAAATTCAAGTGAACACTTATGGAAGAAATAAAGGCATGAGGTTTCCCCAGCAGACAAGGTCAAGGAGAATCCTCAGGGATTCTGCAGATATGTTAAGAGCAAAAAGATTGCAAGGGAAAAAATTAATTCTCTGGAAGATCAGAATGGTAATCCATATGAAGGGATAACATAGACTTGGGGAGATTTTTTTTTTTTTGCATCCGTATTTACTCAAGAGATGAACACCGAGTCTATAGAAGTGAGGCAAAGCCGCATCAACTTCATGGACCCTGTACAGATTACAGAGGTGGAGGGGTTTGAGGCAAATTAGTGTGGATCAATCCCCAGGGCCTGACAATTTGTTCACTAGGACCCTGCGGAAGACAAGTGTAGAAGTTATTGGTGCCTTAGCACAGATATTTAAATCATCCCTAGTGACAGGTGAGGTACTGGAGGATTAGAGGACAGACAATATTGTTCTGCTGTTCAAGAAAGGCTGTAAAAATGAACTAGGAAATTATACGTGGGTGGGCTTGACATCAGAACTGGGAAAGTTATTGGAATGTGGGTCCAGGAACCAGGTATATACTGTAAGTATTTGGATAGGTGTGGACTGATAAAGTATAGACAGCATGGCTGTCGCCAATCTTATAAGGCCTCTCGAGGAAGTTATCAGGGAAGTGGATGAAGGCAAGGCAGTGGATGTTGTCTACATGGACTTCAGCAAGGCACTTGACAAAGTCTCATATGGGAGGTTGGTCAAGAAGGTTCAGTCACTCAGCATTCACGATGAGACAGTAAATTGGATGAGACACTGTCTTTGGGAGAAGTCAGAGTGTGGTAGCAGATGGTTGCCCCTCTGACCGGAGGCCTGTGGCTAGTGGTTACCACAGGGATCAGTACTGGAACTGTTGTTGTTTGTCATCTATATCAGTAATCTGGATGATAGTGTGGTTAACTGAATCAGCAAATTTGTGGATGACAACAAGACTGGGGGTTCAGCGGAGTGCAAGAAGACTATCATGGCTTGCAGTGCGATCTGGACCAGGTGGGAAAATGGTTTTAGAAATGGAAAATGGAATTTAATGCAGTCCAGTGTGAGTTGTTGTACTACCAAGGGAGATCTTTCAGAGTGAATGGTCGGGCACGGAGGAGTGTTGTAGAAGAAAGGGACCTGGGAATACAAGTCGTTAATTCACTGGAAGTGGTATCACAGGTAGATAGGGATGGAAAGAATGATTTCAGCCCATTGCCCTTCATGAACCAAAGTACTGATAACAATAGATGGATGTTCGGTTGACTTCTAGAAGACATTGGTGAGGCCTAATTTGGAGTATTGTGTACAGTTTTGGTCACCTACCTACAGGAAAGTTGTAAAAGAAGTTCAGAGATTTCAGAGAAAATTCACAAGGATGTTGCCATGTCTGGAGGATTTGGGTTAAAGAAAATATTGAACAAATCCGGACTTTATTCCTTGGAATGCAGATGATTGAGGGGAGATTTGATTGTGATAGAGAGGCACAGATAGTGTTAATGCAAGCTGGCTTGTTCCATGAAGATTGGGTGGGACAACAACCAGAGGCCATGGGTTCAGGGTGAAAGGTGAAATGTTAAGGGGAACATGAGGGGAATCTTCTTCACATAGACGGTCATCCGGGTGTGGAATGAGCAGCCAGCACAAGTGGTGCATGCGAGCTCGACTTCAACATTTAAGAGGTTTGTGTTGGTACCTGGATGGCAGAGGTGTGGGAGTGGGCTGTTTAAATAGTTCAGCACAAACTAGATGGCCCAAAGGGCCTGTTTCTATGTTGAAATTTTCTATGATTGTGACAAGAACCTGAAATAATACAAAAATTCACTCTAACCCCTTTTGACAGCTGTGTGAACCAACCAGTCATTTCAACAGGAATTTTTATGTGGCGTTAAAACTTGCACTTTAAGTTAATAATACATAAAAGAAGATCCCAGCTGCAAGTCAAGAAAAACTATTTGTGTGAGAGTGTTTCAGTTACTGTGGGGCCAGGAACCCATGCAGCTCAGTGGGAACAGGGAATAATACCAATGGAGAGAGTCAAACTGAGCCAGGACACAGATTGGAGACGGCAGAAATGCCCCATTCTTATAGAGACAGGAAGAGTATCAGGGAATTAATGGTCATTCCAGATACCAAGACTCTGCCCAGTCAGGAGTTGATTTCTCTGTCCAGCTTGGGTAGAACCTCACTGTATCAGTGTGATACCAGATCAAACCTTGGCAACTCAAGTAATCTCATCTGAAATGTTGTCCTACACCCATTGATGGAGTTTGTAAATCTTTTTACAGGTTAAAAATGAGAAGGAATTCGTCTTCAGGAAGCTCAAACACGGCACAACAGTTTTGTTGTCTCTGCCTAGATATTTAAGAAGTGGAGCAAGGGATCCAATTGACCACCCTTCCTGCTCAGACTGTGGGGAGGGATTCACTCGGTCATTTGACCAACTTGCACGCCTGAAATTTACACAGGAGAAAGGCCTTTCACCTGCTCAGACAGTGGGAATGGATTCACCCGGTCATCACAACTGAAGGTACATCAGCAAGTTCACACTGGGACAAGGCCATTCACCTGTTCTGTGTGTGAGAAATGGTTCAGTCGGTCTTCCCACCTGTGAACACACCAATCAGTTCACACCACACCGGGCAGAGGCTGGTCAACTGCTGAATTTCTGGGAAAAGGATTCACTCAGTCATCTGACCTGATGGCTCACCAGCGAGTTCACACTGGGGAGAAGCCGTTCACCTGCTCAGAGTGTGGGAAAGGATTTACACAGTCATCTACCCTACTGGTACATCAGCGAGTTCAAACTGGAGAGAAGCCGTTCACCTGCTCAGTCTGTGAGAAGGGATTCACTCAGTTAGTTACCCTACAGAGACACCAGCGAGTTCACACTGGGGAGAAGCTGTTCACCTGCTCAGAGTGTGGGAAAGGATTTACACAGTCATCTACCCTACTGGTACATCAGCGAGTTCACACTGGGGAGAAGCTGTTCACCTGTTCAGTCTGTGAGAAGGGATTCACTCAGTTAGCTACCCTACTGAAACACCAGCGAGTTCACACTGGGGAGAGGCCGTTCAGCTGCTCCGAATGTGGGAAGGGATTCACTCAGTCATCCCACCTACGGAGTCACCAGCGAGTTCACTCCGAGGCGAAGCCATTCACCTGCTCAATTTGTGGAAAGGGATTCACTCAGTCATCTACCCTGCTGGTACATCAGCAAGTTCACACTGGGGAGAAGCCGTTCACCTGCTCAGTCTGAGGGAAGGGATTCACTCAGACATTCACCCTACAGAGACATCAACGAGTTCACACTAGAGAAAGGCCATTCACCTGCTGAGAATGTGGGAAAGGATTCACTCAATCATCCCACCTACTGGCACACCTGTCAACTCACAATGGGGAGTGGCCATTGTTATGAATCTCTAGGTTTTGTTTGCTGTGGAGAGAGAGAGAGAGAGAGAGAGAGAGATGAAGAAGGCAAATGTGTCTGACTTGCAGCTTGTTTACATCGCGAGCAGCTTGTTTAGTTTTAACCGAGGACACAGACAATCAGAGACAGACGGAGACGAAGGAGGAAAAATGGAAGAATTGAAACCAGGGTCACTGTTTGTAACTTTCCTTTGCCCACAAGGGTGGACAAATTATCGATTCACCGTACATCGAATGTGTGGTTATCACCTCATTTGATCCATAGCAGAGGATTCTGATTTGGGGTATCCTGTGGAGACCACTTATGTGTTAACCCTTGCCTGGCTGTGGTGTGGTAGTTCACTTGAAGATGATACCCCTTATGACAAGTCACTTCGGGTGATAATTAGTATGTGGATTTGGAAGGATGACAGATAAAATCTACAGCGACTATTGGTCTCGTTTTACCACCATGGAACCTGCGGAATACGACATAATGGCCTTCTCTCAACATTTACCCTGGATTACAAATATCTGTCTCTCATCACTTATTCTGTTGTTGAACTGAACTTTCATACTTTACCATCTCAAGACTCCAAGCCTTGTTTCCCCCGAGCTCAATAGTTTGGGAGTTTTATTTCTACAGATTTATACACATAACTCTCATGAGGAAATCTGTAGATGCTGGAAATTCAAACAACACACACAAAATGCTGGTGGAACCCAGCAGGCCAGGCAGTATCTATAAGGAGAAGAAATGTCGATGTTTCAGGCTGAGACCCTTCGTCAGGATTAACTGAAAGGAAAGATACAAAGAGATTTGAAAGTAGTGGGGGGAGGGTGAAATGCGAAATGATAGGAGAAGACTGGAGGTGATGGGATGAAGCTAAGAGCTGGAAAGGTGATTGGTGAAAGTGATACAGAGCTGGAGATGGGAAAGAATCATTGGACAGGAGGCCTCAGGAGAAAGTAAGGTGCGGGGGAAGCACCAGAAAGACATGGAAAACAGGCAAACAATTAAATATGTCAGTGATGAGCTAAGAAGTGGAAGAGGGGCGTTAACGAAAGTTAGAGAAGTCAATATTCATCCCATCAGGTTGGAGGCTACCCAGCCGGTATATAAGGTGTTGTTCCTCCAACCTGAGTTTGGATTAATTTTGACAGTAGAGGAGGCCATGGATAGACATATCAGAATGGGAATGGGATGTGGAAATAAAATGTGTGGCCATTGGGAGTAGTCTGTTGCTGCTGGTTCTTTTTTAAAGCGTTGTGGTTTGTAACAAAGTGGGGCCTGCGTCTGGGATATGAACAAATTTAAGGATTGATATAATATCGATTTCATTGGATAAATCCCTTTTGATTTATTTGTGCGTGGAAAATCAGCAGCAATGGATGTTGATAGATATCTGGAAATGTGAACCTCTCAGGCATTAGAAGACACCAGAAGGATTGAGTTATTGAGTATTGCTGAAGTGTTAATGCTTGCTAAGGTGAAATTCACAATGAGGAGGGCACAGATGCAGAGGATAATAGCTGAACATTATGTATCTGAGGGGGTGTTTAAAGTGGAGGAGTTGGAGGTGTTTCCTGAACGTAAACCTAGTGAGCTTGAACTCCAGTACAAGTGAGAAAAATTAAAGATGGAGGCAGAGGCAATTTCAGGCTGGAGAGACAGAAAAGCAGTAAGAAAATACTCTTACTAAGTGTAATTAAGGGGAAGGCTGAGCAAGCCTATTCTGCTTTGACAGCGCTGAAGCAGCTTATTATTTATTTATTTATGCTTCCCCAATCATCGCCACTGGGCTATAAATGTGCAGGAGCTGTGTGTGGTTCAGTGCTTTGCTCAAGGACACACAAGCTGCCTTGGCTGACGCTCAAACTCATGACTTTCAGATCGCTAGTTCACCACCTTAACCACATGGTCACGCACCACACATTATGACCTAGTGAAACAGGCTGTGCTCAAAGCTTATGAGTTGGTCCCAGAAGCAGACAGGCAAAAGTTTAGAAATTTGAAGAAATCTGTGAACCAGACATACAGAATTTGCTTATGAGAAATTTGTGTGTTTTGACCGCTGGTGCACATCTGAACATGTAAATGATGATTTTAACAGCTTGAAAGAGTTGGTTTTAATTGAAGAATTCAGAAGGTGTGTCCCTGATGACAGAAAGATGTATTTAGATGGAAATGATGCTGCCACTATGGAGGAATCTGCTGGATTAGCAGATCAGTTTGCCTTAACTCATAAAGTTATGTTTACCCTGAATAAGAGTTTCCAAAAGGTACTTGTCAAGTTGTGGGTAAACCTAATGAGCTCACCCCAGTGGCCTGTACCTGCATTCGCTGAACCCTTTTCCAAAGTTATAGTGGATTGTGTTGGCCCATTGCCAAAGACCAAAGCTGGCCATCAGTATCTGCTAACTATTCTGTGTACCACATCCAGATTCCCAGAGGCAATACCTCTCAGAAATATTAAAGCTAAAACTGTGGCGAAGGCTCTCACCAAGATTTTCACATTATTCGATTTGCCTAAAGAAATCCAGTCTGATCAAGGATGTAATTTTACATTTGGATTATTCCAGCAGGTAGAACTGGGAGCAAAACAAATTGCATCACCTGCATACCATACAGAATCACAAGGGGCTTTAGAAAGATTTCATTCTACCCTCAAAACAATGATTAAGACATACTGTGTTGAAAATGGAAAAGACTGGGATGAAAGAATACATTTGCTTTTGTCCACAGAAAGAGAGTCAGTACAGGAATCACTGGGCTTTACTCCATTTGAACTTGTATTTGGTCGCAGAGTGACCTTTGACCTTGTTAAAAGAAACAGTGGATTGATGTTAACTCGTTAGACTATATTTTGAAGTTCAAAAATAAACTACACTAAACCTGTAATCCAGTGAGACAAAACTTAAAGATTTCTCAAAACAAAATGAAGTGTTGGTTTGATAACAGGGCTCGCGAAAGAAAATACCAGGTGGGAGATAAGGTACTTGCCTTATGTTGACGAATCCACTTCAGGCGAAATTCAATAGACCATATGAAATAGTCTCCCAAATTAATGATGTGAATTATGTAGTTAAAACACCCAACTGACTTGAACTAACGCAGGTGGTACACATAAAAATGATAAAGCCTTTTTTGACAAGCAGGTACCATCTGTGAGTGTTGTTGTCAAAACAAATGAAACTGCCAACCCTGAGAATGAAACAATTGACTTGTCTGAGACTTTTTACAAGCCAAACATGGTCCCAGTTAGGCTAATGAACTCGGTTGTTCCAGAAAACATTGCTAACAGGTTGTCTCATCTGCAGCCAAAGAAACAACAACTTGCTTGTCCGAGAAAATCTTATGGCGGTGCTTTGGAAGGATAGATTAGAGAGCTCTTCTAGGGAGGCCATTTGGGTGGAATTGAAGAATGGGAAAGGTGCAGTAACACTGATAGGAGTGTATTATAGGCCACCTAATGGGGCGCGTGAGTTGGAAGAGCAAATGTGTAAGGAGATAGCAGATATTTGTAGTAAACACAAGGTGGTGATTGTGGAAGATTTTAATTTTCCACACGTAGACTGGGAAGCTCATTCTGTAAAAGGGCTGGATGGTTTAGAGTTTGTGAAATGTGTGCAGGATAGTTTTTTGCAACAATACATAGAAGTACCGACTAGAGATGGGGCAGTGTTGGATCTCCTGTTAGGGAATGCGATAGGTCAGCTGACAGATGTATGTGTTGGGGAGCACTTCGGGTCCATTGATCAGAATAGCATTAGCTTCAATATAATTATGGAGAAGGACAGGACTGGACCTAGAGTTGAGATTTTTGATTGGAGAAAGGCTAACTTTGAGGGATGCGAAGGGATTTAGAGAGAGTGGATTGGGTCAAGTTGTTTTATGGGAAGGATGTAATAGAGAAATGGAGGTCATTTAAGGGTGAAATTATGAGGGTACAGAATCTTTATGTTCCTGTTAGGGTGAAAGGAAAGGTTAAAGGTTTGAGAGCACCATGGTTTTCAAGGGATATTAGAAATTTGGTTCAGAAAAAGAGGGATGTCTACAATAGATATAGGCAGCATGGAGTAAAGGAATTGCTCGAGGAATATAAAGAATGTAAAAGGAATCTTAAGAAAGAGATTAGAAAAGCTAAAAGAAGATACGAGGTTGGTTTGGCAAATAAGGTGAAAGTAAATCCGAAAGGTTTCTACAGTTATATTAAAAGCAAGAGGATAGTGAGGGATAAAATTGGCCCCTTAGAGAATCAGAGTGGTCAGCTATGTGTGGAACCGAAGGAGATGGGAGAGATTTTGAATGATTTATTCTCTTCGGTATTCACTAAGGAGAAGGATATTGAATTGTCTAAGGTGTGGGAAACAAGTAAGGAAGATATGGAACCTATGACAATTAAAGAGGTGGAGGTACCGGCGCTTTTAAGAAATTTAAAAGTGGATAAATCTCCGGGTCCTGACAGGATATTCCCCAGGACCTAGAGGGAATTTTGTGTAGAAATAGCAGGAGCTCTGACGGAGATCTTTAATATGTCATTAGAAACGGGGATTGTGCCGGAGGATTGGCGTATTGCTCATGTGGTTCCATTGTTTAAAAAGGGTTCTAGAAGGAAGCCTAGCAATTATAGACCTGTCAGTTTGACATCAGTGGTGGGTAAATTAATGGAAAGTATTCTTAGAGATAGTATTTATAATTATCTGGATAGACGGGATCTGATTAGAAGTAGCCAGCATGGATTTGTGCGTGGAAGGTCATGTTTGACAAACCTTATTGAATTTTTTGAAGAAGTTACGAGGGTAAGGCAGTGGATGTAGTCTATATGGACTTCAGCAAAGCCTTTGACAAAGTTCCACATGGAAGGTTAGTTAAGAAGGTTCAGTCGTTAGGTATTAATGCTGGAGTAATAAAATGGATTCAACAGTGGCTAGATGGGAGATGCCAGAGAGTAGTGGTGGATAATTGTTTATCAGGATGGAGGCCGGTGACTAGCGGGGTGCCTCAGGGATCTGTTTTGGGCCCAATGTTGTTTGTAATATACATAAATGATCTGGATGATGGTGTGGTAAATTGGATTAGTAAGTATGCCGATGATACTAAGGCAGGAGGTGTTGTGGATAATGAGGTGGATTTTCAAAGCTTGCAGGGAGATTTATGCCGGTTAGAAGAATGGGCTGAACGTTGGCAGATGGAGTTTAATGCTGAGAAGTGTGAGATTCTACATTTTGGCAGGAATAATCCAAATAGAACATACAGAGTAAATGGTAGGGCATTGAGGAATGCAGAGGAACAGGGAGATCTAGGAATAACTGTGCATAGTTCCCTGAAGGTGGAGTCTCATGTAGATAGGGTGGTGAAGAGGGCTTTTGGAACGCGGGCCTTTATAAATCAAAGCGTTGAGTACAGAAGTTGGGATGTAATGTTAAAATTGTACAAGGCATTGGTAAGGCCAAATTTGGAATATTGTGTACAGTTCTGGTCACCGAATTATAGGAAAGATATCAATAAATTAGACAGAGTGCAGAGACGATTTACTAGGATGTTACCTGGGTTTCAGCAATTAAGTTACAGAGAAAGGTTGAACAAGTTAGGTCTCTATTCATTGGAGCGTAGAAGGTTGAGGGGGGATTTGATCGAGGTATTTAAAATTTTGAGAGGGATAGATAGAGTTGACGTGAACAGGCTGTTTCCATTGAGAGTAGGGGAGATTCAAACTTGAGTACATGATTTGAGAGTTAGGGGGCAGAAGTTTAAGGGAAACACAAGGGGGTATTTCTTTACTCAAAGAGTGATAGCTGTGTGGAATGAGCTTCCTGTAGAAGTAGTAGAGGCCAGTTCAGTTGTGTCATTTAAGGTAAAATTGGATAGGTATATGGACAGGAAATGAGTGGAGGGTTATGGGCTGAGTGCGGGTAGGTGGGACTAGGTGAGTTTAAGGGTTCGGCACGGACTAGGAGGGCCAAGATGGCCTGTTTCCGTGCTGTGATTGTTATATGGTTATATGGTTTATATGGTTAACAGCTGAAGGAATTATTTCTGAAATTTAAGGATTTATTTCCCTTTGTTCCCAAGCAAACCACGGTCGTAGTACATGATGTAGATGTTGGTCAAGCTAAACTGATTAAACAACACCCAAATTGCATGAACGTAGAAAAGTGTAAATTGGCTGACCAGGGAATTGGGTATATGCTGGAGAATGGTATTATTAGGCCTTCAAAATGAGATTGGAGTCACCCTGCATTATTGTGCCCATACCTGATGGTAGTGTTAGATTTTGCACTGATTATAGAAAGGTAAATACAGTAACAAAAACAGATGCCTATCCTATCCCTAGAGTGGATGATTGCATCGATAAGGCTGGAAAAGCTAATTTCCTACAACGATTGATCTGTTGAAAGGGTATTGGTGTGTTCCATTGATGGACAGAGGTAGAGAAATTTCTGCATTTGTGACACCATCTGGATTGTATGAATACAATGTTTTGCCTTTTGGAAGGAAAAATGCTCCAGGAACATCCCAGAGAAAGACTGATTTTGTAATTCGAGGGTTAGAACACACAGATACCTATATTGATGACTTAGTTACAGGGAGTGGCACTTGGGAAGAGCATATCTCTGCAGTAGAAAAGCTATTTGATAGGCTTTCCTAGGGCAACCTTACAGTTAACTTGGCTAAGAGTGAATTTGGCCATGCCAGTATGACCTATCTTGGCTATGTTGTCGGTCAAAGCAAGTTGGCTCCTGTTCGGGCAAAAGTCCAGACAATTTCTCAAGTTCCTATTCTGACTGCTAAGAAGGCTCTTAGAAGGTTTCTGGGAATGGATGGATATTATCGTAAGAACTCTGCTGCGATTGCTCTTCCTCTGACCAATCTCCTGAAGAAGCGTGAAAAGTTTGTTTGGACCGACCCTTGTCAGAATGCATTTGATTGATTGATATCAGTATTTGAGATTAGGCCAATCAATGTAGTGCTGTCAGCAAAATTTAATTAGCAGATTGGAGCTGTGAGTGGCAACACAAGTCATGGGTGCACAGAGAGTAAAGGAGGGGTCCAAAGTGCCAACCCTGTGGGGTATGTGTGCTGAGGGTCAGAGAGACAAAGGAGATGGAGCCCACTCTTACTACCTGCCGGCGATCTGACAGGAAGTCCAGGATCCAGCTACACAAGGCAGGGTGAAGGCCGAGGTCTCTGAGCTCCTTGTCGATACTTCACACCTTTTTATGGCTACTGCTCCGCCCAAGACTGCAAGGAACGGCAGAGAACTTTGGAGAGCAGAGAACATCAGAGAAACAAGCCTCCACTCCATGGACTCTTCCTACACTTCCACTCCCTCGGAAAAGCAGGCCATGTAGTCAAAGTACCTCATAACCTGGACATTCTTGCTGCAAGCCCTCTCCCCCATCGGGGAAGAGATACAAAACCCTTAAAGTGCGTAACACCAAGCTGAAGGATGGCTTCCTGTCTGCAGCTATAAGCCAAATGAATGATAAAATGGACTCGACCTCACAATTTAACTGGACGTGACCCTGCACCATTTGCCTATCTGCACTACACTTTCTCTGCAGCCACAATGCTTTGTTACAGTGATTATTTTGTTGTATATCAGCTCAATGTACTGTTGGAATGTATCCATCTGTGTGGATGGTACATCAGGCAAGATTTTCACTGTAGCTCAGTACATGATGATAATAAACAAATTTCCCATTTCAATTGTGTGGAAATATTAAACAGACTGAGCTTCTGCTCTGGAAGCTCAGAAGGAAACTGAACTGTTGTCATTTCTGAGGAATGCAAATATATGGAAAATGCTTCAATCTCACATTACGATCTGTGGTACCTGGGATCAGGGTGGTGGGTCTCCCATCAGAATCCGGTTTAATAGCACCGGCATGTGTCATGAAATTCGTTGTCCCTGCGGCAGCAGAAGAACCTAATTCAGAACAATAGATTTTAACAATTGTGATTTAAAATATGAATCTACATATATATAGTACAAAAATGGAAAAAATGCAATAAGCTATTTTAATTGTGTGGAGCAATTTGACTGACCGGGTGTTGCTTTGGAATTTCTGAAGTGAAGCTGAACTAAATTTTACACATTTATGAGAAGCGCAGATAAATACAAATGGCTAAATTCTCACATAAACGGGTCAGACACCCAGAAACATTGGCTGCACTTCAGCACCACAAAACAGTGGAATGAAACAACAGAAAGTGTTGCAGAGAAATAAACATTGTCCACCCACGACGAGAGGATGTGACAGATCCAGATCTCACTGACTTGTCTGAACGGGGAAAGGTGAAGCTACACGGACACATAGAGCAGTGACCCGCAGATGCTGCAGATCTGCGGAACAACATGAACAGGAAACGGGATCAGGTGACGGGTGGAGGGACTCCCTCCTGAACTGTTGACTCTGCTCCTCGCCCCTCACACACTGCCCGACCCATCCACCGCATTCCCCACATTATTCCATATTTACCCCAGATACATGATTATTTTTCCACACCATATCTTCCCCGATCCTTTTCCCTCCACCTCCAGGTCACAGAGTCACCGGCTCAATTCCCAACCAGGTCCAAAACATAATTCAGACCCAAACAGGAAATGTTCACGTTTCATTTAAATCAGTTCTGTGTTCATAAACTCTAATTTCTATTTACATTCCTCCAGAGCCTTGCTGGACAGGAACTCTGAAACATCAAGTGAGAAACAGCAGGAAGAGGCCATTCAGCCCCTCTAACCATCAGCATGGAGGCGGCTGCTCTCCCATCTCAGCCACACGTTCCTGCCCGATCCTCATTTCCTCCATCCCTACGGTCTCCACACAACTGCCGGCCTCTGTTTTACATGGGGACGATCACTGAGTCTTCACCGCCCTCTGTGGTGGGGATTTACAGACATTCACCACCCTCGGAGTGGAGACATTTCCCCTCATCTCAGTCCCAGACAGACCACTCCTCTTTTCAGACACTGGGATCCCTGGTTCAACTGGTAATGATGTTGTGCATTTCAATGTTCACCTCTCAGTCCTCGATTCTCTAAATGAAAGGGTTATCACATTTCATTTTTCTTCATATGATGACCCACCACTCCAGGGATCAGTCTGGTGAATCTTCATTGCACTCTCTATAACAAATACTCTCTAACCACTTTGTTAATCCTCTATGGAATTAATTTCCATCTTCTGCAGCCTCGTGTTGCCCCAACCACTCACCTCCCACCCCTGTCACTATTTCCACCTTCCCACCTCCCCCTCACCTGGATCCACCTCTCACTCCCCAGCTCTTGCCCCATCCCCACCCCTCACCTCTTTTCTCTGACTATTTCCCGTCCACTCTCAGTCCAGAGGGAGGGTCTCGGCCCGAAATGTTGACGGTCCATTTCCCTCCACAGATGGTATCCGACCCACTGAGTTCCTCCGGCAGTTTGTTCTTTGGTCTGTTCAACCCGTGTTAGTTTGGGGAGCGGGATTTTACACCATATTCCAGGCACAATCTCAACAAAACACAAATAATTGTCACTTTGCCCGGACCATTGGCCCCGCTTGCAGGGCAACAGTCTGCCGGTGTTTGCCCCCAATGTGGTGAATCCCTCTGCTCGACACCACCGTGGGCTCAGACATTTCCACAGATGAGCCCCTCCTGCCCCCACCGGGACAAACATCCTGTCCGCCCCCTCCCTCACCATCTTCATCCTTTCAATAAAATCCTCCCCGGGAAACCGGCATCGAACCGACGGGCCGAGCGGTCTCCTCCGACCTCTCAGCGATACATCAGACTCCCGTCGCGGGAGACGCTTCACAAACGCCCCAACTTCCCTCGGAGGGAAATGGAAATAAATCAGAAAGCGGACATTTACTTTGAGGTTTTCTCCGCTCTGAGGAGGCGGTCGGCGCCTGAGCGGGGTAACGCCCACTCGGCTTGTCCGCCTCCGCGACTGGTTGTAACCAGTGATTGACATCGCTTAGCACCAATAGGAATAGCGTAGCTCCTGAATCCTCTGTTGACAGCGGTGGGGGAGGGGCTGGTCACGTGATTATTAGCCCAGCCGTTAAACCGATAAAGCTCGAGCACAGCAGCGCGTGGGTGACGTAAGACACCGTGCACGTGAGGGCAGATCCCGGTGTGGGGAGCCCATGTGTGACGTCAGGCGCGTGGGAACTGTGTCTGACGTCACCTGTGGGCGAGCGCTGGCATTTAAAAGCACCTTAAAGGACTTTTCAGTGGGACAACAACATTAATCACGGGTTTCATCACTGAATCCAGTGTTGTGGGATGTAAAGTCCCCTGTTATGTGTCCGGCTGTGCCGTGTTGTTGGTGGAGTGGGCAGCGTGGTGTTTGTCTCGATTCGGGTCACAACACCAGCATTGCCAGCGGGGTCCACACACGGTGTATTAGTCAACAGAAAACACTGTGTGTATTCTCAAGTGAGGAGTCTGTGTGGAGATGCAGCTTCCCTGGAGGTGGACGAAAGAGGACACACCAACAGGAGGAACCAGCTGCGGGAAGACATGATTTTTCAGGTCTGATGACGTGCTGAATGTACCATAACCTTCAGACTGAATCAGAAAACCATTCTGAGGGTATTTGAAATGTCAGAAGCAGAGGAGATGTGATCCCATGTCTCCATCAGACCCTCAGTGAGATGGTTCCAGTTATAACGTGCAGGGATGAAAGCACAGTGTTTGGGGTCTGATTTAATCACTGATTCTGACACAGTGAGAGGGTTAGTTTTGCTGTAAGGAAGCAACATTAATGCAAGAAGACACAGGAACTTCATCAGTTGCCAGTTGTTTAGCAGAAGTGACCAATCTCTATGCTACTTTGACAGAAACAGATATTCCCAGAGGTGAGAAAGGGGTGCAGTCTGGTTTATTTCAGGTTGGAGAGGGGTGTGGAGTTTTGAAATCAATTCCTTGTGGTGCCACCATCGTTAATTTACCATGTCCGGAGTGGTGGATCACACAGCACGGAAACAGGCCTTTGGTCGGCCATAACTGTTCTGACCATCCACTCACTGTCTACATTGGTCTCATTTATCAGCACTTGGTTCACAGCCGACTGTATCTCGGCAGTTTCAATGCTCATCCTCTTCGTAAATGCTGTGAATGGACCTGCCTCCACCACCACCTCGGGCAGTGAGTTCTAGATTTCAGCTACCCTGGTGACACCGGCTCCTCCGCTGTTGTGCGGGGTAGGGTTGTTTCCTTTGGGGGGGGGGCTCGATGTTATTGTTCCCTTTTGTCCAGAGGGGTGGGGTTTGTAGATTGGTGATCGGGATGCCGTTCTTTTTTTAAGCTGGGGTTGGGGTGGGAGTTTGATTTTTCTCTCTGAACGACTTTCATGCTGGGACTCACAAACACAACAGCTCGTTAGTTCCGCTGTATCTGTCAGTTCACCAGCGCTTGAATGTCGCCGATCCTTGAATGTGGAGACGGAGATGTTGGAGAAGACAGCGCCCCACTCGCGACAAGTAGAGCCTGAACACGTGTCCATCTCCGTGATCTGATTGGATACATCGCCATGACGTTCAGAGCACTGTGACGTCATTTCCTGGATCTCATTTTGGAAGGGATTCAGTCGGCCATCGCAGATTCACCAACAGCTTCGCTCTGGGAAGCGGCCGTTCACCTGCTCCATGTGTGCGAAGAGACTTATTCAGTGAACCCACCTTGTGATGTTCCGGTGAGTTCACAATAAATAGAGGCCACATTTCTGTCCGGAGTGAGCAAAGAGTTTTACTCAATCATCCCAGCTGCTGCAACACCAGCAACTTCACATCAGGGAGGAAGTTCAAATCAGCTCCGTGTTAAATGTTTAACCATCACGGTGACTGAAGGGAGCTGCAGGTTCATGAGGGACTGATACTGTCAGATTCTGCAGTTCTTGCGGCTGCTCATCGCAGCCAGGACTGAACCCTGGTCACTGAGCATTGGAGGAGTCTGTTCTGCTGATGTTAGACTTAAACTAGTCTGGTGTTTAATATTGTGGAGCTGTGAAAGATAAATCAGTTTGTATCAAATCCCGTGTCTCAGGTTCTTATCGTCTCTAACACACTCACAATGTACACTAGAGTGGCCACTCTGTCCATCTGGTCCCTGCCCATGTTTCTGTTCCATATCAGTATATTAAAATCTACCCCTGCCGTTCCCCCTCTCACTCTCCCTGTGATGACAGGTTACAACTAGTCACCGCTCCGTGGGATAGGAGATTTCTCTTGAATTTCAGAGAATCATAGAAATCTAAAACACATTACAGACGCTTTGGCCCACAATGTTGCGCCGACCATGTAACTTACACTAGAAACTGCTTTAAAATTACCCTACCGCATAGCCACCTATTTTCCTAAGCTCCGTGTACCTATCTAAGAGACTCTTAAAATACTCTATTGTATTCGCTTCTGCCACCATCGCTGGCAATGCATTCCACACAAACACCACTCTTTGCTTCAAAACCTTAGCTCTGACATCTCCTCTGTACCTACGTCCAAGCAGCTTAAACCTATTCCCCCTCGTGTTAGCCGTTTCTGCCCTGGGAAAAAGCCTCTGACTATCCACACGACCAATGCCTCTCATCATCTTATACACCTGCATGAATTTCCTGCATGATTTTCTCCGGGCTGAACAAGACGATGAGCTCACTGTGGTTGTGACGTTGTTCAGGGCTCCGGACGAAGTTGGTTAAACTCCTTCTTCTCCGCTCTTTTCAATGTTTTGTGTCATTTTCACCTATTTTAAAGGACTGTGCCTCAGACAGCTGGGTTGTTGCAATTTTTACGTACCAGCAGCAATAGATCACTAACGGAGTCTGGTTTCGATGTTAAAACCATTCTCTTCATTAGTATCTACTCCAAATCTAAAAGATTGAACGAAATAAACAGCAATTAACGGTGTTGTACGTATTCCAAACTATCAAACTTGGGAAACAATGCTTAAAGTCTTAAGATGGTAAAGTGGAAAAGTTCAGTAATCTACGGAACAAGCGAGTGAGAGGAGAGATTTGTAAATCCTCACGAACACGTAGAGAGAAGGCAATTACGAAGAATTCCACACACATTCCACGCTGGGTAAACGAAATAACAGTCGCCGAAGATCTTATCCGTCGATTAGTTCCGAATTCCACTTAGAAATATCACCAGGTGACAGTCACAGGAATATCGTCTTCAAGTGGTTACCACAGAACACCACGATTCCGGGTAAGGGAAATCCACACATATGGATTATACGAAGTGACAGTCACACATCCGTTGTGCACTGCGTGCCGATGATCAACCCAATCTTTTGGGCATAGCAATGACAAGCTGAAGTCTCTCTCACTCTTCCTCTCTTCCTCTCCCTCTATCTCTCTCTCTCCCCTCCCTCTCCTCCCCCCTCTGTCTCTCTGTCTCTGCTGCAGCGCCTGTGTGACGTCACAGACCCGCCTCACTCTGGCACTCAAAGCGACACTCACAGTAAACGTATCTGCGGTCTCGTAACACAATGCACCTCTAAAGTCTGACAGCAGACTGGCGAGTGAAACTTCGATGGTGCAGAGTCAGAAACCGAAGAGTTGCCAGCCTGAATCAGAGCTTTGCGGCTCCAGAGAGAGAATGGGTCTGGAGTTTACGAGGAAGAGGAGAGGGAAGAAACAGACCAACAGGATATGGCTACAAAAGGAAAATCAGAAAAATTTGGAAAAAAGATTGTTAGTTTCTGCAAAATACTGGTGGAAATCAAAAGATTAGGCAGCAATTGTGGAGAGAAATAAATAAACAACTTTTAGAACGAGCCTCTTCAGCATGCCTAGACTGTGGACTCCGCTGCTTAGTTACTACCTGAACTGCAGAGCTCCTCCAGCATTTTGTGTGTGTGCGTCTCTGTATGTCCAGCCACTGCAGAATCTCCTGTGTTTTATACTTGCATTTTACATTGGCATTAGATACACGTGGATATTGAATACATTGTTTATGTGAGCCGCTTCCTGCGGTAAAAAAGCTTCAGATTTTTTCTATATACCCGAAAAAAAATGAGATATGGACATTGAATCGGTGCTTCAAGAACTGTTTAATGGCACCGGTATTACCCAAAAGGCCTTGAAAATGTCGGTTGCAGGTAAGAGCGATTCTCCGTGTTTTTATCATAAACACCGACTTCGGGATAATTCCTCTGAATTTCGGACACCGTGACCAGCAACCCCGGGACAGTCCTGCCCTCTTCCCTCTCTCTCAGCCCCACGATCCGTACACGGGCCCCGGGGAGCTCCCGGCTGATGAGGGAATGGGAACCGATGGATCTCTCAGACAGAGCTGAGCTCCATCTATCTAAATGCAAGGATTAGGAACTCGGAGAAAGGGAACAAAACCCGTCTGTGGACACTCTCTGGAGGTCCAAGATTCGTATGTTACACGACCGCTGGACTAAGTGTGTAAATGTAGGAGCGGACTATGCTGAAAAATAGATGTGCTAGATTTTCTAAAATTGACTCGTTCTACCTTAGGCCACAACCTTATCTGTCATTCCTTATTTATTTATCTATCTATCTATCTATCTTATATATGGAAAAGCAGTATAACATTAGATGATCATCAGCATAAGATGAAAGTTTAAACCTTAGCCTTTGTTTTAAATTAGTACTTAGTCTTTTCTGTGATTAGAAAATCGGAATCTTGGTTAAATTACTGGACATAAAGTATGGTGAGGTGCAGTGCTAGCATTGTAGATTAGCAAAGATTCTACTTTGGATTGGACTTCCAGAGCACAGTTACTGGATATCCACAGGACAGTACTGTCGAAGAATAAGACAGTACTTTCAAATAGAATTGGAAAGGAAACGAGAGTGAATTTTTGCAGTGATGCAGGGCAAGAGAAAAGGATTGGAGTTGAAAGGATAGTTCTGGTTGATGATCTCCTTTTATGCCAACAATAATTTTATAATAATTATTCTGTGATTCTGTGTGAAGCTTTCCCTGGTCATTTGCCACCTCTTCTTGTGATTCTGCTCCTAAATGTGAAAACTTGGGGAAGTGAGTTTAAAATTATGCCATTGAACTGGTTGTAAGAATGGACCACACCTATTGGTCCTCATTTGCTTTATTCAGAGCCTTGTCAATAGCATAAATAACTGAATAAACATTTCATTAGAATGGGGTGGATTAAACTGAATATATAGGATCTTTAAATTATACCCCTTCCCACTTATTATTTTCACTGGAAAAGAGATGTTGAAATTCTAAGTAATCCTGACTAAAGTGTAATATGGTTTTAAAAAAAAGCTCAAGGTCAAATAAGTGTGAAACATCTGTCGAGCATTTTATAGGAAGGGACATTAAAGACATTCATCATTCATGCTGATTTTTCCTCCCAGCACTGCCGCAAATACACAAACCACCCCACCTCCCTTCAGACCTTCCCCATGCTGTGCCTGATGAACCAGCCAAGATTAGCAGTTCACCATCTGTGGGAAAAATTGAGTACAAATACCTAATAAGGTTGGGATGTGTACATTTGTCTCCCAATTTATGATGTAGGAGCATTGATATTATGCTGCTTTGTGCGTAAAATATACAATCCTCTTTGTTCAATTCTTTATTAGCTAGTGAACTTACAAGTTTGCTTCAGGGAGTTAAGCAATTTAATTTTAAACAAAAGCATGAATTGATAAATGTTACCAATTTTAAATAGCAAAAAGTTTATAGTATTTTTTTCCTGGGAAAAAATAAAAGGGGGAAAAATAAGACTTTTGGTCAGAAGTTTGAATAGTATTATGATGTGACTGCATTTTTCGAAAGAAAAGAACAAAAATTGTAGATATCCAAATGCAGAATGGTTAATTCTATGTTAAACTTGTGAATTAGGATTAAGAGATGCAAGATAATGTTAATTTAATAAAATAATTTAAATCCAATTAATGCTTTAAATCTGCAGTATACGTTCAAGAATGCATTTTAGGTAGCTCAACACCTCATGTAGGTCAGTCAGGTATCTCTGCTCCCTTTAAACTTGCACGTTTCTGTTTCCCAGATGACTTTGAAACTTACTTTGACCTTATTTTCACATCATTCTAGAATGTGATGTCTAAAAACAGTGATTTGGAAGTGAGGTATGATGTATTAATAAGAGAACATCTAATAATACAGAAAATCTGCTAGTCCGACACCCAAGACCCAACCATGGCAGGTTCACTAAGTTTTACTGTGGTTCGTCACATGTTTGGAGGGCTGTCGCCTGAAAGTAATGATCATTAATCACCATCAATGTTACATAGTTCACACTGAAAATAAAAGCACAAGGGAGAAATCGGCCTCTGCCGCACCTTTTTTTGTAGAGTGCTCAGTGGTTCATTTGAAATCAGGTACAGAATTTTCCTGCACTTCTGATGGGAAATCTGTTGGATGTGTTTCTGACAAACATAAACCCAAAAAATGTAATGAGTCAATGCACCAAGTGGATTGAACGCCAGCACTTTTGAACATTGTGTTTCAGCCTATTCTGTTTCAATCTTTATGAAATGTGAAATAATATGAAAGGTCTAGAACTTGATAGAGGGCTAAAAGATTACGAGAGGCATAGACAGGGTGGATAGTCAGTACCCGTTTCCCAGGGCACCAACAGCAAACACCAGAGGGCATATGTATAAAATTAAGTGAGGGATGTTTAGGGGAGACTTCAGGGGTAAGTTTTTTTTTTACACAGAGGGTTGTGAGTGCCTGGAATGACTTGCCAGGGGTGGTGGTGGAGGCTAAAACATTAGGGGTATTTAACAACCTCTTGGACAGGCACATGGATGAAAGAAAAATGGAGGGTTACGAGGTAGTGTGGGTTTAGTTCTTTTTTTAAGGTTTATATGGGTTGGCACAACATGGAGGGCTGAAGGGCCTGTACTGTGCTGTAGTGTTCTATTCTATGGCTCTAAAATCTTTTACATCACCAGTTGAGAAAATCATCTTTGTTCTACCTCCAATCACAAAGAGGAAATCTGCAGATGCTGGAAATCCAAGCTACACACACAAATTGCTGGAGGAATTCAGCATTAGTACTCTTTTCCATAGATGTTGCCTGGCCTGCTGAGTTCCTCCAGTATTTTGTGTGTGTTGCTTCCTCTACGTCCTCTTGCTCTGGACTTTTCTACTGGTGAGAACATGTTTTGTCCAATTCTCTCAGGGTTCGTAATGATATCAAACACATTTGCCCTGGGCAACAAGTAGCTTTCGCATCACAAATGTGCCAGACTCCAGTGAGACAGACTACTGCCCTTCCCTTCATATTCATTGGGATTTCATTCACTGAGTTCACCACCGTCAGTCATTGGGGACGGGTTCAGGGGGAATATATATGTAGAACACAGAAACTAGTGATGCCTGTTTGCATTTTGGTGATGCAAAAGTTGCTGGAGAATTTGCAAGTGGGAAGAAGTGGAGTGATATTTGGAAATCTGACTTCTTAAAGCGTAATTTAGCAAGCAAACCACATATGGACAATGTGCAAAAGCATTGGTGAGAAACTCCTGCATTTCCTGTTACAGGCCTGCTACACAGGTTGTGTGAGAGTGCAGATGAACTCGATCAAACCCAGAGGAGATCAAAGTTCCTATTGACAGTGCTTTGCTAGCCGTGAAAATGAATACCTCTCTATATAAAATTCATTGTGCACATCTTGTCACTGGGTAAAAAATACACAGTACAAGATTTATCTGCACACTGGTTATTACAAATTAGAGGGTTAATCGAGGGAAGGAGGGGAGACCTGCAGTGTCCCTGATGCCCTCCCCTACAAGATGTGCATCCAGCTGCAACTTGTAACCCTGCACTTCAATGAGCTGCTTGAAATGGGTGAATTCCATATCATCCAGCACTTGGAGGGGGTGATAGATATGACATGAAGAGAGGTGAGTTACACCCAAGGTGCAGGACACAGGAAACTGGGTGAGGGTCAGGAAGGGGAATGAGGTTAAATAGGCATCGCAGAGTACTCTTGTGGCCATTTCACACAACAACAAGTGGACCACTTCAGAAGCTGTGGGGGGAATTACCTGGCAGAGGAAAGTCAAAAGACTGATAGGGGATTTGTTAGTTAGAGGAACAGAACAAGAGGGGATGAATATCCTAGTGGTAAGAGTTGCTAGTGGTAGTGAGCAGGGGAGGGGGTGATGTGGTTAAAATATGTTGTAGGGGGAATGGGAGCCAGAATGACAGAACAGATAGTGGAGAGGGTGAATTGAATTGACTTTATTAGTTACATATTTCATAAACATGAGGAGTAGAAATATTTACCTTACATCATCTAAATGGGCAATGTGTAATTTATAGTAATTTATAATAGATAGTTTGCACATAGGACAGTCAATATAACATCGAAATGCAATTGTATCAGCATGAATTAATCAGTCTGATGGCCTGGTGGAAGATGCTGTCCCAGAGCCTGTTGGTCCTTTTGCTGTGGTACCGTTTCCTGGATGGTAGCAGCAGGAACAGTTTGTGGTTCTGGTGAATTAGGCCTATTTGTCCCTGGTATTCGTTGGGACCTTTTTACACACCTGTCTGTGTAAATGTACTGAATTGTGGAAAGTAGATTGTGCAATGTATAATTTCCTTGTTTATATTTAGAGACATTTTTTGGTGTATAAAATGATGAGGGGTATTGAGCGTGTGAGTGGCCAGAGGAGTGTTTTTTTCCCCAGGGTTGAAATGGTTAATGCCGCTTTTCCACACACCCATGGACCCTTTGTCCATCTCTTGAGTAAATAGAGATGGAAAAATATTTAAGATCTCCCCCATCTGCTTTGGTTCCACACATGGATTGCCATTCCAGTCTTCCAGAGGACCAACTTTGTGCCTTGCAATCCTTTTGCTCTTAATCTATCACTAGAATCCCTGAGGATTATCCTTCACCTTTTCTGTGACAGCAACCTCATGCCATCTTTTAGCCATCCTGATTGATTTCTTATGTGTTCTCTTGCATTTCTTATACTCCATAAGAAACTGACTGCCTATCCCTGATATGCAATTCCATTTTGTGCTTTACCAGGGTCTTGCAGGGATTGCAATCTCTTGCAATCCAAGTTTTCCTACAGTTTCTATCTTTACCTTTTATTCTGACATACCCGCTTACTACTTTCAAAATTTCACTTTGAAGGCCTCCCATTTACCAAGCACACCTTTGCCATAAAGCAGCCTGTCCCAGTCCACAGTTGCCAGATCCTAGTGTTGATTCTAGGTGTTGATCCATGCCCTGAACACATCCACCTTTCCTACTCTGCTCCTTGTATTGAAATATACAGGGCTCAGCATATTCACTGCACCATGCTCAACTTTTTCATTCCAGACTTTGTCTGAGGCCTGAACAACATCTGTCTCCACAACCTCTCCAATACCCATTCTGTTATTCAGGCTCCCATTCCCCCTGCAACTTTAGTTTAACCCCTCCCCCCACCCCCAACCACTCCAACCTCCCAGCATTGAGCTCTATCACACCTTTGGCTTTCCTCTCCCAGACCAATAAAAAGGAGGTGCATACCAGGTACAGGCAGATAGGAACAAATGAGGTACTTATGAAATACAGGAAATTCAAGTGAACACTTATGGAAGAAATAAAGGCATGAGGTTTCCCCAGCAGACAAGGTCAAGGAGAATCCTCAGGGATTCTGCAGATATGTTAAGAGCAAAAAGATTGCAAGGGAAAAAAATAATTCTCTGGAAGATCAGAATGGTAATCCATATGAAAGGATAACATAGACTTGGGGAGATTTTTTTTTGCATCCGTATTTACTCAAGAGATGTACACCGAGTCTATAGAAGTGAGGCAAAGCCGCATCAACTTCATGGACCCTGTACAGATTACAGAGGCCGAGGTGTTTGAGGCAAATTAGTGTGGATCAATCCCCAGGGCCTGACAAGTTGTTTACTAGGACCCTGCGGAAGACAAGTGCAGAAGTTATTGGTGCCTTAGCACAGATATTTAAATCATCCCTAGTGACAGGTGAGGTACTGGAGGATTAGAGGACAGACAATGTTGTTCTGCTGTTCAAGACAGGCTGTAAAAATGAACTAGGAAATTATACGTGGGTGGGCTTGACATCAGAACTGGGAAAGTTATTGGAATGTGGGTCCAGGAACCAGGTATATACTGTAAGTATTTGGATAGGTGTGGACTGATAAAGTATAGACAGCATGGCTGTCGCCAATCTTATAAGGCCTCTCGAGGAAGTTATCAGGGAAGTGGATGAAGGCAAGGCAGTGGATGTTGTCTACATGGACTTCAGCAAGGCACTTGACAAAGTCTCATATGGGAGGTTGGTCAAGAAGGTTCAGTCACTCAGCATTCAAGATGAGACAGTAAATTGGATGAGACACTGTCTTTGGGAGAAGTCAGAGTGTGGTAGCAGATGGTTGCCTCTCTGACTGGAGGCCTGTGACTAGTGGTGTGCCACAGGGATCAGTGCTGGAACTGTTGTTGTTTGTCATCTATATCAGTAATCTGGATGATAGTGTGGTTAACTGAATCAGCAAATTTGTGGATGACAACAAGACTGGGGGTTCAGCGGAGTGCAAGAAGACTATCATGGCTTGCAGTGCGATCTGGACCAGGTGGGAAAATGGTTTTAGAAATGGAAAATGGAATTTAATGCAGTCCAGTGTGAGTTGTTGCACTACCAAGGGAGATCTTTCAGAGTGAATGGTCGGGCACGGAGGAGTGTTGTAGAAGAAAGGAACCTGGGAATACAAGTCCTTAATTCACTGAAAGTGGTATCACAGGTAGGTAGGGATGGAAAGAATGATTTCAGCCCATTGCCCTTCATGAACCAAAGTACTGATAACAATAGATGGATGTTCGGTTGACTTCTAGAAGACATTGGTGAGGCCTAATTTGGAGTATTGTGTACAATTTTGGTCACCTACCTACAGGAAAGTTGTAAAAGAAGTTCAGAGATTTCAGAGAAAATTCACAAGGATGTTGCCATGTCTGGAGGATTTGGGTTAAAGAAAATATTGAACAAATCCGGACTTTATTCCTTGGAATGCAGATGATTGAGGGGAGATTTGATTGTGATAGAGAGGCACAGATAGTGTTAATGCAAGCTGGCTTGTTCCATGAAGATTGGGTGGGACAACAACCAGAGGCCATGGGTTCAGGGTGAAAGGTGAAATGTTAAGGGGAACATGAGGGGAAACTTCTTCACATAGACGGTTATCCGGCTGTGGAATGAGCAGCCAGCACAAGTGGTGCATGCGAGCTCGATTTCAACATTTAAGAGGTTTGTGTTGGTACCTGGATGGTAGAGGTGTGGGAGTGGGCTGTTTAAATAGTTCAGCACAAACTAGATGGCCCAAAGGGCCTGTTTCCATGTTGAAATTTTCTATGATTGTGACAAGAACCTGAAATAATACAAAAATTCACTCTAACCCCTTTTGACAGCTGTGTGAACCAACCAGTCATTTCAGCAGGAATTTTTATGTGGCGTTAAAACTGTGACACTTTAAGTTAATAATACATAAAAGCAGATCCCAGCTGCAAGTCAAGAAAAACTATTTGCGTGCGAGTGTTTCAGTTACTGAGGGGCCAGGAACCCATGCAGCTCAGTGGGAACAGGGAATAATACCAACGGAGATAGTCAAACTGAGCCAGGGCACAGATTGGAGACGGCAGAAATGCCCCATTCTTATAGAGACAGGAAGAGCATCAGAGAATTGATGGTCATTCCAGATACCAGCACTCTGCCCAGTCAGGAGATGATTTCTCTGTCCAGCTTGGGTAGAACCTCACTGTAACAGTGTGATACCAGATCAAGCCTTGGCAACTCAAGTAATCTCATCAGAAATGTTGTCCTACACCCATTGATGGAGTTTGTAAATCTTTTTACAGGTTAAAAATGAGAAGGAATTCGTCTTCAGGAAGCTCAAACACGGCACAACAGTTTTGTTGTCTCTGCCTAGATATTTAAGAAGTGGAGCAAGGGATCCAATTGACCACCTTCCTGCTCAGACTGTGGGGAGGGATCCTCTCGGTCATTTGACCAACTGGCACGCCTGTAATTTACACAGGAGAAAGGCCTTTCATCTGCTCAGACAGTGGGAATGGATTCACCCGGCCATCGCAACTGAAGGTACATCAGCAAGTTCACACTGGACAAGGCCATTCACCTGTTCTGTGTGTGAGAAGGGATTCAGTCGGTCTTCCCACCTGTGGACACACCAATCAGTTCACACCACACCGGGCAGAGGCTGGTCAACTGCTGAATTTCTGGGAAAAGGATTCACTCAGTCATCTGACCTGATGGCTCACCAGCGAGTTCACACTGGGGAGAAGCCGTTCACCTGCTCAGAGTGTGGGAAAGGATTTACACAGTCATCTACCCTACTGGTACATCAGCGAGTTCACACTGGAGAGAAGCCGTTCACCTGCTCAGTCTGTGAGAAGGGATTCACTCATTTAGCTACCCTACAGAGACACCAGCGAGTTCGCCCGGCGGAGAAGCCATTCACCTGTTCAGAATGTGGGAAGAGATTTACTCAGTCATCCCACCTACAGAGTCATCAGCGAGTTCACACTGGGGAGAAGCCGTTCACCTGCTCAGTCTGTGAGAAGGGATTCACTCAGTTAGCTACCCTACAGAGACACCAGCGAGTTCACACTGGGGAGAAGCTGTTCACCTGCTCAGTCTGTGAGAAGGGATTCACTCAGTTAGCTACCCTACAGAGTCACCAGCGAGTTCACACTGGGGAGAAGCCGTTCACCTGTTCAGAATGTGGGAAGAGATTTAATCAGTCATCTAACCTACTGGTACACCAGCGAGTTCACACTGGGGAGAAGCCGTTCACCTGCTCAGAGTGTGGGAAAGGATTTACACAGTCATCTGCCCTACTGGTACATCAGCGAGTTCACACTGGGGAGAAGCCGTTCACCTGTTCAGACTGTGAGAAGGGATTCACTCAGTTAGCTACCCTACTGAAACACCAGCGAGTTCACACTGGGGAGAAGCCGTTCACCTGCTCAGTCTGTGGGAAGGGATTCTCTGACTCTTCCACCCTTCTGATTCATCAGCGAGTTCACACTGGGGAGAGGCCGTTCAGCTGCTCCGAATGTGGGAAGGGATTCACTCAGTCATCCCACCTACGGAGTCACCAGCGAGTTCACTCCGAGGCGAAGCCATTCACCTGCTCAATTTGTGGAAAGGGATTCACTCAGTCATCTACCCTGCTGGTACATCAGCAAGTTCACACTGGGGAGAAGCCGTTCACCTGCTCAGTCTGAGGGAAGGGATTCACTCAGACATTCACCCTACAGAGACATCAACGAGTTCACACTAGAGAAAGGCCATTCACCTGCTGAGAATGTGGGAACGGATTCACTCAGTCATCCCACCTACTGGCACACCATCAGTTCACAATGGGGAGTGGCCATTGTTATGAATCTCTAGGTTTTGTTTGCTGTGGAGAGAGAGAGAGAGAGAGAGAGATTAAGAAGGCAAATGTGTCTGACTTGCAGCTTGTTTACATCGCGTGCAGCTTGTTTAGTTTTAACTGAGGACACAGACACTCAGAGACAGATAGAGACAAAGGAGGAAAAATGGAAGAATTGAAACCAGGGAACTAGTGGCCAAGGGTCACTGTTTGGAACCTTCCTTCGCCCACAAGGGTGGACAAATTATCGATTCACCATACATCGAATGTGTGGTTGTCACCTCATTTGATCCATAGCAGAGGATCTGATTTGGGGTATCCTGTGGAGACCACTTATGTGTTAACCCTTGCCTGGCTGTGGTGTGGTAGTTCACTTGAAGATGATACCCCTTATGACAAGTCACTTCGGGTGATAATTAGTATGTGGATTTGGAAGGATGACAGATAAAATCTACAGCGACTGTCGGTCTCGTTTTACCACCATGGAACCTGTGGAATATGACATAATGGCCTTCTCTCAACATTTACCCTGGATTACAAATATCTCTCTCTCATCACTTATTCTGTAGTTGAACTGAACTTTCATACTTTACCATCTCAAGAGTCCAAGCCTTGTTTCCCCCGAGCTCAATAGTTTGGGAGTTTTATTTCTACAGATTTATACACATAACACTCATGAGGAAATCTGTAGATGCTGGAAATTCAAACAACACACACAAAATGCTGGTGGAACCCAGCAAGCGAGGCAGTATCTATAAGGAGAAGAAATGTCGATGTTTCAGGCTGAGACCCTTCGTCAGGATTAACTGAAAGGAAAGATACAAAGAGATTTGAAAGTAGTGGGGGGAGGGTGAAATGCGAAATGATAGGAGACAGGAGTTGGTGGGATGAAGCTAAGAACTGGAAAGGTGATTGGCGAACGTGATACAGAGCTGGAGATGGGAAAGAATCATTGGACAGGAGGCCTCAGGAGAAAGTAAGGGGCGGGGGAAGCACCAGAGAGACATGGAAAACAGGCAAACAATTAAATATGTCAGTGATGGGGTAAGAAGTGGAAGAGGGGCATTAACGGAAGTTAGAGAAGTCAATGTTCATCCCATCAGGTTGGAGGCTACCCAGCCGGTATATAAGGTGTTGTTCCTCCAACCTGTGTTTGGATTAATTTTGACAGTAGAGGAGGCCATGGATAGACATATCAGAATGGGAATGGGATGTGGAAATAAAATGTATGGCCACTGGGAGTAGTCTGTTGCTGCTGGTTCTTTTTTAAAGCGTTATGGTTTGTAACAAAATGGGGCCTGCGTCTGGGATATGAACAAATTTAAGGATTGATTTAATATCGATTTCGTTGGATAAATCCCTTTTGATTTATTTGTGTGTGGAAAATCTGCAGCAATGGATGTTGATAGATATCTGGAAGTGTCAGGCATTAGAAGACACCAGAAGGATTGAGTTATTGAGTATTGCTAAAGTGTTAATATTTGCTAAGGTGAAATTGACAATGAGGAGGGCACAGATGCAGAGGATAATAGCTGAACATTATGTATCTGAGGGTGTGTTTAAAGTGGAGGAGTTGGAGGTGTTTCCTGAACGTAAACCTAGTGAGCTTGAGCTCCAGTACAAGTGAGAAAAATTAAAGATGGAGGCAGAGGCAATTTCAGGCTGGAGAGACAGAAAAGCAGTAAGAAAATACTCTTACTAAGTGTAATTAAGGGGAAGGCTGAGCAAGCCTATTCTGCTTTGACAGCGCTGAAGCAGCTTATTATTTATTTATTTATGCTTCCCCAATCATCGCCACTGGGCTATAAATGTGCAGGAGCTGTGTGTGGTTCAGTGCTTTGCTCAAGGACACACACGCTGCCTTGGCTGAGGCTCAAACTCATGACTTTCAGATTGCTAGTTCAACACCTTAACCACATGGTCACGCACCACATATTATGACATAGTGAAACAGGCTGTGCTCAAAGCTTATGAGCTGGTCCCAGAAGCAGACAGGCAAAAGTTTAGAAATTTGAAGAAAACTGTGAACCAGACATACAGAATTTGCTTACGAGAAATTTGTGTGTTTTGACCGCTGGTGCACATCTGAACATGTAAATGATGATTTTAGCAGCTTGAAAGAGTTGGTTTTAATTGAAGAATTCAGAAGGTGTGTCCCTGATGACAGAAAGATGTATTTAGATGGAAATGATGCTGCCACTATGGAGGAATCTGCTGGATTATCAGATCAGTTTGCTTTAACTCATAAAGTTATGTTTACCCTGAATAAGAGTTTCCAAAAGGTACTTGTCAAGTTGTGGGTAAACCTAATGAGCTCACCCCAGTGGCCTGTACCTGCATTCAGTGAACCCTTTTTCCAAAGTTATAGTGGATTGTGTTGGCCCATTGCCAAAGACCAAAGCTGGCCATCAGTATCTGCTAACTATTTTGTGTACCACATCCAGATTCCCAGAGGCAATACCTCTCATACATATTAAAGCTAAAACTGTGGCGAAGGCTCTCACCAAGATTTTCACATTATTCGATTTGCCTAAAGAAATCCAGTCTGATCAAGGATGTAATTTTACATTTGGATTATTCCAGCAGGTAGAACTGGGAGCAAAACAAATTGCATCACCTGCATACCATACAGAATCACAAGGGGCTTTAGAAAGATTTCATTCTACCCTCAAAACAATGATTAAGACATATTGTGTTGAAAATGGAAAAGACTGGGATGAAAGAATACATTTGCTTTTGTCCACAGAAAGAGAGTCAGTACAGGAATCACTGGGCTTTACTCCATTTGAACTTGTATTTGGTCGCAGAGTGACCTTTGACCTTGTTAAAAGAAACAGTGGATTGATGTTAACTCGTTAGACTATATTTTGAAGTTCAAAAATAAACTACAGCAAACCTGTAATCCAGTGAGACAAAACTTAAAGATTTCTCAAAACAAAATGAAGTGTTGGTTTGATAACAGGGCTCGCGAAAGAAAATACCAGGTGGGAGATAAGGTACTTGCCTTATGTTGACGAATCCACTTCAGGCGAAATTCAATAGACCATATGAAATAGTCTCCCAAATTAATGATGTGAATTATGTTATTAAAACACCCAACTGACGGTGAACTAACACAGGTGGTACACATAAATATGATAAAACCTTTTTTGAACAAGTAGGTACCATCTGTGTGTGTTGTTGTCAAAACAAATGAAACTGGCAACCCTGAGAATGAAACAATTGACTTGTCTGAGACTTTTTACAAGCCAAACATGGTCCCAGTTAGGCTAATGAACTCGGTTGTTCCAGAAAACATTGCTAACAGGTTGTCTCATCTGCAGCCAAAGCAACAACAACTTGCTTGTCCGAGAAAATCTTATGGCGGTGCTTTGGAAGGATAGATTAGAGAGCTCTTCTAGGGAGGCCATTCGGGTGGAATTGAAGAATGGGAAGGGTGTAGTAACACTGATAGGAGTGTATTATAGGCCACCTAATGGGGCGCGTGAATTGGAAGAGCAAATGTGTAAGGAGATAGCAGATATTTGTAGTAAACACAAGGTGGTGATTGTGGAAGATTGTAATTTTCCACACGTAGACTGGGAAGCTCATTCTGTAAAAGGGCTGGATGGTTTAGAGTTTGTGAAATGTGTGCAGGATAGTTTTTTGCAACAATACATAGAAGTACCGACTAGAGATGGGGCAGTGTTGGATCTCCTGTTAGGGAATGCGATAGGTCAGCTGACAGATGTATGTGTTGGGGAGCACTTCGGGTCCATTGATCACAATAGCATTAGCTTCAATATAATTATGGAGAAGGACAGAACTGGACCTAGAGTTGAGATTTTTGATTGGAGAAAGCCTAACTTTGAGGGGATGCGAAGGGATTTAGAGAGAGTGGATTGGGTCAAGTTGTTTTATGGGAAGGATGTAATAGAGAAATGGAGGTCATTTAAGGGTGAAATTATGAGGGTACAGAATCTTTATGTTCCTGTTAGGGTGAAAGGAAAGGTTAAAGGTTTGAGAGCACCATGGTTTTCAAGGGATATTAGAAATTTGGTTCAGAAAAAGAAGGATGTCTACAATAGATATAGGCAGCATGGAGTAAAGGAATTGCTCGAGGAATATAAAGAATGTAAAAGGAATCTTAAGAAAGAGATTAGAAAAGCTAAAAGAAGATACGAGGTTGGTTTGGCAAATAAGGTGAAAGTAAATCTGAAAGGTTTCTACAGTTATATTAAAAGCAAGAGGATAGTGAGGGATAAAATTGACCCCTTAGAGAATCAGAGTGGTCAGCTATGTGTGGAACAGAAGGAGATGGGAGAGATTTTGAATGATTTCTTCTCTTCGGTATTCACTAAGGAGAAGGATATTGAATTGTCTAAGGTGTGGGAAACAAGTAAGGAAGTTATGGAACCTATTACAATTAAAGAGGTGGAGGTACCGGCGCTTTTAAGAAATTTAAAAGTGGATAGATCTCCGGGTCCTGACAGGATATTCCCCAGGACCTAGAGGGAAGTTTGTGTAGAAATAGCAGGAGCTCTGACGGAGATCTTTAATATGTCATTAGAAACGGGGATTGTGCCGGAGGATTGGCGTATTGCTCATGTGGTTCCATTGTTTAAAAAGGGTTCTAGAAGGAAGCCTAGCAATTATAGACCTGTCAGTTTGACATCAGTGGTGGGTAAATTAATGGAAAGTATTCTTAGAGATAGTATTTATAATTATCTGGATAGACGGGATCTGATTAGAAGTAGCCAGCATGGATTTGTGCGTGGAAGGTCATGTTTGACAAACCTTATTGAATTTTTTGAAGAAGTTACGAGGGTAAGGCAGTGGATGTAGTCTATATGGACTTCAGCAAAGCCTTTGACAAAGTTCCACATGGAAGGTTAGTTAAGAATGTTCAGTCGTTAGGTATTAATGCTGGAGTAATAAAATGGATTCAACAGTGGCTAGATGGGAGATGCCAGAGAGTAGTGGTGGATAATTGTTTATCGGGATGGAGGCCGGTGACTAGCGGGGTGCCTCAGGGATCTGTTTTGGGCCCAATGTTGTTTGTGATATACATAAATGATCTGGATGATGGGGTGGTAAATTGGATTAGTAAGTATGCCGATGATACTAAGGTAGGAGGTGTTGTGGATAATGAGGTGGATTTTCAAAGCTTGCAGGGAGATTTATGCCGGTTAGAAGAATGGGCTGAACGTTGGCAGATGGAGTTTAATGCTGAGAAGTGAGAGATTCTACATTTTGGCAGGAATAATCCAAATAGAACATACAGAGTAAATGGTAGGACATTGAGGAATGCAGAGGAACAGGGAGATCTAGGAATAACTGTGCATAGTTCCCTGAAAGTGGAGTCTCATGTAGATAGGGTGGTGAAGAGGGCTTTTGGAACGCGGGCCTTTATAAATCAAAGCATTGAGTACAGAAGTTGGGATGTAATGTTAAAATTGTACAAGGCATTGGTAAGGCCAAATTTGGAATATTGTGTACAGTTCTGGTCACCGAATTATAGGAAAGATATCAATAAATTAGAGAGAGTGCAGAGACGATTTACTAGGATGTTACCTGGGTTTCAGCAATTAAGTTACAGAGAAAGGTTGAACAAGTTAGGTCTCCATTCATTGGAGCGTAGAAGGTTGAGGGGGGATTTGATCGAGGTATTTAAAATTTTGAGAGGGATAGATAGAGTTGACGTGAACAGGCTGTTTCCATTGAGAGTAGGGGAGATTCAAACTAGAGGACATGATTTGAGAGTTAGGGGGCAGAAGTTTAAGGGAAACACCAGGGGGTATTTCTTTACTCAAAGAGTGATAGCTGTGTGGAATGAGCTTCCTGTAGGAGTAGTAGAGGCCAGTTCAGTTGTGTCATTTAAGGTAAAATTGGATAGGTATATGGACAGGAAAGGAGTGGAGCGTTATGGGCTGAGTGCGGGTAGGTGGGACTAGGTGAGATTAAGGGTTCGGCACGGACTAGGAGGGCCAAGGTGGCCTGTTTCCGTGCTGTGATTGTTATATGGTTTATATGGTTAACAGCTGAAGGAATTATTTCTGAAGTTTAAAGATTTATTTCCCTTTGTTCCCAAGTAAACCATGGTCGTAGTACATGACGTAGATGTTGGTCAAGCTAAACTGATTAAACAACACCCAAATTGCATGAACGTAGAAAAGTGTAAATTGGCTGACCAGGGAATTGAGTATATGCTGGAGAATGGTATTATTAGGCCTTCAAAATGAGATTGGAGTCACCCTGCATTATTGTGCCCATACCTGATGGTAGTGTTAGATTTTGCACTGATTATAGAAAGGTAAATACAGTAACAAAAACAGATGCCTATCCTATCCCTAGAGTGGATGATTGCATCGATAAGGCTGGAAAAGCTAATTTCTTACAACGATTGATCTGTTGAAAGGGTATTGGTGTGTTCCATTGATGGACAGAGGTAGAGAAATTTCTGCATTTGTGACACCATCTGGGTTGTATGAATACAATGTTTTGCCTTTTGGAAGGAAAAATGCTCCAGGAACATCCCAGAGAATGACTGATTTTGTAATTCGAGGGTTAGAACACACAGATACCTATATTGATGACTTAGTTACAGGGAGTGGCACTTGGGAAGAGCATATCTCTGCAGTAGAAAAGCTATTTGACAGGCTTTCCTAGGACAACCTTACAGTTAACTTGGCTAAGAGTGAATTTGGCAATGCCAGTGTGACCTGTCTTGGCTTTGTTGTCGGTCAAAGCAAGTTGGCTCCTGTTCGGGCAAAAGTCCAGACAATTTCTCCAGTTCCTATTCTGACTGCTGAGAAGGCTCTTAGAAGGTTTCTGGGAATGGATAGATATTATCGTAAGAACTCTGCTGCGATTGCTCTTCCTCTGACCAATCTCCTGAAGAAGCGTGAAAAGTTTGTTTGGACCGACCCTTGTCAGAAGGCATTTGATTGATTGTTATCAGTATTTGAGATGAGGCCAATCAATGTACTGTTGTCAGCAAAATTGAATTAGCAGATTGGAGCTGTGGGTGGCAACACAAGTCATGGGTGCACAAAGAGTAAAGGAGGGGTCCAAAGTGACAACCCTGTGGGGTATGTGTCCTGAGGGTCAGAGAGACAGAGGAGATGGAGCCCACTCTTACTACCTGCCGGCGATCTGACAGGAAGTCCAGGATCCAGCTACACAAGGCAGGGTGAAGGTCTCTGAGCTCCTTGTCGATACTTCGCGCCTTCGTATGGCTACTGCTCTGCCCATGACTGCAAGGAACGGCAGAGAACTTTGGAGAGCAGAGAACATCAGAGAAACAAGCCTCCACTCCATGGACTCTTCCTACATTTCCACTCCCTCGGAAAAGCAGGCCATGTACTCAAAGAACCTCATAACCTGGACTTTCTTGCTGCAAGCCCGCTCCCCCATCGGGGAAGAGATACAAAACCCTTAAAGTGCGTAACACCAGGCTGAAGTATGGCTTCCTGTCTACAGCTATAAGCCAAATGAATGATAAAATGGACTCAACCTCACAATGTAACTGGACGTGACCCTGCACCATTTGTCTATCTGCACTGCACTTTCTCTGCAGCCATAATGCTTTGTTACAGTGATTATTTTGTTGTATATCAGCTCAATGTACTGTTGGAATGTATCCATCTGTGTGGATGGTACGTCAGGCAAGATTTTCACTGTAGCTCAGTACATGATGATAATAAACAAATTTCCCATTTTAATTGTGTGGAAATATTAAACAGACTGAGCTTCTGCTCTGAAAGCTCAGAAGGAAACTGAACTGTTGTCATTTCTGAGGAATGCAAATATATGGAAAATGCTTCAATCTCACATCACGATCTGTGGTACCTGGGATCAGGGTGGTGGGTCTCCCATCAGAATCCGGTTTAATAGCACCGGCATGTGTCATGAAATTCGTTGTCCCTGCGGCAGCAGTAGAAAATAATTCAGAACAATAGATTTTAACAATTGTGATTTAAAATATGAATGTACATATATATAGTACAAAAATAGAGAAAAAAGTAATAAGCTATTTTAATTGTGTGGAGCAATTTGACTGACTGGGTGTTGCTTTGGAAATTCTGAAGTGAAGCTGAACTAAACTTTACACATTTATGAGAAGCTCAGATAAATACAAATGGCTAAATTCTCACATAAACGGGTCAGACACCCAGAAACATTGGCTGCACTTCAGCACCACAAAACAGTGGAATGAAACAACAGAAAGTGTTGCAGAGAAATAAACATTGTCCACCCACAACGAGAGGACGTGACAGATCCGGATCTCACTGACTTGTCTGAACGGGGAAAGGTGAAGCTACACGGACACGTAGAGCAGTGACCCGCAGATGCTGCAGATCTGCGGAACAACATGAACAGGAAACGGGATTAGTTGACGGGTGGAGGGACTCCCTCCTGAACCGGTGACTCTGCTCCTCGCCCCTCACACGCTGCCAAACCCATCCACCGCATTCCCCACATTATTCCATATTTACCCCAGATACATGATTATTTTTCCACACCATATCTTCCCCGATCCTTTTCCCTCCACCTCCAGGTCACAGAGTCACCGGCTCAATTCCCAACCAGGTCCAAAACATAATTCAGACCCAAACAGGAAATGTTCACGTTTCATTTAAATCAGTTCTATGTTTATAAACTCTAATTTCTATTTACATTCCTCCAGAGCCTTGCTGGACAGGAACTCTGAAACATCAAGTGAGAAACAGCAGGAAGAGGCCATTCAGCCCCTCTAACCATCAGCAAGGTGGCGGCTGCTCTCCCATCTCAGCCACACGTTCCTGCCCAGTCCTCATTTCCTCCACCCCTTCGGTCTCCACACATGAGTCAGCCTCTGTTTTACGTGGGGACGATCACTGAGTCTTCACTGCCCTCTGTGGTGGGGATTTACAGACATTCACCACCCTCGGAGTGGAGACATTTCCCCTCATCTCAGTCCCAGACAGACCACTCCACTTTTCAGAGACTGAGATCCCTGGTTCAACCGGTCATGATGTTGTGCATTTCAGTGTTCACCTCTCAGTCCTCGATTCTCCAAATGAAAGGGGTATTACATTTCATTTTTCTTCATATGATGACCCACCACTCCAGGGATCAGTCTGGTGAATCTTCATTGCACTCTCTATAATAAATGCTCTCTAACCTCTTTGATGATCCTCTGTAGAATTAATTTCCATCTTCTGCAGCCCCATGTTGCCCCAACCACTCACCTCCCACCCCTGTCACTATTTCCACCTTCCCACCTCCCCCTCACCTGGATCCACCTCTCACTCCCCAGCTCTTGCCCCATCCCCACCCCTCACCTCTTTTCTCTGACTATTTCCCGTCCACTCTCAGTCCAGAGGGAGGGTCTCGGCCCGAAATGTTGACGGTCTATTTCCCTCCACAGATGGTGTCCGACCCACTGAGTTCCTCCGGCAGTTTGTTCTTTGGTCTGTATAACCCGTGTTAGTTTGGGGAGCGGGATTTTACACCATATTCCAGGTACAATCTCAACAAAACACAAATAATTGTCACTCTGCCCGGACCATTGGCCCCGCTTGCAGGGCAACAGTCTGCCGGTGTTTGCCCCCAATGTGGTGAATCCCTCTGCTCGACACCACCGTGGGCTCAGACATTTCCACGGATGAGCCCCTCCTGTCCCCACCGGGACAAACATCCTGTCCGCCCCCTCTCTCACAATCTTCATCCTTTCAATAAAATCCCTCCCTCCCCGGGGAACCGGCATCGAACCGACGGGCCGAGCGCTCTCCTCCGACCTCTGAGCGATACATCAGACTCCGGCCGCGGGAGACGATTCACAAACGCCCCAACTTCCCTCGGAGGGAAATGGAAATAAATCAGAAAGCGGACATTTACTTTGAGGTTTTCTCCGCTCTGGGGAGGCGGTCGGCGCTCGAGCGGGAGACGAACTCAGCGGGGTAACGCCCACTCGGCTTGTCCGCCTCCGGGATTGGTTGTAACCTGTGATTGACATCGCTTCGCACCAATAGGAATAGCGCAGCTCCTGAATCCTCTGTTGACAGCGGTGGGGGAGGGGCTGGTCACGTGATTATTAGCCTAGCCGTTAAACCGATAAAGCTCGAGCACAGCAGCGCGTGGGTGACGTAAGACACCGCGCACGTGAGGGCAGATCCCGGTGTGGGGAGCCCATGTGTGACGTCAGGCGCGTGGGAACTGTGTCTGACGTCACCTGTGGGCGAGCGCTGGCATTTAAAAGCACCTTAATGGACTTTTCAGTGGGACAACAACATCAATGAGGGGTTTCATCACTGAATCCAGTGTTGTGGGATGTAAAGTCCCCTGTTATGTGTCCGGCTGTGCCGTGTTGTTGGTGGAGTGGGCAGCGTGGTGTTTGTCTCGATTCGGGTCACAACACCAGAATTGCCAGCGGGGTCCACACACGGTGTATTAGTCAACAGAATACACTGTGTGTATTCTCAAGTGAGGAGTCTGTGTGGAGATGCAGCTTCCCTGGAGGTGGACGAAAGAGGACACACCAACAGGTGGAACCAGCTGCGGGAAGACATGATTTTTCAGGTCTGATGACGAACTGAATGTACCATAACCTTCAGACTGAATCTGAAAACCATCCTTGCGGTGATTGTTAATAAATCGTTAATTTACCATGTCCGGAGCGGTGGATCACACAGCACGGAAACAGGCCTTTGGTCGGCCATACCTGTTCTGACCATCCACTCACTGTCTACACTGGTCCCATTTATCAGCACTTGGTTCACAGCCGACTGTATCTCGGCAGTTTCAATGTTCATCCTCTTCGTAAATGTTGTGAAGGGACCTGCCTCCACCACCACCTCGGGCAGTGAGTTCCAGGTTTCAGCTACCCTGGTGACACCGGCTCCTCCGCTGTTGTGCGGGGTAGGGTTGTTTCCTTTGGGGGGGGGGCTCGATGTTATTGTTCCCTTTTGTCCAGAGGGGTGGGGTTTGTAGATTGATGATCGGGATGCCGTTCTTTTTTTAAGCTGGGGTTGGGGTGGGAGTTTGATTTTTCTCTCTGAACGACTTTCATGCTGGGACTCACAAACACAACAGCTCGTTAGTGCCGCTGTATCTGTCAGTTCACCAGCGGTTGATTGCCGCCGATCCTTGAATGTGGAGACGGAGATGCTGGAGAAGACAGCGCCCCACTCGCGACAAGGAGAGCCCGAGCACGTGTCCATGTACGTGATGTGATTGGATACATCGCCATGACGTTCCGAGCAGTGAGATATCATTCCCTGGATCTCATTTTGGAAGGGATTCAGTCGGCCATCGCAGATTCACCGACAGCTTCGCTCTGGGAAGCGGCCGTTCACCTGCTCCGTGTGTGCGAAGAGACTCATTCAGTGAACCCACCTTGTGATGCTCCGGTGAGTTCACAATAAATAGAGGCCACATTTCTGTCCGGAGTGAGCAAAGAGTTTTACTCAATCATCCCAGCTGCTGCAACACCAGCAACTTCACATCAGGGAGGAAGTTCAAATCAGCTCCGTGTTAAATGTTTAACCATCACGGTGACTGAAGGCAGCTGCAGGTTCATGAGGGACTGATACTGTCAGATTCTGCAGTTCTTGCGGCTGCTCATCGCACCCAGGACTGAACCCTGGTCACTGAGCATTGGAGGAGTCGGTTCTGCTGATGTTAGACTTAAACTAGTCTGGTGTTTAATATTGTGGATCTGTGAAAGATAAATCAGCTCTGTATCAAATCCCGTGTCTCAGGTTCTTATCGTCTCTAACACACTCACAATGTACACTAGAGTGGCCACTCTGTCCATCTGGTCCCTGCCCATGTTTCTGTTCCATATCAGTATATTAAAATCTACCCCTGCCGTTCCCCCTCTCACTCTCCCTGTGATGACAGATTACAACTAGTCACCGCTCCGTGGGATAGCAGATTTCTCTTGAATTTCAGAGAATCATAGAAATCTACAACACATTACAGACGCTTTGGCCCACAATGTTGCGCCGACCATGTAACTTACACTAGAAACTGCTTTAAAATTACCCTACCGCATAGCCACCTATTTTCCTAAGCTCCGTGTACCTATCTAAGAGACTCTTAAAATACTCTATTGTATTCGCTTCTGCCACCATCGCTGGCAATGCATTCCACACAAACACCACTCTTTGCTTTAAAACCTTAGCTCTGACATCTCCTCTGTACCTACTTCCAAGCAGCTTAAACCTATTCCCCCTCGTGTTAGCCGTTTCTGCCTTGGGAAAAAAGCCCCTGGCTATCCAAACGACCAATGCCTCTCATCATCTTATACACCTGCATGAATTTCCTGCATGATTTTCTCCGGGCTGAACAAGACGATGAGCTCACTGTGGTTGTGACGTTGTTCAGGGCTCCGGACGAAGTTGGTTAAACTCCTTCTTCTCCGCTCTTTTCAATGTTTTGTGTCATTTTCACCTATTTTAAAGGACTGTGCCTCAGACAGCTGGGTTGTTGCAATTTTTACGTACCAGCAGCAATAGATCACTAACGGAGTCTGGTTTCGATGTTAAAACCACTCTCTTCATTAGTATCTACTCCAAA
This sequence comes from Hypanus sabinus, assembly GCF_030144855.1. Lineage (NCBI taxonomy): Eukaryota > Metazoa > Chordata > Chondrichthyes > Myliobatiformes > Dasyatidae > Hypanus > Hypanus sabinus. The sequence continues at coordinate 374,674 of NW_026781321.1, forward strand.
TCTAAAAGATTGAACGAAATAAACAGCAATTAACGGTGTTGTACGTATTGCAAACTATTGGGAAACAATACTTAAAGTCTTCAGATGGTAAAGTGGAAAAGTTCAGTAATCTACGGAACAAGCGAGTGAGAGGAGAGATTTGTAAATCCACACGAAGATGTAGAGAGAAGGCAATTACGACGAATTCCACACACATTCCACGCTGGGTGAACGAAATAACAGTCGCCGAAGATCTTATCCGTCGATTAGTTCCGAAATCCACTTAGAAATATCACCAGGTGACAGTGACAGGAATATCGTCTTCAAGTGGTTACCACAGAACACCCCGATTCCAGGTAAGGGAAATCCACACATATGGATTATACGAAGTGACAGTCACACATCCGTTGTGCACTGCGTGCCGATGATCAACCCAATCTTTTGGGCATAGCAGTGACAAGCTGAAGTCTCTCTCACTCTTCCTCTCTTCCTCTCCCTCTATCTCTCTCTCTCCCCTCCCTCTCCTCCCCCCTCTGTCTCTCTGTCTCTGCTGTAGCGCCTGTGTGACGTCACAGACCCGCCTCACTCAGGCACTTAAAGCGACACTCACAGTAAACGAATCTGCGGTCTCGTAACACAATGCACCTCTAAAGTCTGACAGCAGACTGGCGAGTGAAACTTCGATGGAGCAGAGTCAGAAACCAAAGAGTTGCCAGCCTGAGTCAGGCTTTGGGGCTCCAGACAGAGATGGGGTCTGGAGTTTACGAGGAGGAGGAGAGGGAAGAAACAGACCAACAGGATATGGCTACAAAAGGAAAATCAGAAAAATTTGGAAAAAAGATTGCTAGTTTCTGCAAAATACTGGTGGAAATCAAAAGATTAGGCAGCAACTGTGGAGAGGAATAAATAAACAACTTTTAGACCGAGCCTCTTCAGCATGCCTAGACTGTGGACTCCACTGCTTAGTTACTACCTGAACTGCAGAGCTCCCCCAGCATTTTGTGTGTGTGCGTCTCTGTATGTCCAGCCACTGCAGAATCTCCTGTGTTTTATACTTGCATTTTACATTGGCATTAGATACACGTGGATATTGAATACATTGTTTATGTGAGCCGCTTCCTGCGGTAAAAAAGCTTCAGATTTTTTCTATATACCCGAAAAAAAATGAGATATGGACATTGAATCGGTGCTTCAAGAACTGTTTAATGGCACCGGTATTACCCAAAAGGCCTTGAAAATGTCGGTTGCAGGTAAGAGCGATTCTCCGTGTTTTTATCTTAAACACCGACTTCGGGATAATTCCTCTGAATTTCGGACACTGTGACCAGCAACCCCGGGACAGTCCTGCCCTCTTCCCTCTCTCTCAGCCCCACGATCCGTACACGGGCCCCGGGGAGCTCCCGGCTGATGAGGGAATGGGAACCGATGGATCTCTCAGACAGAGCTGAGCTCCAGCTATCTAAATGCAAGGATTAGGAACTCGGAGAAAGGGAACAAAACCCATCTGTGGACACTCTCTGGAGGTCCAAGATTCGTATGTTACACGACCGCTGGACTAAGTGTGTAAATGTAGGAGCGGACTATGCTGAAAAATAGATGTGCTAGATTTTCTAAAATTGACTCGTTCTACCTTAGGCCACAACCTTATCTGTCATTCCTTATTTATTTATCTATCTATCTATCTATCTTATATATGGAAAAGCAGTATAACATTAGATGATCATCAGCATAAGATGAAAGTTTAAACCTTAGCCTTTGTTTTAAATTAGTACTTAGTCTTTTCTGTGATTAGAAAATCGGAATCTTGGTTAAATTACTGGACATAAAGTATGGTGAGGTGCATTGCTAGCATTGTAGATTAGCAAAGATTCTACTGTGGATTGGACTTCCAGAGCACAGTTACTGGATATCCACAGGACAGTACTGTCGAAGACTAAGACAGTACTTTCAAATAGAATTGGAAAGGAAATGAGAGTGAATTTTTGCAGTGATGCAGGGCAAGAGAAAAGGATTGGAGTTGAAAGGATAGTTCTGGTTGATGATCTCCTTTCATGCCAACAATAATTTTATAATAATTATTCTGTGATTCTGTGTGAAGCTTTCCCTGGTCATTTGCCACCTCTTCTTGTGATTCTGCTCCTAAATGTGAAAACTTGGGGAAGTGAGTTTAAAATTATGCCATTGAACTGGTTGTAAGAATGGATAACACCAATTGGTCCTCATTTGCTTTATTCAGAGCCTTGTCAATAGCATAAATAACTGAATAAACATTTCATTAGAACGGGGTGGATTAAACTGAATATATAGGATCTTTAAATTATACCCCTTCCCACTTATTATTTTCACTGGAAAAGAGATGTTGAAATTCTAAGTAATCCTGACTAAAGTGTAATATGGTTTTAAAAAAAAAGCTCAAGGTCAAATAAGTGTGAAACAACTGTCGAGCATTTTATAGGAAGGGACATTAAAGACATTCATCATTCATGCTGATTTTTCCTCCCAGCACTGCCGCAAATACACAAACCACTCCACCTCCCTTCAGACCTTCTCCATGCTGTGCCTGATGAACCAGCCAAGATTAGCAGTTCACCATCTGTGGGGAAAAATTGAGTACAAATACCTAATAAGGTTGGGATGTGTACATTTGTCTCCCAATTTATGATGTAGGAGCATTGATATTATGCTGCTTTGTGCGTAAAATATACAATCCTCTTTGTTCAATTCTTTATTAGCTAGTGAACTTACAAGTTTGCTTCAGGGAGTTAAGCAATTTAATTTTAAACAAAAGCATGAATTGATAAATGTTACCAATTTTAAATAGCAAAAAGTTTATAGTATTTTTTTCCTGGGAAAAAATAAAAGGGGGAAAAATAAGACTTTTGGTCAGAAGTTTGAATAGTGTTATGATGTGACTGCATTTTTCAAAAGAGAAGAACAAAGATTGTAGTTATCCAAATGCAGAAAGGTTAATTCTATGTTAAACTTGTGAATTAGGATTAAGAGATGCAAGATAATGTTAATTTAATAAAATAATTTAAATCCAATTAATGCTTTAAATCTGCAGTATACGTTCAAGAATGCATTTTAGGTAGCTCAACACCTCATGCAGGTCAGTCAGGTATCTCTGCTCCCTTTAAACTTGCACGTTTCTGTTTCCCAGATGACTTTGAAACTTACTTTGACCTTATTTTCACATCATTCTAGAATGTGATGTCTAAAAACAGTGATTTGGAAGTGAGGTATGATGTTTAATATGAGAACATCTAATAATACAGAAAATCTGCTGGTCCGACACCCAAGACCCAACCATGGCAGGTTCACTAAGTTTTACTGTGGTTCGTCACATGTTTGGAGGGCTGTCGCCTGAAAGTAATGATCATTAATCACCATCAATGTCACATAGTTCACACTAAAAATAAAAGCACAAGGGAGAAGTCGGCCTCTGCCGTACCTTTTTTTCAGAGTGCTCAGTGGCTCATTTGAAATCAGGTACAGAATTTTCCTGCACTTCTGATGGGAAATCTGTTGAATGTGTTTCTGACAAACATACACCCAAAAAATGTAATGAGTCAATGCACCAAGTGGATTGAACGCCAGCACTTTTGAACATTGTGTTTCAGCCTATTCTGTTTCAATCTTTACGAAATGTGAAACAATATGAAAGGTCTAGAACTTGATAGAGGGCTAAAAGATTACGAGAGGCATAGACAGGGTGGATAGTCAGTACCCGTTTCCCAGGGCACCAACAGCAAACACCAGAGGGCATATGTATAAAATTAAGGGAGGGAAGTTTAGGGGAGACATCAGGGGTAAGTTTTTTTTTCACAGAGGGTTGTGAGTGACTGGAATGACTTGCCAGGGGTGGTGGTGGAGGCTAAAACATTAGGGGTATTTAATATCCTCTTGGACAGGCACATGGATGAAAGAAAAATGGAGGGTTACGGGGTAGTGTGGGTTTAGTTCTTTTTTTAAGGTTTATATGGGTTGGCACAACATGGAGGGCTGAAGGGCCTGTACTGTGCTGTAGTGTTCTATTTTATGGCTCTAAAATCTTTTACATCACCAGTTGAGAAAATCATCTTTGTTCTACCTCCAATCACAAAGAGGAAATCTGCAGATGCTGGAAATCCAAGCTACACACACAAATTGCTGGAGGAATTCAGCATTAGTACTCTTTTCCATAGATGTTGCCTGGCCTGCTGAGTTCCTCCAGCATTTTGTGTCTGTTGCTTGTTCTACCTCCTCTCGGTCTGCATTTTTCTACCAGTGAGAACATGCTTCCACCAATTCTGTCTGGCTACATAATGATATCAAACACCTTTGACCTGACCAACAAGTAGCTTTCACATCACAAATGTGCCAGACTCCAGGGAGACAGACTACTGCCCTTAAAGGCAGTATTCCTTGGCATTACCATCACTGAGTTCACCACTGTCAGTCACCTGGGTGAGACTTCAGGGGAAATATTTATGTACAATACTGTGTGTGTTGTGGTGATGCAAGAGTTGCTGGGGAATTTTCAAGTGGGAAGAAGTGGAGTGATATTTGGAAATCTGAAATTGAAAGCATCATTTAGCACGAAAATCACAAATAGGTGGTTTGCAAAAGCTGTGGTGAGTAAATCCTTCATTAACCTGTTACATAGGTTGTGTGAGAGTGCAGATGAACTCAATCAAGACTCAACCAGAGGAGATTAAAGTTCTTACTGACAGTGACTTGCTCGCTGTCGAAATGAATACCTCTCTATATAAAATTCAGTTTGCACATGTTGTTGTCACTGGGTAAAAATTGTACAGTACAAGGTTTTTGCACACACTGGTCACTACAAATTAGAGGGGATATTGGTGGGAAGGTGGGGAGACCTCCAGTGTCCCTGACGTCCTCACGTATATCCAGCTGCACTTTAAGGAGTTGGAGTAGGTAATGGATGAATTCCGCATCATCCAAGCGTCAGAGGGTGTGATAGGTATGATGTTCAGAGAGGTGAGTTACACCCAAGGTGCAGGACACAGGAAACTGGATGAGAGTCAGGAAGGGGAATGAGGTTAAATAGCCATCGCCGAGTACTCTTGTTGCCATCCCCCACAACAACAGGTGGACACTTTAGAAACTGTTGGGGGGAATTACCTGGCAGAGGAAAGTCAAAGGGGTGATAGGGGATTTGTTAGTTAGTGGAACAGAACTAGAAAGGGATGAGTATCCTAGTGGCAAGGCTTGCTGGTGCTCCCCTGTGGGGTGGGTGGTTAAACTAAAGTTGCAGGGAGGATTGGAGCCAGAATGACAGAACAGATAGTGGAGAGGGTGAATTGAATCGAATTGACTTTATTCCTTACATTCTTCATACACGAGTTGTAGAAATCTTTATGTTACGTCTCTGTCTAAATGTGCAATGTGAAATTTATAATAGTTTATAATAAATAGTATGTACAACAGGACAGTCAAGATAAATAAATGTACAATTGTATCAGCATGAATTAATCAATCAGAGGGCCTGGTGGAAGAAGCTGTCCCTGGGCCTGTTGGTCCGGGCTTTCTGGCTGTGGTACCGTTTCCCATATGGTAGCAGCTGGAACAGTTTGTGGTTGGGGTGACTCTGGTCCCCAATGATCCTTTTTAAACAGTGGCCCTTTTTACACACCTGTTTTTGTCAATGTCCTAAATAGTGAGAAGTTCACATCTACATATGTGCTGGGCTCTCCGCACCACTCTCTGCAGAGTCCTGCAACTGAGTGAAGTACAGCACCCATACCAGGCAGTGATGCAGCCCGTCAGGATGCTCTCAATTGTGCCCCTGTGGAAAGTTGTTAGTATTTGGGGCCCCGTCCCACACTTCCTGAACCGCCTGCGGTGAAAGTGGTGCTGTTGTGCCTTTTTCACCACACAGCCGGTATGTACAGACCAGGTGAGATCCTCGGTGTTGTGTGTGCCAGGGAACTTAAAGCTGTTCACCCTCTCAACCCCAGATCCTGGGTCAGCCTGTCTCCATTTCTCCTGTAGTCTGCAGCCAGCTCCTTTGTTTCAGTGACATTGAGGGCAAGGTTGTTTTTTTGACACCAAACAGATGTCATTCAGACCTCAGGACATGAAATTATGATATTGTAGCCATTACTTGGACTTGCTTGCGCCCAACAGTCTGAGGGATTTCAAGGAACAAATCTGTAGAGAGATTGCGGACTATGCCAAGAAACAAAGGTTGACAAAGTGAGTGATTTTAACTTTCCGTTTATTGACTGGAATCCTAGGCTGTAAAAGGACTAGATGGGGTAGAGCTTATCAAATCTACCTTAATCAGTATGTAAAATTCCCGATGTAGAAGTGTGCAATAAGCTATTGGGAAGTGATCTAGGGCGAGTGACAGAAATTAGTGTATGGGAACACTTTGTATCTACTGATCATGAGATTCCAAGTAAATACAGAAAAGCAGAGGCCTGGACCTCTCTTGAGATTCTAAATTGGAGAAAGGCCAATTTTTATGATATTTGCAAGGATTTAACAAGTGTGGATTGGGACAGGATGTTTTTTTAGCAAAGGAGAACTTGGTAAGTGGGAGTTCTTCAGAAAGAAATTTTAAGGGTGTAGAGTTTGTATGTGTCTGACAAAATAAAAGTTGAATGGTAACTAGTGCAGGGAATCTTGGTTTTCAAGAGATATTGAGGCCCTGGATATCTCGTTCCTCTAAATGCCGCGGACTGTTGGGTGCAACCAAAACTCATTAATGACAACCATTTCATAATTCCACTCCTGAACTCATCTGACTTTCCTTTAGTTGTCTTCTGTTGGATTCTAAAAGCTTCCTAATGGTCCTTTGCTCTTTTGTTTGCCCTCTCCTCTGCTTTTATGTTGGTTTTGGTTTCTCATTTAACCCACGGTTGTGCCCTGCTGCCATTCCAATGCTTCCACGTCTTTGGGATGTATCGATTACTCAGCTCTCGAATTGCTCCCAGAAACTCCAGCCATTGCTGCTCCATTGTCACTCCTACCTTTTCCCTTCCAAACAAGTTTGGCCAGCTTCTCTGTCGCAAAAACATGGAGAAGTTCAGTGGAGAAACAGGCTATTTGGCCCATTTAGTCAATGCCACAAAAACATTTAAGCTACCTGCAACTACCTGCACTGGGATCATCACCCTCCGTACCCCTACCATCCAGGTACCTGTCAAACTTCTCTTAATGGTGAAATCGAGCTCAGATTCTCCACTAGTGCTGACATCTCATTCTGCACTCTCACGACCATTTCAGCAAAGAACTTTTCCAAATGTTCCCATTAAATTTTCACTTTCCCCACTTACCCATGACCTCTGGTTGTCGTCCCACCCAACCTCAGTGGAAAAAGCTGTTTGTATTTACCCTATCTATACCCTCATAATTTTGTTTACTTCCAACAAATCCTCAGAGCAATGTATAATTTCCTTGTTTATGTTTAGAGCTTTTTTTAGGTGTATAAGATGATGAGGGGCATTGAGTGTGTGGATAGCCAGAGGATTTTTTCCCAGCGTTAACATGGCTAACAGGATGGGGCATAGTTTTAAGGTGCTTGGAAATATATGCGGAGGGGATGTCAGGGGTAGGTTTTTTACACAGAGAGTGTTGGATGTGTCGAATGCACTGCCAGCAGCGGTTGTCGAGGCGGATACAACAGGGACTTTTAACACTCTCTTAGATAGTTACATGGAGCTCAGAAACATAGAGTACTATGTGCTAGGGAAACTCCAGGCAGCTTCTAGAGTAAGTTACATAGTCGGCACAGCACTGTGGGCCAAAGGGTCTGTAATGTGCTACAGATTTCTATCATTCTATGAAATTCAAGGGAAATCTCCAAACCCACGGAGTGGTGACTAGTAGTGAATAGTGGGAAAGTTACTGGAACGTATGTGCAAGAACCGGAAATATAAGTATTTGGATAGATGTGGACTGATTAAGTATAGGCAGCACGGCTTTGTGCATGGTAGGTCATGTCTAACCAATCTCATGGAGCTACTCGAGGAAGTTATCAGGAAAGTGGATGAAGACAAGGCAGTGGATGTCGTCTACATGGACTTTAGCAAGGCGCTTGTCTCATATGGGAGGTTGGTCAAGAAGTTTCAGTCACTCAGCATTCAAGATGAGATAGTAAATTGGATGAGACACTGTCTTTGGCAGAAGCCAGAGTGTGGTAGCAGATGGTTGCCTCTCTGACTGGAGGCCTGTGACTAGTGGTTGCCACAGGGATCAGTGCTGAATCTGTTGTGGTTTGTCATCTAGATCAGTAATCTGGATGATAGTGTGGTTAACTGGATTAGCAGATTTATGACCACCAAGACTGGTGGTGTAGTGGACAGCGAGGAAGACTATCATGGCTTGCAGTGCAATCTGGACCCCCTGGGAAAATGGTTTGAGAAATGGAAAATGGAATTTAATGCAGACAAGTGTGAGTTGTTGCACTTTGGACTGACCTACCAACAGAGGTCTTTCACAGTGACTGGTCGGGCACGGAGGAGTGTTGTAGAAGAAAGGGACCTGGGAATATAAGTCCTTAATTCACTGAAAGTGGTATCACAGTTAGATAGTGATGGAAAGAAAGATTTTAGCCCATTGGCTTTCATGAACCAAATACTGACAATAGATGGATATTATGTTGACTTGTAAAAGAGGCCTAATTTGGAGTGTTGTGTGATGTTTTGGTCACCTACCTACAGGAAAGATTTAAAAGAGTTTCAGAGATTTCAGAGGAAATTCACAAGGATGTTGCCAAGTTTGGAGTACTTGGTTATAAGGAAAGATTGAACAGGTCAGGACTTCATTCCTTGGAATGTGGAAGATCGAGGTGAGATTTGATTGTGGTAGAGGGGCACAGATAGTGTAAATGCAAGCTGGCTTTCTCCACTGAGATTGGGTGGGACTTCAACCAGTGGCCAGGGGTCAAGGGTGAAAGGTGAAATGTTGAGGGGAACATGAGGGGAATCTTCTTCACACAGATGGTCATCTAGGTTTGGAATGAGCAGCCATCCCGAGTGGTGCATGCGAGCTCCATTTCAACATTTAAGAGGTTCGTGTAGGTACCTGGATGGTAGGGGTCTGGGAGTGGCAGTTTAAATAGTTCAGCACAGACTAGATGGCCCAAAGGACCTGTTTCTGTGTTGTAATTTTCTACAAGAACCTGAAATATTACAAAAATTCACTCTAACCCCTTTTAACCGCTGTGCGGACCAACCATTCATCTCAGCACGAGTTTTTTTTATATGGTGTTAAAACTGTGGCAGTTTAAGTTAATAATACATAAAAGAAAATCCCAGGTGCACATCCACAAAGACAATTTGCGTGAGACTGTTTCAGTTACTGTGGGGCCAGGCACCCATACTGCTCAACAGGAACAGGGAATAATACCAACGGAGAGAGTCAAAATGAGCCAGGTCACAGATTGGAGGCGGCAGAAATGCCCCATTGTTATAGAGACAGGAAGAGCATCAGGGAATTGATGGTCATTCCAGGTTCCAGCACTCTGCCCAGTCAGGAGATGATTTCTCTGTCCAACTTGGGTTGAACATCACTGTAACAGTGTGATACCAGATCAAACCTTGGCAACTCAAGAATTCTCATCTGAAATGTGGTCCTAAATCCATTGATGGATTTTGTAAATCTTTTCACAGGATAAAAATGAGAAGGAATTTGTCACCGGGAATCTCAAACACAGTCCGCCAGTTTTGCTGTCTCTGTCTGGATATTTAAGAAGTGGAGCAAGGATATTCAATCAACCATCCTTCCTGCTCAGACTGTGGGGAGGGATTTATTCGGTCATCTCAACTGAAGGTACATCAGCAAGTTCACACTGGGCAGGGCCATTCACCTGTTCTGTGTGTGAAAAAGGATTCAGTTGGTCTTCCCGCCTGTGGACACACCAGTCAGTTCACACCACACCGGGCGGAGGCTGGTGATCTGTTGAATTTCTGGGAAAGGATTCACTCAGTCATTTGACCTAATGGCTCACCAGCAAGTTCACACTGGGGAGAAGCCATTCACCTGTTCAGTCTGTGGGAAGGGATTCACTCAGGCATCCAACCTACGGAGACATCAGCGAGTTCACACCGGGGAGAAGCCATTCACCTGTTCAGTCTGTGGGAAGGGATTCACTCAGACATCCAACCTACAGAGACATCAGCGAGTTCATACTGGGGAGAAGCCACTCACCTGCTCAGAATGTGGGAAAGGATTCAGTGAGTTATCCAACCTACTGGTACATCAGCGAGTTCACACTGGAGAGAAGCCATTCACCTGCTCAGAATGTGGGAAAGGATTCAGTGAGTTATCCAGCCTACTGAGACATCGGCGAGTTCACACTGGGGAAAAGCCGTTCACCTGCTCAGAATGTGGGAAAGGATTCCGTGAGTTATCCAGCCTACTGAGACATCATCGAGTTCACACTGGGGAAAAGCCATTCACCTGCTCAGAATGTGGGAAAGGATTTACTGATTCATCCACCCTCCAGAGTCATCAGCGACTTCACACTGGGGAGAAGCCGTACACCTGTTCAGAATGTGGGAAGAGTTTTACTCAGTTATCCCAAGTACAGAGTCATCTGCGAGTTCACACTGGGGAGAGGCCATTCACCTGCTCAGACTGTGGGAGCAGATTCACTCATTTATCCAGCCTACAGAGACATCAGCGAGTTCACACTGGGGAGAAGCCGTTCATCTGCTCAGAATGTGGAAAGGGATTCATTCAGTTATCCCACCTACAGAGTCATCAGCGAGTTCACACTGGGGAGAAGCCATTCACCTGCTCAGACTGTGGGAAGAGATTCACTGATCCATCCAACCTACAGAGTCATCATCGAGTTCACACTGGGGAGAAGCCGTTCACCTGTTCAGAATGTGGGAAGAGATTTACTCAGTCATCCCAACTACAGAGTCATAAGCGAGTTCACACTGGGGAGAAGCTGTTCACCTGCTCAGTCTGTGGGAAGAGATTCACTCATTCATCCACACTACAGCGACACCAGCGAGCTCACACTGGGGAGAAGCCGTTCATCTGTTCAGTCTGTGGGAAGAGATTCACAGAGTCATCCCACCTATTGAGCCATCAGCGAGTTCACACTGGGGAGAAGCCATTCACCTGCTCAGTCTGTGGGAAGAGATTCACTGATCCATCCAGCCTACAGAGTCATCAGCGAGTTCACACTGGGGAGAAGCCGTTCACCTGTTCAGAATGTGGGAAGGGATTTACCCAGTCATCCCAACTACAGAGTCATCAGCGAGTACACACTGGGGAGAAGCCGTTCATCTGCTCAGAATGTGGGAAGGGATTCACTGAGTCATCCTACCTACAGAGACATGAGAGTGTTCACACTGGTGAGAAGCCGTTCAATTGCGCAGAATGTGGGAAACGGTTCACTCTGTCATCCCACCTTCTGGAACACCAGCGAGTTCACACTGGGGAGATGCCGTTCCCCTGCTCAGAATGTGGGAAGAGATTCACTCAGTCATCCCACCTACAGAGTCATCAGCGAGTTCACACTGGAGAGAGGCCATTCACCTGCTCAGACTGTGGGAGCAGATTCACTCATTTATCCAGCCTACAGAGACATCAGCGAGTTCACACTGGGGAGAAGCCATTTACCTGCTGAGAATGTGGGCAAGGATTCACTCAGTCATCCCAACTACTGGCACTCCAGTCAGTTGTTATGAATCCCTAGGTTTTGTTTGCTGTGGACTGTCATTTTAAGAGAGAGAGATTAAGAAGATGAATCAGTCTGACTTGCAGCTTGTTTACATCACTCCCAGCTTGTTTAGTTTTAGCTGAGGACACAGACACTCAGAGTCAGGAGATGAAATGGAAGGATCTATACAAGGGAAATAGGTGCCAAGGGTCACTGTTTGGAATTTCCCTATGCCCACAAAAGTGGGTTAATTATCGATTCAGCGTACACAAATGTGTGGTTGTCACGTCGTTTGATCCGTATGAGTGGATCTGATTTGGGGTATCCTATGAAGACCACTGATGTGTTAACCCTTGCCTGTGTGTGGTGTGGTAATTCATTTGAAGATGATACCCCTTGTGACAAGTCACTTTGGGTGATAATTAGTATGTGGATTTGGAAGGATGACAGATAAAATCTGCAGTGACTGTTCTCTTGTTTTACCACCATGGAACCTGTGGAATTTGACATAATTGCCTTCCCTTTACATTTACCCTGGATTACAAATATCTCTCTCATCAGTTATTCCGTGGCTGAACTGAACTTTCATAATTTACCATCTCAAGACTCCAGACCTTGGTTCCCCCATGCTCAATAGTTTTGGATTTATACTTACACACATATATAAACATAACACTGTTAACTTTTGTTTATCTTGCTTAAGTTACTATATTATAAGTACATTCTAATAAAGGTAGTTTTAACATCAAAAACAGATTCCTGCTGTAGTCTCCACGAGGAAATCTGCAGATGTTGGAAATTCAAACACACACAAAATGCTGGTGGAACACAGCAGGCCAGGCAGCATCTATAAGGAGAAGCACTGTCAATGTTTCAGGCCGAGACCCTTCGTCAGGCAGTCTCAGGCAGTCCTGACGAAGGGTCTTGGCTTGAAACGTCGACAGTGCTTCTCCTTATAGATGCTGCCTGGCCTGCTGTGTTCCACCAGCATTTTGTGTGAGTGTTGTTTCAGGTGTAGTCTATTGGTGCTGATTTGTTTCAAAAGCTTTACAATTCATAACAAAATTGGGGCCTGCATCCGGGATATGAACATCTATGGGGGCGTCGTCATTAAATATTGATTTCATTGGGGAAGTCCCTTTTGATTTATTTGTGTGTGGAAAATCAGCAGCGGATGCTGATTATTGTTTGGAAGCGGCAACCTCTGAGGCATTAGAGGATGCCAGACGGATTGAGTTGTTGAGTCTTGCTAGAAGGTTAAAACTTGCTATGTTGAAATTGACAATGAGGAGGGCACAGTTGCAGAGGATAATAGCTGAACATTATGTTTCTGAGAGTGTGTTTAAAGTGGAGGAGTTGGAGGTGTTTCCTGAAAGTAAATCTAGTGAGCTTGAGCTCCAGTACGAGTGAGAAAAATTAAAGATGGAGGCTGCGGAAAGGCAGAGGCAGTTTGAGGCTATCGAGGCAGAAAATCAGAGAGGAGGCAGAAAAACAGAGGGAGGAAGCAGAAGGACAGAGGCTATTCGAGCTGGAAAAGATACAGTGGTTGCAGCAAAGGGGTCTAGCGTTAGACTCTGGTGATGAGTTTGAGGCCAGTCAGGAAATTAAATTGGTACCTCCATTTGATGAGACAGAGGTTGATAAATACTTACAGCATTTTGAGAAGGTTGCTTAGAATTTAAAGTGGCCAAAAGAGGGTTGGTTCTCTTACAAAGGGGGAGGCTTAGCAAGCCTATTCTGCTTTGACAGTTGATGAAGCAGCTGATTGTGACATAGTGAAACAGGCTGTGCTCAAAGCTTACGAGTTGGTCCCAGAATCATACAGGCAAAAGTTTTGAAATTTGTGGAAATCTGTGAACCGGACATATGTAATTTGCTTATGAGAAGTCTGTGTGTTTTGATCGCTGGTGCACATATATGATGATGATGATAAGTATATGATGATTTTAATAGCTTGAAAGAGTTAGTTTTAATTGAAGAATTCAAAAGGTGTGCTCCTGACGACATAAAGACATATTTAGATGAAAAGGATACTGCCAATTTGCAGGAGTCTGATAGAATAGCAGATGAGTTTGCTTTTACTCATAAGGTTAAGATTATCCCAAATAAGAGCTTCCAAAAGAGTGCCAGAGATCACCAGGGTAAACCAGAAATTACAGCTGGGACTAGTGACAAGAGTAAGGATGAAGGGAAGCAGCTGAAAGAGAAATATTCTGGTCTTGCTCGTTACTATTGTAAGAAAACTGGTCATGTGATGGCTAATTGTTCTATCCTGAATAAGAAAAATGAAAAGAAGCCAGTCCCAAATGCCGGTGTTCAGTTTGTTGACGCACCTATAAACCCACAGGGTTCTGAACATTCTGTTGAGGCTCAGTTATGGACTGAGAACTCTGACTGAATTAAGAAGGCTTTTGATCATTTTATGTCAAATGGGTTTGTATTAGTAAAGGAAGGGTCAACCCAACTACCAAAAATTCTTCGAGTTACTGGGGATTCTCAGTCACTTATATTAGACAGCGTTCTAAAGTTTGGTGATGAGACGAACACTGATGAAGTAAATCTTATTAAAGGCTTTGGGGGTAGCATGGTTTCTGTGCCATTGTACAAGGTAAATTTACTGTCAGGGTTGCTTTTGGGACCTGTTAAAATCAGATTATACTCCATTTTACCATTGGAAGATGTTAGTTAGCTGTTAGGGAATGACCTAAAATTGTTCCTGCAGCGCTGTTGACAACTAAGACAACCGCTGACGACCCACAGATGGATTTTAACATTTATCCTTCCTGCGCAGGAACTCAAAGTATGGCTAAAATGTCTGCCGACGCAGACGAATCTGTGCAGCATGATTCTGATACCCATGATAGCCAAAATCGGGATTCAGGTTATGATGACTTGTCAGGGAATTTCTGCCTTCATTGTTTCAACAGGATTCAGTCGTAAGTCTGATGAGAAAGATTTATCCCTGTCTAGGAAGGAGTTTATAGCAGAACAGAACCGAGACCCTGAGATTGAAGCTTTAAAAGAAACAGCCCTCTCAGATGATGAGATTAAGAATGTGCCAGTAGGGTATTATCTCATGATGAAGTGTCAATGAGGAAGTGGAGGCCACCTGCTATACCAGCGAGTGAGGAATGGGAAATTGTTCACCAAGTTGTAGTTCCTAAAGTTATATGGCTGAAATTTTAACTTTGGCCCACAGTATGCCATTAGGTCGACATTTTGGAGTGAATAAAACTGTAAACAGTTATGTAATAATTCTACTGGCCTAATTTGAGGAAAGATGTTGTGACCTTTTGCAGAAGCTGTCGCACTTGTCAAGTTGTGGGTAAACCGAATCAGGTCACCCCAGTGGCCCCACTCTGCCCTATAACTGCATTCGGTGAACCCTTTTTAAAATTTATAGTGAGGGGAACCTTGTCCTTGTTAAAGGAACAGTGGATTGATGGGGATGTACATGTTAACTTGTTAGACTCTGTTTAGAAGTTCAAGAGTAAACTACACCAAGTCTGTAGTCTAGTGAGACAAAACTTAAAGATCTCTCAAAACAAAATGAAGTGTTGGTTTGATAAGTGGGCTTCAGAAAGAAAATATCAGGTGGGAGATAAGGTGCTTGAAATAGTCTCTCAAATTAATGATCTGAATAATGCTATTAAAACACCCGACCAACGTAAACTAACACCCGTGGTACACATAAATATAATGAAGCCGTATTTTGACAAGCAGGCACCGTCTGTGAGTGTTGTTGTCAAAACATATTGAGAATGAAACAATCGACTCGTCTGAGAATTTTCACAAGCCAAACATGGTCCCAGTTAGGCTAATGAACTCGGTTGTTCCAGAAAACATTGCTAACGAGTTGGCTCATCTGCAGCCAAAGCAACAACAACAGCTGAAGGAAGTAATCCTGATGTTTAAAGATTTATTTCACGATGTTCCCAAGCAAACCACAGTCGCAGTACATGATGTAGATATTGGTCAAGCCAAACCGATTAAACAACACCCATATTGCATGAACGTCGAAAAGTGTAAATTGGCTGAGCAAGGAATTGAATATATGATGAAAATGGTATTATTAGTCCTTTGGCATCAGATTGGAGCTCACCCTGCGTTATTGTGCCTTAACCTGATGGTGGCGTTAGATTTTGCACTGATTATGGGAAGGTAAATGCAGTAACAAAAACAGAATCCTCTCCTATCCCTAGGGAGGATAATTGCATCAATAAGTCTGGAAAAGCTAAATTTCTTACAAAGATTGATCTGTTGAAAGGGTATTGGTGTGATCCATTGACGGACAGAGGTAGAGAAATTTCTGCATTTGTGACACCTTCTGGGTTGTATGAACACAATGTTTTCTCTTTTGGAAGGAAAAATGGTCCAGGATCATTCCAGAGAATGATTGATTCTGTAATTCGAGGGTTACAACACACACATGCCTATATTGATGACTTAGCCACAGGGAGTGACACTTGGGAAAAGCATATCTCTGCAGTAGAGAAGCCGTTTGACAGGCTTTCTCAGGACGACCTTACAGTTAGCTAAGAGTGAATTTGGCCATGCCACTGTGACCTGTCTTGGCTATGTTGTTGGTCAAAGCAAGTTGGCTCCTGTTCGGGCAAAAGTCCAGGCAATTTCTCAACTTCCTATTCTGACTGATAAGAAGGCTCTTAGAAGGTTTCTGGGAATGGATGGATATTTTCGTAAGAACTTTGCTGCTATCGCTCTTTCTCTGACCAATCTCCTGAAGAAGCGTGAAAAGTATGTTTGGACCGAACCTTGTCGGGAGGCGTTTGATCGATTGAAAGTTATTATTTGAGGTTAGGCCAATCAATGTAGTGTTGTCAGCCAATTTCATTAGCAGGTTGGAGCTGTGGGTGGCAACACAGTGTTATGGGTGCACAGAGAGTAAAGGAGAGGGCCAAAGAGACAACACTGTGGGGTATGTGTCCTGAGGGTCAGAGAGACAGGAGATAGAGCCCACTCTTACCATCTGCCGGCGATCTGACAGGAAGTCCAGGATCCAGCTACACAAGGCAGGGTGAAGGTCTCTGAGCTCCTTGTCGATACTTCACGCCTTCGTATGGCTACTGCTCTGCCCATGACTGCAAGGAACTGCAGAGAACTTTGGAGAGCAGAGAACATCAGAGAAACAAGCCTCCATCCATGGACTCTCCCTACACTTCCCCTCCCTCAGAAAAGCAGGCCTTGTACACAAAGAACCTCATAACCTGGACATTCTTGCTGCAAACCCGCTCCCCCATCGGGGAAGAGATACAAAAGCCTTAAAGAGAACCACCCGGCTCAAGGACGGCTTCCTGTCTGCAGTTATAAGCCAAATGAATGATAAAATGGACTCGACCTCACAATGTAACTCGACGTGACCCTGCACCATATGTCTATCTGCACTGCACTTTCTCTGCAGCCATAATGTTTGTTACAGTTATTGTTTTATCGTATATCAGCTCGATGTACCGTTGTAATGTATCGATCTGTGTGGATGGTACGTCAGGGAAGATTTTCACTGTCGTTCAGTACATGATGATAATAAACAAATTCCCCATTTTAATTGTGTGCAAATATTAGACAGACTGAGCTTTTGCTCGGGAACCACAGAAGGAATCTGAACTGTTGTCTTTCTGAGGAACGCAAATAAATAGAAAAGGCGTTAATCTCTCATTACGATCTGCGGTAAGTGGGATCAGGTGACTGGTGGTGGGTCTCCCATATCAATATCAGAATCAAGTTTAATAGCACCGGCATATGTCATGAAATTCGTTCAGAAGTAGAACCTAATTTTTGACCATAGATTTTAACAATTGTGATTTAATATAAGAATATAACTATCACATTGTTAAATTATATAAATAGTACAAAATGAAAAAAAAGATGTAATAAACTATTTTAATTGTGTGGAACTATTTGACTGACTGGGTTGTTGCTTTGGAAGTAGTGGAGTGAAGCTTAACTGAACTGCACACATTTATGAGAAGCTCAGATAATTATAAAAAGCTAAATTCTCACATGAGTGGGTCAGACACCCAGAAACATCGGCAGCACTTCAGCAGGTAAAAACAGTGGAATGAAACATGCTGAAAATATTGCCGAAAAAAAAACCATATTGTCCACCACAACGAGAGGACGTGACAGATCCGGATCTCACTGCCTTGTCTGAACGGGGAAAGATGAAGCTCCACGTATAGGTAGAGCAGTGACCCGCAGATGCTGCAGATCTGCAGAGAAACGTGAACAGGAACCGGGATCACATGGCCGCTTTGGTCTCTCACCCCCAGACAGATGTCCGTTTACCCACTACTCTGTGGAAAGACGCAAACGCCGCTCACATCTCCACTCACCTTAACTGTATTAGACATTTCAACCCCCAGGAAAAATATATCGTCTGTCCACTCGATCTATTCCTCTCGTAATCTTATAAACGTCCATCCAGTCTCACCCCAGCCTGCGCCGCTCTGGAGAAAACAACACAAGTTTGTCCAGCCTCTCGTTATAGCTCATGCCCTCTAATCCAGGCAGTGTCCTGGTAAACCTCTTCTGCGCCTTCTCCAAAGCCCCGACATCCTCCCGAGAATGGGGGCGACCAGAACTGTATGAAACACTCCAGATGTGGGCTAACTAGTTTTATAAAATTGTGTTACGAACTGTAACTTTTTAGAAACGAACCAGCAGCAATAGAGTTCACAGTGGAGTCTGGTTTTGATGTTAAAACCATTATCTTTAGTAGTATCGACTGATAATATAGTAACTTAACGAAATAAAGGAAAGTTAACAGTGTTATGTGCATATATGTGTAAATATAACTCCCAGACTATCGAGCGTGAGGGAACAATGCTCAGAGTCTTGAGATGGTAAAGTAGGAAAGTTCAGTAATCCACGGAATAAATGATGGGAAAGAGATATTTGTAATCCAAGGTGAAACGTAGAGAAAAGGCCGTTACTTCAAAACAACCACCGTCGAAGTTCTTATCCGCTGAATCCGTCCACAGACGAGTTATCAGCGAAAGTGACCTGTCACAGGAATACCGTCTTCCAGGGGTTACCACACATCATTCCCAGGCAAGGGTTAACACAAGGTATTCCACAATCCACTCCTATGGATTATACGAAGTGACAGCCACACACATTCGTTGTGTTTCCGTGTACCGATGATCAACCCACTCTTGTGGGCATAAGAGAGTTCCAAGCATCTGCTGCGACTAACTGAAGCGATCAGCTTTTCTTCTCTCTCTCTCTCTCTCCCTCCCTCTTCCCCTCTTCCCTCTTCCCTCTCCCTCTCCCTCTCTCTCTCTCTCTCTCTCTCTCTCTCTCTCTCTCTCTCTCTCTCTCTCTCTCTCTCTCTCTCTCTCTCTCTCTCTCTCTCTCTCTCTCTCTCTCTCTCATGGTGCAGTCCACGGTCAGCGCTGTCAGCCTGACTGACGTCATAGTCCCGCCTCCTCACGCCGGCGCTCTTAAAGAAACAGTCACAATACGACCGCAGGCTCGTAACAGCCGCAACACAACTTCCCGACTTTTGAACTCAATGCTTCAACTAATAAGGACAACCATGTCATTTGCCTTCTTAACCACCGGATCAATCTGTGCAGTCTCTTTCAGGGAGCGATGCACTTGGAGTCTAAGATCCCTCTGATCATCGACACTGTTCAGGGTTTTGCATTTAACAGTGTACAGTCTCATACATTCGACCTACCGAGCTGCCAAGATGATCATCACGAATCAAATCTCACTGAGATTTCTCAGGTCCTGTTGAATTTATTGCCAAGTGCTCAAGTACGGGAAGGTACAGGGACAGAGAAACACTGACTTGTGGTAGCATCACAGGCAAGTACATTCAGATAACACACGGAACACAAATTATACGATTCTCTTATACGATTCAATTATACGATTATACGATCATCGACAATGTTCAGTGTTTTGTGTTTAACAGTGTACTGTCGCATACATTAGCGAGTTGCCAAGATGATCATCACGAATCAAATCTCACTGAG